>NC_083742.1:1497500-1818750 GCF_033458585.1 Syngnathus typhle
AAGCATTTTTAACAGATTATGGAGCTTTTTGCGGACTTCCGGCTAGGGCTCCAGGGCCGCTACGCCTAACTTTTTACGCCCGATTGGGCTTCCAGGGACGCGGCTAAGCATTATTAACAGATTATGGAGCTTTTTGCGGACCTCCAGCTGGAGCTCCAGGGCCGTTCCGCCTAACTTTTTACGCCCGATTGGTCTTCGAGGGCCGCGGCTAAGCATTTTTAACCGATTATGGAGCTTTTTGCGGACCTCCAGCTGGAGCTCCAGTGCCGTTCCGCCTAACCTTTTACGCCCGATTGGGCTTCCAGGGACGCGGCTAAGCATTTTTAACAGGTTATGGAGCTTTTTTCGGACCTCCAGCTGGAGCTCCAGGGCCGTTCCGCCTAACATTTTACGCCCGATTAGGCTTCCAGGGACGCGGCTAAGCATTCTCAACCGGTTATGGAGCTTTTTGCGGACCTCCAGCTGGAGCTCCAGGGCCGTTCCGACTAACTTTTTACGCCCGATTAGGCTTCCAGGGACGCGGCTAAGCATTTTTAACAGATTATGGAGCTTTTTGCGGACCTCCAGGTGGAGCTCCAGGGCCGTTCCGCCTAACTTTTTACGCCCGATCGGGCTTCCAGGGCCGCGGCTAAGCATTTTTAACAGATTATGGAGCTTTTTGCCGACTTCCGGCTGGAGCTCCAGGGCCGCTCCGCCTAACTTTTTACGCCCGATTGGGCTTCCAGGGACGCGGCTAAGCATTTTTAACAGATTATGGAGCTTTTTGCGGACCTCCAGCTGGAGCTCCAGGGCCGTTCCGCCTAACTTTTTACGCCCGATTGGGCTTCCAGGGCCGCGGCTAAGCATTTTTAACCGATAATGGAAATTTTTGCGGACCTCCAGCTGGAGCTCCAGGGCTGTTCCGCCTAACTTTTTACGCCCGATTGGGCTTCCAGGGACGCGGCTAAGCATTTTTAACAGGTTATGGAGCTTTTTTCGGACCTCCAGCTGGGACTCCAGGGCCGTTCCGCCTAACATTTTACGCCCGATTAGGCTTTCAGGGACGCGGCTAAGCATTTTCAACCGGTTATGGAGCTTTTTGCTGACCTCCAGCTGGAGCTCCAGGGCCGTTCCGACTAACTTTTTACGCCCGATTAGGCTTCCAGGGACGCGGCTAAGCATTTTTAACAGATTATGGAGCATTTTGCGGACCTCCAGCTGGAGCTCCAGGGCCGTTCCGCCTAACTTTTTACGCCCGATTGGGCTTCCAGGGCCGCGGCTAAGCATTTTTAACAGATTATGGAGCTTTTTGCGGACTTCCGGCTGGAGCTCCAGGGCCGCTCCGCCTAACTTTTTACGCCCGATTGGGCTTCCAGGGACGCGGCTAAGCATTTTTAACAGATTATGGAGCTTTTTTTTTTCTTGTATTAATTTTGCAGGTTGGCGATTGCAGTCTTGGGGAGTTTATATTGAATTCACGTGAAAATGTTAACCCTAACCCTTTTGATTTTTATGATGATTGATGATTTTCAGGACAGAATCCCCGGGCGCCATGATTCGTTGTGTGTCTATGTTTTATTTTGATACTCGATGCCTGTGTACTTTTTGTGAGCACAAGGGTCCGCTGTCAACATCAAGACTGTAAACCCAATCACGCTTTGCCAGCTCTTATCCTCTGCTCTTACCTCCGACCCCACTTCTTCCTCCCCTGATGACCTTGCCACCACGCTCAACAACATCCTTTCTGACTCCCTTGATTCCCTAGCCCCTCTTCCTCTGTTACATTCACTAACTCTGCCCCTTGGTACACACCGGAACTCCGCACCATGAAACAAACTGGCTGTCAACTCGAACGGCTCTACAAAAGAACCTGCCTCACCGTCCATGCCGAAACCTATAAACAACACATCTCCTCCTATCGTGATGCTCTTCTTGCTGCCAAATCTGCTTACTTCTCATCTCTCATTAATAACACCAACCAAAACCCCCGCATACTGTTCTCCACCATCAACAAATTGCTCCGGTCACTAAGCCACCCTCCTCACCCGCCCTCTGTAACTCCTTCCTTGTCAACTTTAACAACAAAATCGCCCAAATCAACAGTTCTCTGACCGACACCGCTGGCTCTAGGGAAATGGAATGTCATGTTTCTGGCTGGAAAGGAACCCGAGCTGGTGTGCGAGGCAGAAAGGTTCAGACTAGACAGTCGTACTTACCTCCACACAGTTTGGGTTCTGGTTCTTGAGAGGGGCTGGACTCTCTTCCACTCTGGAGTTGCCCACGGTGAGAGGGGTCGAGCAGGTGTGGGTATACTTATTGCCCCCGGCTGAGCGCCTGCACATTGGGGTTCACCCCGGTGAACGAGAGGGTAGCCTCCCTCTGCCTTCGGGTGGGGGGACAGGCCCTGACTGTTGTTTGTGTCTAAGCACCAAACAGCAGCTCAGAGTACCCACCCTTCTTGGAGTCCTTGGAAGAAGTGCTGGAGAGCGCTCCTTCTGGGGACTCCATCGTTCTACCAGGTGACTTTAATGCTAACGTGGGCAATGACAGTGAGACCTGGGAGGCCGTGATTGGGAGGAACGGCCCCCCCAATCTGAACCCGACCGGTGTTCTATTATTGGACTTCTGTGCTCAACACGGATTGTCCAAAACGAACACCATATTCAAGCATAGGGGTGTCAATGTGGGCACACATGTTTTGAATACTTTGGTGATGAGAGGGGCGGAGCTGTCAACTGATCACCACCTGGTGGTGGGTTGGCTCCAACCTGGCAGACCCAAACCTACTGTGAGGGTTTGCTGGTAACGTCTGGCAGAATCCCATGTCAGGAAGAGCTTCAACTCCCACCTCCTGCAGAGCGTTTCCCACATCCTGGAGGAGGCATGGGGCATTGAGTCAAAGTTAACCATGTTCCGTGCCTCCATTGTTTAGGCAGCCGACCGGAGCTGTGGCTGTAAGGATGTCGGTGCCTGTTGTGGCGGCAACCCCCGAACCCGCTGGTAGACACAGGCAGTAAGGGATGCCAGCAAGCTGAAGAAGGAGTCCTATCGGGCCGTTTTGGCCTGTGGGACTAAGGAGGCAACTGACAGGTACCGGATGGCCAAGCGGTAGGGATGGGCGGATCGATACCAAAATATCGATATATCGATCCAGGCTCCTCATTTTTGAGTATGGATCTACCTAGCTAAAATATCGATACTTACAATTATTTAATTATAATTTTCCTCATTTTTTTCTGCTTCAATTTGACGACTTGCACTCATGCTAGCACTACTTTTCCTTCCGCCTGCTGCACCGGCGTGTCCTGCTCTGCTCTGCTCCCGCCCCCTTTTCTCACAAGCCAAGCCCTCCTCCTCCGCCTCCCGTTCCAATCCAAACACAAACAAGCATGGCCACGGCGGCGGGCCAGTCCGAACGTAAGAGAAGTCTGGTTTGGAGGTATTATACTTAAGTTAATAACAACGAGGCAAGATGTGAAATATGTCACAAAACGATTAAATATTGTGGCAACACCACAAACTTAACAAAACATTTAAGTAAAATTCACCCCACGGTTCATGAAGAGCTGCAGTTGAAATGTGCCGCAGACACTAAGGCAGCGACGGAAAACCCTGCAGCCACACCGAGGCTAAGGTACCAAAGTACCTTAGAAGCAGCGTTTCAGAAAGGCAAGACATATCCAGGTATCTGGTGCTAACCAAAAATCGTAAGCACTTGTGGTTGATGTGCTATTTGAAGCAATAATTACTGCGCTTTAGTCAGTCATTTATAAATAAAGTTTTCCCCTTTTCAATTTGTGGTCGAACGCCATACGTTTTATTTGTAACTCCACTTCCCATAAACAACACTAAAGTATTACAATATTAAATGCAAGTATCCAGTGGCTTTACAAATTGATAGTTTTGCTGCTCATGACGATTAAGCCCTGCATCTCTGTTGGTACCATGTCTCTTTTTACAATATACTAAAAGACAAAACTTTTTCCCAACAACAGAGAGAGAGAGAAAAAAGTAAAGAATAGCTCCTTTTAATTAAAGTTATACTATTAATATGCATCTTCCATTAATGTTTTTCTAAAAAGGTTAATAATTCATGTACATGACGTAATACTTTTTTCTACAAAATTCAATAGATGACTCTCCAAGAGCAAGAATGCCACTGCATTTAAATTGGGTTTTTTGGCGGGAAATTACACTTCCGGTATCGATATCGGATCGATATCGGGTATTTTTGGGCAGGAAATACTTGGTATCGGATCGAATCCAAAATCATTGGTATCGCCCATCCCTACCAAGCGGAATGCGGCTTCGGTGGTTGCTGAGGCAAAAACCCGGGCGTGGAAGGAGTGGTGAGGCCATGGAGAATGACTTCTAGACGGCTTCGAGGAAATTCTGGTCCACCATCCAGGGTCTCAGGAGGGGGAAGCAGTGCACCATCAACACTGTTTACAGTGGAGATGCCACCTCGCCGTAAAACAAAAAGAAGAAAATGACGTAACTTCCCATTCACAAACGAGTCGTGAATTGCGTGATTTGCATTTCCGGTTCATCGCGAGAACGCATCAGTGAGGCAACGAGTCCTCCTGACTTCCCCGACTTACCGTTTGCGAACGAGTCAGTGTGTGAACTGCCTTCCCGTGCATCAACGGATCAATCAGTGAATGTGTTACGTCTCCTGCCGTGAACTATCTAACCCAGAATGTAGTTACGATTTGCCAAGGAAAGAAAGAACTACTCACTGAAACACCGCTTCTTTAATGCGTGTTTTCTCTAAGCCAGTGCTTCTCAATTATTTTCTGTTACGCCCCCCCCTAGCAAGAAGAAAACTATTCGCGCCCCCCCTCCCCACCGTGACTATCCTAACTTGTCTTGTAAGTCGTAAAATGTTGCACTGTCGCAAACGTGACAGAAGTAACAATGAGAGCGCCACTGCCCCCTGCTGTAGTAAACGCGCAATTACACTTTATTCTAGTACTGCCAAAAAAAAAGCCTGTTCCCCAGGGTCACACGCGCCCCCCCAGGAATACCCCACTATTTGAGAAGCACTGCTCTAAGCTAACGGCTAACTTTATTGCAGGAAGCCGTTATGCAACAACGGGGAGATTATGCTTTTGTTTGGGTAATCTTTATTTTATAACATTTATAGTAGTTTTTAAATAACGTATGTATATATACGCCTTAATATTGCTATCCAATATATCTACTGCAATTTCAAATTAGATTGCTGGTTTGAAATTCACTTTTAATATTATTATTTTAATGAACATTTATGTTAAAACTTGTCTTGTGTTTTATTCCTTGTTTTATATTCGCCAATTAAAACAAAAATCTGACATTTGGTTAACTGCTTTATATGTTTTACGTTGTTATAATGGTTGGTGTCCCCTTAAATAACAAATGTCGGCACAACGGGTTTTATCCCCAACCTTTTATTCAAACACAAATACATTCGGTATAATAACACCATCAGCTACAAGGCAACAAATACAAAATTAAAACATCAATGTCGGCATAACGTGTGTCGGCTATGCTGTCTTTCACTCACTCGAGAATCTTCGTGATCGACCAATCAGCAGCGCCAGCGAGCGTTAGATGGAGTAGGGCAGTGGTCACCAAATTACGGCCCGCGGGCCGGATACGGCTCACGGGACCGTTTAATCCGGCCCGCCAACCCTGAACAAATTTTATTATTAAACTTTTTTTTGGGTCATTTTGCCTGCAATGACTGCGTTTCCCCTGTAGATGGGGAAGCGCTCGCCTGCGCATTTACTACCAGAAGCCGTGTCAGAAAGCTCGGTGCACACTCACAAGTGCGTGTATGTACTCAGTAGTACGGATATGGCGCACTCGCGCTCTATTTGTATCAGTCCCAAATTTAGAGCGTGGACTGTGACGACAGCATTCTTGTAATTCGCGCGCTGAGCTTTCAGATGCAGTTTTGCGCTAAAGCCACCCACAAACCTTCCCCTGGAATCCTTCCATTAAAATGAGTCGCCCAAGGAAAAGCAAGGTGGACACAGTGCCGAGCGTTTAAAAGAGAGTGGCCAATTTGGCTCGACATACGCGACGTGACGTTCAGCCACATGAACGTCAACATCAACCCGTCACAGATCGAGGTAAACGGACCAACACCTCGGATCTCGCCTAAGAATTGCCACAATAAATTTTACTCCAGACTATGACGCACTAGCAAACTTTAACAAAAAAGACAGCGGTGTCTCCAAGCCTACTGGAACCTACAAAAGGATTATAAGGAAGGAACACAAGAACTTTAAGAGACTGCTCATATGTGTCAGAGAGATTCTGCTCTGACAACTGAGCTGAACTTTTATCTGTTAAGATTGTGCATGGCACAACAGAAAGTTAATGTTCCATGGCTTTTTTTTCTATGAAGAACCCAGAGAGAGTTATTATTTATTTCCTGTTTTTTCTGTGAAGAACTCAGAGAGGGTTATTTAGTTATTATTTATTTCATTAATAGTGTTATTATTTGTTTCCTGACTTCCTTTTTGTAAAGAACCGGGAAAGGGTTATTAAATAACCGTTATTTGGTTATGTGTGGCTTTCTGGAAAACAATAAATTTTTTAAGCTCCCCTACGATCGTCACACTTTTTCTGTTACAAACTGACACCGGCCCCCCATCAGAGAAAGGAAAAGTATTCTGGCCCTCACAGGAAAAGGTTTGGGGACCCCTGGAGTAGGGACTTTACGAGTCAGTGACGTAACTTCCCTTTCACGAACGAGTCGTGAATTGTATTTCTCGTTCACCAACGAACGGATCTGTGAGTGAACGAGTCAGTGAGTGAGTGAGTGATTTGCATTTCTGGTTCATCGCGAGAACGGATCAGTGAAGGAACGAGTCAATGAGTGAACTGCCTTCCCGTGCATCAACGGATCAGTCAGTAGACATGTTGCGTCTCCTCGTGTGAACTATGTAAGCCAGAATGTAGATTTATGATTTACTTATAGTACTTTTTAAATAGCGTGTATGCATATATACGCCTAAATATTGTTATCCAATATATCTACTGCAATTTCACAAAGGATTGCTGGTTTGAAATTTACTTTACCGTTTTTTTCCGTGTATAATGCGCCCAATGATCGTCACACACGCAGGGAGGCAATGGGTCCCATTTTTATAGTCTTTGGTATGGTCTTAACTAGGCTGGATGTATTTTTTTGTTGGCGTTGATTTCTCCGACAGCCCGTAAAGGCACCACCGCGATCAGATGAAAAGAGAGGAAAGTGACATGCGGACATGTGAAAAAGGCGGCTCTGTATGGGAGTGACGTTGAAGAGGAATAAAAACACCCTTGGAAACCAAAACTTGCTCCTCGTCGTGACTCGGAGCCGCAACAAATGTTTCGGATTTGTGTAGGGTACATTGTGACAGCAAACGAGCAGGTGATCGAGCAAGCGTCTGATACGAGAGCATTGCGTTTGTATGGAGCGTGTTTGAAGTGAACAGCAGAGAAGACAGGAACAAGGCAAAGTGTTGTGAAATAAAATATTACCTGTAATACGCATTTTGTTATTTGCTGATTGAAACTGCTAATTAAACTGTGAATTGAAACTAATGGGAAGAAAACAGATTTCTCACTCTTTATATAGCTGACGTGTCTTGCGCATCCGTTCTGCGCATCTGTAATGGCGGCCTCCGTATGGTATCCGGTTTGCGATGGAGATTAAAAACCAAACAATATTTGACAATAACACACCATCAAGGATTGCACCATCGCATCAAACGATGTGCCGTCAATTATGAATTTTACTGACTGTGTTGGGCAGGATGGCTGAATGCGATGCGCGATTGACAACAAACAAGAAGTGGCCAGCTCAGTGGCCTAGTGGTAGAGTGTCTGCCCTGAGACTGGAAGGTTGTGGGTTCAAACCCCGGCCGGGTCATACCAAAGACTATAAAAATGGGACCCATTGCCTCCCTGCTTGGCACTCAGCATTAAGGGTTGGAATTGCGGGGTTAGATCACTAACTGATTCCCAAGCGCGGCACCGCTGCTGCTCACTGCTCCCCTCTCCCCCAGGGGATGGATTAAAATCACACGGGGATGGGTTAAATGCAGAGGACAAATTTCACCACACCCAGGTGTGTGTGTGACGATCATTGGGACTTTAATCTTTGAATCTTTTAAGAAAGGTGAATTCAAGTTTTATTTCGAGGGAGATTTGTCATGTCTTGTCCCTAGTTTTGCGATGTGTCTAGGTTGCCATAGTTTCTGTTCGCGTCGCCCCTCTTTTCCTGTGTCACCTCAATCAATGTAACGTGTTTTGTATTTAAGTCCTGTCTGCCCCTCGCTCACCGTCGGATCATTGCATATGTTACTGTCATGATCAAAGTCAAAGTCAAAGTCAGCTTTATTGTCAATCTCTCCACATGTCACAACACACAAAGAGACCGAAATTACGTTTTTCTCTATCCCACGGTGACGAGACACATAACACGATAGACACACAAGTACGCGACACAATATAGAAACAAGAAGGCAAAACTTCAAACAATCAATAGTAAGAGTGATGAATAAATAATAAACAGATAACACAATAAATAAGAGGAGCAAAACGGAGCCAGCAAGCATAGCGCAAAAGTAAAAAACATCATAAACAAAAAGGCACAAATAATAAATAATAAGAGTAATAATAAATAAACAGATAACACAACAAATAAGAGCCAGTGTGCATACAGACAGTACAGACAGTAAAAGTACAGGACGCTACGCAGAACGGGGGAGCGAGTTCAGGATCCTAACAGCCTGGAGTATGAAGCTGTTTGAGAGTCTGGTGGTGCGGGAGCGCAGGCTTCTGTACCTCTTCCCAGAGGGCAGAAGCTCGAACAAAGAGTGAGCGGGGTGACTCACATCACTCACAATCGTGGTCGCCTTGCGGGTGAGATGGGAGGTGTAAATGTCCTTCAAGGAGGGGAGCGAAGCACCAGCAATCTTACCAGCCGTGTTCACTATGCGCTGCAGGGCCTTCAAGTTGTAGTCAGTGCAGCCGCCACCCCAAACAGCAATACAGCTGGAGAGGACGCTCTCAATGGTGCCGCGGTAAAATGCAGTCATGACGGCCGGAGGAGCGCTCGCTCGCCTGAGTTTCCGCAGGAAGTACAGGCAGCGCTGGGCTTTCTTTGCCAGTCATGCGGTGTTGGTGGACCAGGAGAGATCCTCACTGATGTGCAGCCCCAGGAACTTGGCGCTGCTCACTCTCTCCACCACAGCACCGTCGATGGTCAGCGGCAGGTGTTGGGTGTGACCCTTCCGGAAGTCCACAACAATCTCCTTGGTCTTGTCGACGTTCAGCAGGAGGTTGTTGTCCCTGCACCACGTGGTCAGAAGGTCAACCTCCAGCCTGTATTGAGTCTCGTCTCCCTTGGTGATGAGACCCACCAGAGTCGTGTCGTCAGCAAACTTCACGATACGGTTGTCGCTGTAGGTCGCAGTGCAGTCATGCGTCAGGAGGGTGAAGAGCAGCGGACTGAGCACGCAGCCTTGGGGGGCCCCCGTGCTCAGCGTGTTGCTGGCGGAGATTTTGTCGCCAACACGTACTACCTGTGGCCTCTGACAGAGGAAGTCCAGTAGCCAGTTGCAGAGGTAGGTACTGAGGCCCAGCGCGTCAAGTTTGCTGATGAGGCGTTGTGGCACAATGGTGTTGAAGGCAGAACTGAAGTCCACAAACAGCAATCTCACATACGAGTCCCTCCTCTCCAGGTGGGTGAGGGCCGAGTGGAGGGCAGAGTAGATGGCATCCTCAGAAGACCGTTTGGCTCGGTACGCAAACTGGAAGGGGTCAATGGTCTGTTTGGTTTCTGTTCCTGTCTTTGGTAATGTCACCCTGTCTTTTTGTTCCACGTCTTTGTCGGTCAGTCCTGTTGTTGGTTTTGTTGTACCATGATTTTCTTAAAAAGAAAAAAAAAAAAAAAAAAAAACTTAAATTTGTACCCATGTATAATGCGCACCTCAGATTTTAGGACAATAAATTTGTTAAATTTTGCACATTATACACGGGAAAAAACGGTATATAAAATTATTTTTTTTTTACTGGGTAGATCTTTGTGACTTGGTCATTTAAAAAGTAGCTCGCGAGCTGAAAAGGTTTGGGCACCCCTGATCTAAAGAAACATGACGTTACAGACAGAAGACAAAAAACACTAGATATTATATACATCAGCTTAAATTAGTTAATTAATTAGTTAATTAATTAGTTAAGAAATTAGTTAATATAGCCACAGTGTTTGAACACTTAAACAGCGACAGAGACAGACAGCAGTTCAGTCTCACTGCATAGCCCAGTGGTCGGCAACCTGCGGCTCCAGAGCCGCATGCGGCTCTTTAGCACACCTCTAGCGGCTCCCTGGAGCTCTTGCAAAAATGCGTGAAAATGGAAAAATATGTTTTTTGTGGGTTCGGTGGTGCACTGGGTAGCACGTCCGCCTCACAGTTAGGAGGGTGCGGGTTCAATTCCACCTCTGTGTGGAGTTTGCATGTTCTCCCCGGGCCTGCGTGGGTTTTCTCCGGGCACTCCGGTTTCCTCCCACATCCCAAAAACATGCTTGGTAGGCCGATTGAAGACTCCAAATTGTCCCTAGGTGTGAGTGCGAGTGCAAATTGTTGTGTCTCTGTGTGCCCTGCGATCGGCTGGCAACCGGTCCAGGGTGTCCCCCGCCTACTGCCCGATGACGGCTGGGATAGGCTCCAGCACTCCCGCGACCCCCGGGGACTAAGTGGTTCAGAAAATGGATGGATGGATGTTTTTTTTTGTTTGTTTGTTTTGTCTTTTTAAATAAGATTTTTTAGATTGAAAATGTATGTACCGTTTTTTTCCTTGTATAATGCGCAAAATTTAACTAATTTATTGTCCTAAAATCTGGGGTGCGCATTATACATGGGTACAATTTTTAAAATTATATATATTTTTTAATTTTTTTTTTTTTTTTTTTCAAGAAAATCATGGTACAACAAAACCAACAACAGGACTGACCGACAAAGACGTGGAACAAAAAGGATGATCCGACGGTGAGCGAGGGGCAGACAGGACTTAAATACAAAACACGTTACATTGATTGAGGTGACACAGGAAGGGAGGGGCGACGCAAACAGAAACTAGACACATAGCAAAACTGGGGACGAGACATGACAAATCTCCCTCGAAATAAAACTTGAAATCACCTTTCTTCCTGTTTGTTGTCAATCGCGCATCGCATTCAGCCATCCTGCCCAACACATTTAGTAAAATTCATAATTGACGACACATCGTTTGATGCGATGGTGCAATCCTTGATGGTGTGTTATTGTCAAATATTGTTTGTTTGTTATTCTGGAATAAATAAACTTAAACTTTAAATAACTTAATATCTTGATCTCCATAAAAATATATCCAGTTAAAATTATACAAGTTAGAAATTGGAACATCCTGCAAAAAAAACGCCTGAAAAAATAAATTAAAATGGTGACAGTGCTTGTACTTCAAGTAAACATTAAAATAATAAATCAAAACGTTTGATCTTCTTTGCTTTTGTCATTTTTAATTAAAAAAAACCTACATTTTAAATATGCCAAATGATTTTACTCTTCATAAAAATATTTCCTGTCAAAATTATACAAGATAGAAATATGAACATGCTGCAAAACAAAACAAAACCTAGAAATATAAAAATAATTTGTGCTTTTCAGCAATAACAACCTGCTTTGGCGATCTCCTCTGCCACGATAAAATTCGCTTTCACAGCAGCTTCACTTTGTGATTTTGCACGGGTGAAAAACGTCTGCTGGAATGTCAGCTTCTTCTTTAACTCTTCTACCTTCTGTATCTTCTGCTCTGCATTCAGGTCTTTCAGGTTATCCAGATGTTTTGTTTCATAGTGCCGTCTTAGATTAAAATCTTTCAATACAGCCACATTAGCGCCACAAATGAGACAAACGGGCTTACCGACAATGTCAGTAAACATATACTCAATCTCCTATCGGTTTTTAAAGGCTCTGTTTTCAGAATCAACTTTTTTCTTCGGCATCATGAGGGGCTAGCTTCGCAATAACTTGCAGCAACAAGCACTTGTCCTGATTGCCGCGGAAAAACGCTCGGCAAGGCAGCGAAAGCAATGCATTATGGGATCTGTAGTTTATTGTGTTATCATCGCTTCATATCGTCGGGCCATTAGTAACAATAATATAAAATGATCTCGCGGGCCGGATATAATTGCGTGCCGTGGCCGGATGTGGCCCGCGGGCCGTGAGTTTGACACATGACAAACCATGGGTGTCCAAACTTTTTGCAAAGTGGGCCATATTTGGTTAGATAAAAATTAGGGGTGTAAATCGCGGGTTTTGTCACGATACGATATAATATCGATACAAAGAACTACGATACGATATTTGCCGATATCTTAAAGCCTGCTGCGATTCATTCACGATATATCGCGATATAGTGCTCTACGATCGATTTTATTTTTTAAATAAAAAATATAGAACAATATCCTGATTTATAACAATTCATACTCAAAATCAACAAGGTACTGCAAACTCTTTACTTAGGAAATTACAAGAGTATTGCAGTATACAAAGTGCTTATTTTAACACTGAACTTTGATGTCGTGTTTTTTCTTTAAATGTGCGGCGAGATTTGTGTTCCCTGAATATTTGATCTCCGCATGGCAGGATTTACAAACTGCACGTGTCTTGTCCGTTGAGCCATCTTTTCTTTGGAATCCAAAGTGCTTCCAAACGAATGACTTGGGAGCAAATTTCCTCGTCTTTTTGGACACTAGCCATAGCACCAGCCCAGGAGCAGCGTACTAGTTGTCGACTCCCCTTTCACGTGCCTGCTCTGCTCACAACACAACAACGCCGGGCGCACTGCTCCCGGAAAGAGGAAGCAAGCAACAATGAACTGGATTTCAAAATAAAGTCGCGTCTAATGTCCGAGGTCAAACACGGCGATATAAATCGATGTTTACGTTTAGCATCGATGCCAATAAATCGTAGAGCATTATATCAATTAATCGATGTGTATAGATGTATCGTTACACCCCTAATAAAAATGTATAGGGGCCGACCATTCGGACTGACATTCCTCGAACCATTACCAATGTAAATGAACTTGTAAATATATACAGTAACTATATCGTTTGCTGTCTGCAGATAGGTTGATATTGCAAATGAGAATCTGTTATCAATTACACTACCAGAAAAGTTAAAGATTAAAATAATAATAAATTAAATACAAATGAACAATTTTGTGAAAGTTGAATGACTTTTTCTTGGATGTATTAAGTTTGTTTTATTATTGTTGTATTAAAATGAAGGGTGATATTGGTGTTTGTGACTGCAGTAAACAGGCCAGGTTCCTGGGGGTGCACATCAGTGAGGATCTCTCCTGGTCCACCACCACAGTATCACTGGCGAAGAAAGCTCAGCGCCGCCTGTACTTCCTGCGGAAGCTCAGGCGAGCTAGTGCTCCTCCGGCCGTCATGACTACATTCTACCGTGGCACCATTGAGAGCGTCCTTTCGAATTGTATCGCTGTTTGGGGTGGTAGCTGCACTGAATACAACAGGAAGACCCTGCAGCGCATAGTGAACACGGCTGGTAAGATTATTGGTGCTTCACTCCCCTCCCTGAAGGACATTTACACCTCCCATCTCATCCGCAAAGCGACCATGATTGTGAGCGATGTGAGTCACCCCGCTCACTCTTTGTTTGTCACTCTTCTGCCCTCTGGGAAGAGGTACAGGAGCCTGCGCTCCCGCACCACCAGGCTCACCAATAGCTTCATACTCCAGGCTGTTAGGATCCTGAACTCTCTCCCCCCTTCTGCGCAACGTCCTGTACTTTTGCGCTATGTGATTCTGACTGTATGCTGTATGCATACTTGCTCCATTTTTGCGCCTTTTATTTATTGTTATTTGTTTATTTATTATTTATTCATCACTCTTATTTATTCATTTTTTGTGCCTTCTTGTTTTTATTTGTTTGTGTTGTTTACTTGTATGTATATTGTGTACTATGTCTTGTCACCGTGGGATAGTGGGATCGTAATTTCGATTTCTTTGTGTGTCTTGGCATGTGAAGAAATTGACAATAAAACAGACTTTGATTACCGTTTTTTTCCGTGTATAGTGCGCCCCCATGTATAGTACGCACCCCTAACAATGGCATGCTGATGCTGGAAAAAAGCTTGTACCCATGTATAATACGCACCCAATTTTTATGAATTTTTTTAAAAAAATTTTTAAATTTTTTTTTTTTTTTTTAAGTCCCAAAGATCGTCACACACGCAGGGAGGCAATGGGTCCCATTTTTAAAGTCTTTGGTATGGTCTTAACTAGGCTGGATGTCATTTTTTTTGTTGGCGTTGATTTCTCCGACTGCCCCTAAACGCACCACCGCGCTCCGTGCGCACACGGCGGCTCTGTATGGGAGAGACGTTGAAGAGGAATAAAAACACCCTTGGAAACCAAAACTTGCCCCTCGTCGTGACTCGGAGCCGCAACAAATGTTTCGGATTTGTGTAGGGTACATTGTGACAGACGGCAAACTAGCAGGTGATCGAGCGAGCGTCTGATACAAGAGCATTGCGGTCGTATGGAGCGTGTTTGAAATGAACAGCAGAGACGAAAGGAACAAGGCAAAGTGTTGTGAAATAAAATATTACCTGTAATACGCATTTTGTTATTTGCTGATTGAAACTGCTACCGTTTTTTTCCGTGTATAGTGCGCCCCCATGTATAGTACGCACCCCTAAAAATGGCATGCTGATGCTGGAAAAAAGCTTGTACCCATGTATAATACGCACCGAATTTTTATGAATTTTTTAAAAAAAAAAATGTAATTTTTTTTTTTTTTTTTTTTTTTTTTTTAAGTCTAAATGATCGTCACACACGCAGGGAGGCAATGGGTCCCATTTTTATAGTCTTTGGTATAGTCTTAACTAGGCTGGATGTAATTTTTTTTGTTGGCGTTGATTTCTCCGACTGCCCGTAAACGCACCACCGCGCTCCGTGCGCATGGAGCGTGTTTGAAGTGAACAGCAGAGAAGAAAGGAACAAGGCAAAGTGTTGTGAAATAAAATATTACCTGTAATACGGATTTAGGTAGAGAACTGAACTCTCGCTCTTTATATAGCTGACGTGTCTTGCTCATCCGTTCTGCGCATCTGTAATGGCGGCCTCCGTATGATATCCGGTTTGCGTGTGTGCGAGAGCGAGAGAGAGCGAGAGAGAGAGCGTGCGAGAGAACGCTCAACCGTAGCGCGCCGCCGACCGCCCAACTGCACCGGGCTGGCCGATTATTGTGACAGAGCCGTCGCTGAAATTTAGAAGATATTTTTAAAGTCCTGATGTACTTTCTAAAATTTAAGTGGACCTCAGTGCGCACTGCGCAGGGAGCTTAATTTGGTGCGGTCGCGCAACCGCAGCGCGCCGGGCGCTCACTGTCGCATTGCTTAAAGAGCGCCTTTGTGTTTTAGGATGAACAGCAGAGACCAAAGGAACAAGGCAAAGTGTTGTGAAATAAAATTTTACCTGTAATACGCATTTTGTTATTTGCTGATTGAAACTGCTAATTAAACTGTGAATTGAAACTAATAGGAAGAAAACAACTCTCGCTCTTTATATAGCTGACGTGTCTTGCGCATCCGTTCTGTGCATTTTATTTCACAACACTTTGCCTTTCTTCTCTGCTGTTCACTTCAAACACGCTCCATGCGACCGCAATGCTCTCGTATCAGACGCTTGCTCGATCACCTGCTCGTTTGCTGTCCCGTGCGCGCACGAAGCGCGGTGGTGCGTTTACGGGCAGTCGGAGAAATCAACGCCAACAAAAAAAATTACATCCAGCCTAGTTAAGACCATACCAAAGACTATAAAAATGGGACCCATTGCCTCCCTGCGTGTGTGACGATTATTGGGACTTAAAAAAAAAAAAAAAAAAAAATTAAAAAAAAAAAATGTTTTTTTTTTTTTTTTGTACCCATGTATAATGCGCACCCCGGATTTTAGGACAATAAATTAGTAAAATTTTGCGCACTATACACGGAAAAAAACGGTATGTCAGATTTTTAATATTACTTCATAATCACAAAATACTAATCCATAGTCTTTTTGTTGTTTGCCATCACTGTGAGTGGGCGGCACGGACGCATAGTACTGTCAGGAAGCAAAGGCAGGGCAACCAAGTGCAGCACAATCCTTTATTGCCAAAGGGGAAATGGAACGCCGGACCTGCGGTCGGGCTGGCGTGGCAGAGCACAGCGCGTAGGAGTAGTCGGAGGCAGGCAGGCAGTCGATGGACGAGCACGTTGTCAGGACCGGCGGCGAGCTGAAGCGTGGTCGAAGGGCGAGCAAGTTGTCAGGACAGGCGGCGAGCAGAAGCGTGGTCGAAGGGCGAGCAAGTTGTCAGGACAGGCGGCGAGCAGAAGCGTGGTCGAAGATCATGGAAGCAGGTGGCTACAAAGATCGGTCCGGGGAAAAAAGGCAGGAGGATCACAGGCAGGGTAAGCAGACGAACTGACAACCACTGGCAGAACACAGAGAGGTTAAGTAGGGGACCTAACGAGCTGTAGCAGGTGCTGGCAATTCACTGAGTAGGGCTTGGCTGGAAGTCAGGTGACGCGGAGGCGTGACAAGTACACTCAAACCTCGTTTTTTGACCACAATCTGTTCTACAAGGCGGTTCTAGAAGTGAATCGTTCGACTTCCGAATCTATTTTTCCCATTACAAATAATGGAAAAAAAAAAAAAATATTCCAAGACTTTAAAAAAAAATCCTTTTGTAAGCATTTTTTCATTTGCGCATCCGATCGCGCAACTGCAGCGCACCGCCGGACGCGCAACTGTAGCCCGTCGCCGACTGCAACTGCACGGCGCTGGTGGCATTATTGTGACAGAGTTGCTGAAATTTAGATAATATTTTCAAAGTCCTGATGTACTTTCCAAAATTCAAGTGGATCGCAGTGCGCAGGGAGCTTAATTTGGTCCGATCACGCAACCGCAGCGCGCCGGGCACTCACTGTCGCATTTCTTTAAGAGCGTCCTTGTGTTTTAGGATGGCTTTACTGCTCCCACTTGCTTCCTTTGGAGGCATGATTGGAGTTCATGCAATCCTCAGAGTAGCAAGAACGTAATAATGAACGGAGTCAGTTGGCATGCGGGTCCTCTGGGCTCATCTCGCGAGGTTTGACAACCAAATTTTGTCCGACATCCGAAGCCATCACATAGGCATTCGGAAACTGCAAGCCTAGTTTTAACTTTGACATTGAAACTATAACCAGAGTTTCAAAGCTATATTGTGTGGTGTCATCCATATCATTGTAGTTCCGTCTTTTACCGCGAGAGGGCTGACCATGTACTGTAAATAAAGAGGCCGGCTCCCTGTGAACTCAAAGCAGCAGTCATTATTTGTAAAAGAACCCAACACGTTGCGCTTCCATGTAGGGTTTTTCCCCTTTTCATGACATTTACTTTGATATAGCAAAATGCAGGTCGCAATGGCAATTTCGTGCTGCCACATAAAAAGCTGTCAAAAACGTTTTTAATTTTGTCACTTACACACACATTCACACCATCATTCACACACACTCACATGTGGGAATCGAACGCACGGTGTCAGCACACAAGACAAGCAAGTGTACCGCTAAACAATCAGCCACTCCCTCAATAACGTTTCATGATCGCCATGTTTCCATGAACCGCCAAAAGTCTTAGAAAAAAAGCATTGTACTTTATTGTGTAAAGGCTATGGCCTTCACACATATGCTATTCTACACCATTCACTTTATTATTTGGGTTCCCTGAAGGCCTTCGCCTTCACACTTATGTTATTCTACACCAGGGGTGCCCAAACCTTTTCACCTCGCGAGCTACTTTTGAAATGACCAAGTCACAAAGATCTACCCACTAAAAAAAATAAAAAATTACATATCATCGTGAAAAAAAAGTCCTACTCCCATTCCCGATGAAAGTGATACTTCTTACTATGGCCAGCTGCCCCACTCATTTTTATACCCTTTCTTAAGTTTAATAGGAAAAACAGGGTTCTGACAATTGGAGGGAACCCGCGAGCTAGCGTGTGTTGTGTTGTTAGCGCCGTTGTTTGTACACACGTCAAGTGCGAAGAAAAAAATAAATAATTATATCACGCGATCGACCAATAGTGGCTTGAGGATCGACCGATCGATCGCGATCGACGTATTGGGCACCCCTGTTCTACACCATTCACTTTATTAGTGTGAAGGCAAAGGCCTTCACACATGTTATTCTACACCATTCACTTTATTATTAGTGTGAAGGCGAAGGCCTTCACACGTTATTCTACACCAGACAATTGGCAAGGTCTGCAGAAGCTGGATAACAATCCTGATCATTTAAATCAGGTGTGTTGCAACAGGGTGACATAGAAAACATGCAGGACACCGGCCCTCGAGGACCGGAATTGCCTACCCCTGTTCTACACCATTCACTTTATTGTGTGAAGGCGATGGGCTTCACACATATGTTATTTATTCTACACCATTCACTTTATTATTGTGTGAAGGCGATGGCCTTCACACATACGTATGTTATTTTACACCATTCACTATTATTGTGTGAAGGCGATGTTCTTCACACATATGTTATTCTACTACACCATTCACTTTATTATTATTATTATAATTATTATTGTGTGAAGGCGATGGCCTTCACACATATGTTATTCTACACCTGTCATGTCTTTGTAGTCTGTGATCAGTGTTACGATAGAGTAGGTCACGTGACTAGAATCAGGAAGTAAGCGCATGTTAGTACAGTGTTGAAAGCGAACGCTGCTTGTTCTATTCTCTCCTGCAGTTCGGCAAAACTACAACCTAACATTTTGTGTTATACAAGGCATCGTTGGTATGTACCTTTGTATAAGTTATTATGTATCAAAATACATCCTTTGAATTCTGAAATTATTATTACCGTTTTTTTCCGTGTATGGTGCGCAAAATTTAACTAATTTATTGTCCTAAAATCTGGGGTGCGCATTATAGATGGGTACAAAAAAAATTATTTTTTTTCTAATTTATTTATTTTTTTTTTTTTTTTTAAAGAAAGTCATGGTACAACAAAACCAACAACAGGACTGACCGACAAAGTCGTGGAACAAAAAGACAGGGTGACATTACCAAAGACAGGAACAGAAAGCAAACAGACATCATGACAGTAACACATGCAATGATCCGACGGTGAGCGAGGGGCAGACAGGACTTAAATACAAAACACGTTACATCGATTGAGGTGACACAGGAAGAGAGGGGCGACGCGAACAGAAACTATGGCAACCTAGACACATTGCAAAACTGGGGACGAGACATGACAAATCTCCCTCGAAATAAAACTTGAAATCACCTTTCTTCTTGTTTGTTGTCAATCGCGCATCGCATTCAGCCATCCTGCCCAACACATTTAGTAAAATTCATAATTGACGACACATCGTTTGATGCGATGGTGCAATCCTTGATGGTGTGTTATTGTCAAATATTGTTTGTTTTTTAATCTCCATCGCGGACCGGACGTCATACGGAGACCGCCATTACAGATGCGCAGAACGGTTGCGCAAGACACGTCAGCTATATAAAGAGCGAGAGTTCAGTTCTCCACCTATTAGTTTCAATTCACAGTTTAATTAGCAGTTTCAATCAGCAAATAACAAAATGCGTATTACAGGTAATATTTTATTTCACAACACTTTGCCTTGTTCCTTTCGTCTCTGCTGTTCACTTCAAACACGCTCCATACAACCGCAATGCTCTGTAATGTATCAGACGCTTGCTCGATCACCTGCTCGTTTGCTGTCTGTCACAATGTACCCTACACAAATCCGAAACATTTGTTGCGGCTCCGAGTCACGACGAGGGGCAAGTTTTGGTTTCCAAGGGTGTTTTTATTCCTCTTCAACGTCTCTCCCATACAGAGCCTTTTTTTTCACATGCGAGCACGAGCGCGGTGGTGCGTTTACGGGCAGTCGGAGAAATCAACGCCAACAAAAAAAATTACATCCAGCCTAGTTAAGACCATACCAAAGACTATAAAAATGGGACCCATTGCCTCCCTGCGTGTGTGACGATCATTGGGACTTAAAAAAAAAAAAATTTTAAAAAATGTAAAACATTTTTTTTTAAAAATTGGGTGCATATTATACATGGGTACAGGCTTTTTTCCAGCATCAACATGCCATTGTTAGGGTGCGTATTATACATGGGGGCGCACTATACACGGAAAAAAACGGTATTACAAAGGAGACTTTCTACTTAATTGTGATCATCATTTATCCATCCATCCATTTTATTTTATTACTCAGGTATTTTCAAAGCAAATTAATATTGTTGCATTTATTAATTTGCTTTAACATGACAGCGCAATATAATTAAAAGCTGACACGATAGCAATGTCAAACGTGTTCATTTAAGAAAAAGCCACACACGTTTTGTGATCAAATCTTTCATAACGAGAATGATTTGAGTGAATTGATTTTACAATTTTTATTGTCGGACTCGGTGGACTCGGTCAAAATCAGCACTGAGTCCGAGTCCGGCAAAAATGACCGAGTCCGACCGAGTCCGAGTCCCCGAGTCCGAACCGAGTCCACAGCCCTGGTGATGAGACTGTGTACAGGCAGGAGGTGGAGCGGTCGGTCCACTGGGTCAGCCAAAACCACCTGGAGCTGAACCCGCTCAAGACCGTGGAAATGACAGTGGACTTCAGGCGAGACCCTTCACCACCTTTACCCCTCACTACCCGCAGTAATACTATTCTCTCCACAGACATCTTCAAGTTCCTGGGAACCGCAATCTCTCGAGACCTGAAATGGACCGGCCACATAGACTCTGTCCGGAAGAAGGCCCAGCAGAGGCTGTACTTCCTGAGACAGCTCAAGAAGTTCAACCTGCCCCAAGAGCTTCTGAAGACCTTCTACACTGCCATCATCCAGTCTGTCCTCTGCACCTCCATCACTGTCTGGTTTGGATCGGCCTCCAAACAAGACAAGCACAGACTGCTGCAACGGACAATCAGGACTGCAGAAAACATAATTGGAATCAACCTCCCATCTATCCAAGACTTGTACCTCTCCAGGACCAGGAAACGTGGAAGGATCATCTCTACAGACCCTTCTGTTAGGGTTTGCAGAATATCGTATGATTATGTTGGAATGTAACCTGTAATAATTTACCTAGCTTGTCCTGTCTTAACAAAAGTAGTAGACCAAAGTACGAAGATCTTTTCAACTGTTTGACTAGCTGCAGAGGAAGCAATCAAAGTTGCTTTGTTTACAGAACGTCGTAAAAGGCCCCCTGCTATGCTTTGATCAGCAGGGGAGCGGCTTCACCCCATCCTGTGTTCCCACACCCCCACTTTCAACCCCACTCTGTTTCTCTCAATAAATATGCACCTGATGAGGCCTGAGTCAGACCTCCATTCGACCATCGCTGTAAGCACAACTATGAATAGACTCTCCACTTGCAGGTGTTTAAAATGACTTGCTTGTCTCCTGTGTGGTTCTTGCAAAATAAGTTAGAGTGAGCACCACCCTAACATTTTGGTGCCGAAACCCGGGACCCTCATACCCACCATCTGGCTGACGGAGGTGGACGTGCTGCATTGTCGACAAGCCAGCATCCTTTAGGAGGACCTGGAAAAGAAAGTCCTGGGAAGAAAATCTCTTCGCTGGGCCAGCATCTTAGGTCTGCCTTCGTCTGACAGAGGTGGATTGACGGGATCTGGCAGTGCAACGAACCAGGGGTCAGGTAAGTTAAAGATTGTGTGGTGAAACGCGTAAAAGGTGCACGGGAGATAGCTTGGGTTCAAGTCCCAGGGGAAGGAACAGGCTAAGAAAAGCAGAGCTTCTTTTTCATTCATCGAAGAAGTGTGTAGATTCTTCTTTGTCTGTTTTTCCAAGCTGAGGGATCTGGCTTGGGTTAGAGTCCCAGTGGAAGGAACGTGCTAAGAAACACGGAGCTTCTTTTTTGGTAATCAAAGAAGAGTGTAGATTTTTCTTTGTACGTTTTTCCGGCCAAAGAACAGCTTGGGTTCAAGTCCCAGTGGAAGGAACGGGCTAAGAAAAAACAGAGATTATTTTTCTTAATTGAAGAAGGGCGTAGATTATTTTTTTTGTCCGTTCTTCCAAGCTGTGTTGGAGGGTTTTACACCCATCCTGGATAGGCCTAAAAATAAAAAGCGCTGGAATTTGTGTGGCTGGTAGGAGAAATTGACTAAAAAGCAGTTCTAGCATTGATCCATGGCAATAACAAAGCCTAGTAATTTGTTGAAAGGTCAATTTAAACCTGCATTGAGGATCCTCAAAGAAAATAAAAGTTGTTGTTAGGTTTTTACAGACAGAGTGAATAAATTTTAAGAGAAACGCACCAACGGACAGACCACAAGTGAGGCAGAATATTGAGTCGTAACTTGCGCAAGGAGTGCAGTACAGACAGCTTACAATGCCCAACTACACTAAAGTCTGCCTGCACTCTTGCTCTTTTTATTTGGGGAGACCCTGTCTACAAACATAGCAGAAACCGTTAGGGAAAGGGGAAGCGCAAGGGTTTCTGCTTAGGTAAGAAACAAAACGGCAGACGATGCACTTGTAATATTACGAAATAGAAAGGAGCAAACAGAGTTCAGCAAGTTCAATGTGTTCAAGCGACCATCTCAACAGGAACCAGGGGCGCGCTTAGCGCCAGATGCTTGAGGGTGTGAAGTGTGGAGTCAGCTACTTGACGAAGAGTGACACATCGCCGTCGCTGACACATTGCCGTTGCAGGGCGTTGTTTTCTCTGCAGCTGCATCTCGCTGACCAAGATAGGACCTCACACTTCTGCTAATGTGGTTTTCCGTGGTGAACATAAGAACAGCAAAGCAGAACAACGAACGCACGTACGCACTAATCTAACGGTCGATCATTTACTGTAATATGATTATATAGAAACAAAAAGAGAACGCATGATAACATATATATACAATTTTCCAACAGTTGTATAAACCTAAAAAAGAAATACCAAATTAAGAAGGGAAATAAGAACGGTAAATCTCTAGCTCTTGAAGAAGATGAGAAGTTCATGGCGAGTAAATGTCTTAATTGTATGCAATACATGCCGAAGTGGAAGAAAAAGTATGGAGTAGAAGGGAAGTTGAAAGTTGAAGTGTGGAAGATAGTGGTCGATGTTGTAGATAGGAATTCAAAGGGACTGAAAAAGAAAAGAAAAGAGAGAGAGTTGAATTGTGCTAGAATGTGGTTGAAAGCTTCACAAGAGAGAAGGGAACAAATTCAAAAGACAGAAGATAGATTTGGAAAAGAATTCTGGGTGCACAGAGGCATCCCATTCGATGATGCAGCTGAGAGTGCTTATCAGCAACATCTTAAAAATGTGCTCCTCACTGTTTCACCCCCCGACTTAGGCAACTGGGTGAGGAAACACTTGGTGGAAGCAGACACTGCTTGTGTTGCACCGATTGAGAAAAGCAAATGTTCTGATTAGGGGTGTAACGATACATCGATACACATCGATTAATCGATATAACGCTCTACGATTTATTGGCATCGATGCTAAAGGTAAACATCGATTCATATCGCCGTGTTTGACCTCGGACATTAGACGCGACTTTATTTTGAAATCCAGTTCATTGTTGCTTGCTTCCTCTTTCCGGGAGCAGTGCGCCCGACGTTGTTGTGTTGTGAGCAGAGCACGCACGTGAAAGGGGAGGCGACAACTAGTACGCGGCTCCTGGGCTGGTGCTATGGCTAGTGTCCAAAAAGCCGAGGAAATTTGCTCCCCTTTAGGCTTCAAGTCATTCGTTTGGAAGCACTTTGGATTCCAAAGAAAAGATGGCTCAACGGACAAGACACGTGCAGTTTGTAAATCCTGCCATGCGGTGATCAAATATTCAGGGAGCACAAATCTCGCCGCACATTTAAAGAAAAAACACGACAAAGTTCAGTGTTAAAGTAAGCAATTTGTATACTACAATACTCTTGTATTTCCTAAATAAAGAGTTTGCAGTACCTTGTTGATTTTGCGTATGAATTGTTATAAATCAGGATATTGTTCTATATTTTTTATTAAAAAAAAAAATCGATCGTAGAGCACTTTATCGCAATATAACGTGAATGAATCGCAGCAGGCTTTAAGATATCCGCAAATATCGTATCGCAGTTCTTTATATCGATATTATATCGTATCGTGACAAAACCCGCGATTTTGTTCTGTTCTGATGTATTTCATCTAGATGATGGTAATGATCTAGATGAAGATACAACGGTCTTCTTCCAAAGTTCCCACAGGGGCAGAGGAAGAGTTAGAGTCTACCAACAAGGCCGCAGGCTGCCATTCAATTCAAACTCCACATCAAATTTGGACTGTTGGAACTGTGGGGAACGGGGACACTTGGCAAGAGTGTCCCCCCCCCCTTTTTTGACCGCTCATGCTAATACGGAGACATTGTATGCTACATTTAATAGAAATTATTGATTGGTTGTGTTGTAAGATTATACGAACTTCTATATCCAAGCTAAACCTGAGAGATTGAGTTCTTTAAATTTGAAAACAAGGAAAAAATTCTGATTAGTTTGCCGGCAGTTTTTTTGTGTTGAGTTTTTTTGGATTGGTGGATTGTTCTATCAGGAACTTTGGTTGAAAATGGTATATGAATGTTGCGAGGAGAGCTTGGATGAATTGGGACCAATGTGATAGAAGGACTCCTTTTTGGAGGCTGTGTGTGAGATGCAAATGAGCATTGATGACTGAATGCCTGACTGAAAGGAAAATACGGGTTGAGTGGTTGAAGTTGTTGGAGACTACTACGGAAAATTAGTTGAGCGACTTTGAAGGAAGAGTGATTTTGAGTACCGTAATTTCCGCCCTATAAGGCGCACCTAAAAACCTAAATTTTTATCAAAAGTCAACAGTGCGCCTTATAGTCCGGTGCGCCTTATATATGGATCAAGTGATGAATTTGTTGATCCATACTGGTTGTACACAGTGCTCTGCCAAAATGTTTTAGTACGTTTTAGTACGACTAGTAAATTACAAGGTCGCATCGCTTCCCAGCATTACGGTAACTGTAGTCAGGGGGCGTCACCGAATAGCTGTTGTACCCGCGAGGCTATTTCATTTCAAAATAGGCTGCTCCGTTAATGTTTCGAGTAAATCTACGGATCGATATGGAAGGGAAACATAGGTAAGTAGTACCAATGCGTTAGATCGAACTTTAGTCAGTTCTGATCATTTTATAGGAGCTCGTTTGAGAGACGCGATTGTTTACACTTTGCTGAGGCTCATGGGAGATTGCGAGCTGAGGGTCATGGGTTTTTGCGGATGGCTAATGCTATAACGATAGCTGCTATACGCGCGAGGCTATTTCATGTCAAAATAGGCTGCTCTGTTAATGTTTCGAGTAAATCTACGGATCAATATGGAAGGGAAACATAGGTAAGTAGTACCAATGCGTTAGATCGAACTTTAGTCAGTTCTGATCATTTTATAGGAGCTCGTTTGAGAGACGCGATTGTTTGCACTTTGCTGAGGCTCATGGGAGATTGCGAGCTGAGGGTCATGTTTTTTTGCGGATGGCTAATGCTATAACGATAGCTGCTATACGCGCGAGGCTATTTCATGTCAAAATAGGCCGCTCTGTTCATGTTTCGAGTAAATCTACGGATCGATATGGAAGGGAAACATAGGTAAGTAGTACCAATGCGTTAGATCGAACTTTAGTCAGTTCTGATCATTTTATAGGAGCTCGTTTGAGAGACGCGATTGTTTACACTTTGCTGAGGCTCATGGGAGACTGCGAGCTGAGGGTCATGGGTTTTTGCGGATGGCTAATGCCATAACGATAGCTGCTATACGCGCGAGGCTATTTCATGTCAAAATAGGCTGCTCTGTTAATGTCTCGAGTAAATCTACGGATCGATATGGAAGGGAAACATAGGTAAGTAGTACCAATGCGTTAGATTGAACTTTAGTCAGTTCCAATCATTTTATAGGAGATCGTTTGAGAAACGCGATTGTTTACAGAGGGCTCGTTGGTTATTGGCTAGTGGGTGCATACCGCAACCCTAGTCAACCTCAGTTTGTTGCAGTAAAGCTTCTATTTTAAGCGCCTTATAGGCCGGTGCGCCTTATATATGGACAAAGTTTTAAAATGGGCCGTTCATTGAAGGTGCGCCTTATACCCCGGTGTGCCTAATAGGGCGGAAAATACCGTAAGTTAAATGCTAAGAATGAAAAAAAAGAAAAATAAAGGTTGCTTTTGGATTGATAATTAACTAGAGAAAAAACTGGAGAACCAGTAACACATGGAGAAGATGTGTGAACTGGGAAATTGAGAAGCGTTTTGGAAAGAAAGTCAAATCAAATGATGGAATCATACGTTGTAAAGAACACATTCTCCCATAAAAGTTTGTCAAGGTGTGAGGCATGGGCGATGCCAAGCCTCAGAAGGGGGGAGTGAATAGGACAGATAGTGGAAAATGGTAAAAATACAACACTTTACGACATATGGATTCTCTAATACATTTGGCGTCATACCATTAAATTAAAGTTTTCTCAAGCTTTTCAAACTTTTGCTGTAAACAATTGGAAGATGAAGTGGTGTATGTGTTTGGAAGGGTTGATCAACGTTTGTTTGACTGATCAAAAGAACCATTTGCTACAGGAATTAACATCCATTCCCCCAGCCCTACAAGAGTAGCAAAGAACAGGCGAAGAACAGTCCTTGACCCGGCATTTGCGTTTGGCGGTCGTCGATGTGGTTCTAAGACCTGCGTCTTGTGGTTTGTCATTTGTAAAATTTGGCCGTTGTGATCCTCCCAAACAGAAATAAATGATTTGGGCTTTTGTTGTAATTGGTTTGTGGGAGGACTGCAGGAGCTTGCTCCTCCAGTGTCTCACCTGTGCCTTCCTGCCTTCCATTGTCGCCACTGAGACTGGACTGTGGAGGGGGGAGTGTGGTATTGTGGTGTGAAAAGGCTGTAGGAGCCGGCTCCTGTGGTGATTAATATTGTAATTTGATTGTGGGGGAGACCGATGTAGGTGTGGGCCTCTGGACTCTGCGGGTAGCTATTTGCTGGGTTGGCGCGGGTGGGGGACGACGGCATTGATTGTCCGAGTACTGGCCAGGCCGAGATAAATCAGTATGGAAATGCCGGGCCCCCCCTCTTGCTTCCCTTGCTGTGGCTGCGCGTGGAGTGGGGTCGTACCCACTCCAGGGGTGTGCTGAGGGCGTGGTGGCAAGTGATATTGAAGCAGGGTGATTCTTAGGGAGGGTGTGACGATAGTTGCACGAAGGATAAAAGGCACTGAGGAAAGAAAAAAAAAGAAGAAGTATAACCAAAACGTCGAAATAGAGGATGGCGTTTGCGCAGCGTTGTTTGTTGGTATTGTTTGTGAGCTGTGTCTCTGCTGTTTTTGTGTTGTCTGTGTGTTGTAAGTGTTATGTGTTAAAAGGATGAAATTGGCTAATATAGGTGCACTAAAGAACTTATTAGTCTGTAGTCTATCTGATTTGCACAGCAAAACAAAAACGATTTTGTACAGATAGGAAGAAGAAAAAAAAAGGCGAGCAATTTGTTTATGGGCAGAAACTGGTCCACACTCCTTTAATGCCTAGCCTTGATTAAACAAAATTTGAGAGATGGAAAGAACTTGCTTTCTGGAATTGGATGATGAACAATTATGGAATAACGACATTTCAAAGCTAAATTTAAAATTTGAGAATAAGAGAGCGATTGAGTTAGTTAAAGTTAAGAAACTACAACAGTTAACTATTATGTTACTTTACCGGCAGTTATTTTGTTGATTTTTTTTTTTTTCGATTGGTGGATTGGGTTGTCACATTGAGAAAGGAAAAAAAAACGACTCAAATGGGCAGCTGTATTGAGCCATGGTGTTGTCGCGTGGTGTTGACACCTGGCTCAACAGGGGGGATGGAAGGGCAGTTCAGTCAGCTTTATACAACATATGAATTGTATTCATATTCAAAACGTTTGTAAAGATTTTTTGGGAGAGCTTGTTTCACATGTGCTAAACACAATCCACAGGGTTATAATGGCTGGTCATAATAGATGCATTCTCAAAATGGATTGAATTGGCTTCAAAATAAACACTGAATGCCTTAACAGTGGCAAAAAGGTTATGTAAAGAAATAATACTTTGTCAACAACTGCTGTAGATGTTAAAGAATGGAATTAATATCTCTAAAATGAATGTGGATAGCTTATTTCAGGTGACTATAAGAGTAACTGGTAAAAGAAACAATTGATTGCTAAAACAAGCTGCAAAGACAGGATAAATAATGAATGTCATGTGTATGGGTTTACGACCGATTCTTTATGTTGTACCGTTGCCATTGACAAAAGATTGTGTGAAATCTGTCACGTCTACTGATTGTGAAATGTGCGACAGTGTTCTAAATAACATCCGTTGAAAAAAAGAAAAAGAAAAGAAACCATTGCTTTTAGAGTATGTAGTCAACCAAAATTGTATATGTACCGACATGCCAAGATCTGGGAAAAAGCTGGAAAAAACAAAAACATAATGTCTTTAAATTTGAGAGGCGACGATGATCTGACTGAAATTGATGCAATTAGAGTCCCCAGAGGAGTTCCTGATTAATAAGAATTAATCAACCAAATTGCAGCGGGATGGGAGTCCTCCATTTGCTGCTGGTGTACGATGAACAAGAACGCTGACAGGATAAATTACATCCATTAAAACATGCAGAAATTGGGCAAACGGACACAAGCGGGATTTGAGGCAGTGCACGAACAGCTAGCCACGCCTTCCCTAATGTCAATCCAGAACCGCAATGCTCTTGTTATGTTGTTGTCTGGGAGAGGAAGGGTCTGCGCAATGTTCAGGGAACAATGCTGCACCTTCATCCAGAATGACACCGCCCCTGATGGAAGCCTGACGAAAGTGATTGCAACTTTGCAATCCCTGAACACGAGGATGAAAGAGCACAACAAGTCCCAGACTGCTTTTGGGAAGTATAAAGCCCTTTTGTCCTCAATTATAATATCAGTTGCGGTATTTACTGCTATACTCACCTTGTGTGGATGTTGTTGTATTCCATGTCTCTGTGCTCTGTTTAACCGTCTCACAGCAATATCGCCCATGGAAGACGAGAGCATGTTGATGATAACGATGATGATGATGCGATTTTTGCACTTGAGTTTACAGACTTCTTCCCAGATCTGTGTGTTTCCGAATGATGATGTCGCAACATTTATCCTTTTTGGTGTAAACATATTTGTGCTGAAAATCAAGAGAAGTGGTTGTTTTTGGTAATCTAAAAATTGAGCAAATGTGTGATAAACAGGAGGGAAATGTTGGAATAATTTAAGTGAAGCCTTGGCCTGCCAGACCTGTAGGCCTTGTCTTTACGAGTTTATGGCTTTCCTTTTGTCTAGGTTCTTCCTCTTTAGTGACAGGGATGTCTTTTGATCCCAGTCAGCCATATGTATCCTTCCTGTCCTTATGTTATCTGTGTGTTTTTGTTCCTGTAAGAGGCCTTCACTAATAATGAGCAGAGCTTATTTGCATAGGCGAAATGTTCTTATTTGGTTCAAAGAAACTTCATCCCTTTTATCTAACTGTAGGTTTGGTTCATAGATTGTTGTTGGTCAGAACTGTTTTTCTTTGTTAAGTGTTATATACGGTTTGAGGTAGTTGCATACAAGTTATCCCATATTTACTCAATATTTGTTTAAGGAACTGCATACCAGTTACCTTACATGTACTTAATGTGTGTTGCAGTGTTTAGGACAAGTTACTTATTATTATTGTGTGTTAATTTACCAAGTAGATAAAGTCTACCAAAGGCTTAGTTGCATTGTTCCACAGGACACCGTCAATTCAAGTTACCAGATCCCTCACGAGGACGAGTCAGCCAACCAGATAGGGATTTGCTCAGCGAACTACTGTGGATACGGAAGCAAAGACCGAGGTCCAGATCACCCCAACGTTCTGGCTGAAGGTCCCAAGAAGGAGGGGGACGGAGCCTGCGTGGACTGGACCCTATAAATTGGTGGAGCGCGTCTCACATGCCGTCCGGCAGGCCGGCAAAGGAGATACGTGGTATTATCTGTCCCAGTGCGCCCCAGTGAAGGGTTCCTGCAAAGAACCAGATCCGCCATCGACAGCGTCCCCGCCCCAAAGTTCAAACAGAGGCAGAATAATCCTCTTCCCCCTTGGTGGCCAGGTAGTCCACCCTGAGCCACTGAAGACAATGACCACGCAGCAGATAATTCCAAGTTCTCCCCGGACGGGGGTGAGAATTGTGCTCACCCTCCACCAGTGGGCGTGCCAAGCCCCCAACGGCTGAATGATCACGAGCAATTTTTGTCTTGAACTGTTATTATTGATAGCATTCTGGTCGCCTAAGGCAGAGGGACCGTGTGAGACTTTTCCTGCAAAATAATATCTAGCTGCAGGTTTTTCACTCATACCATATTTGGACTGGTGTATTGAAGTTATTGCTGTCATTGTATTTTCTTACTTATGTTTGATTGATCAGGATTGACATAATCATATGATAAGACAGGAGGGATATGTTAGGGTTTGCAGAATATCTTCATCGTATGATTATGTTGGAATGTAACCTGTAATAATTTACCTAGCTTGTCCTGTCTTAACAAAAGTAGTAGACCAAAGTGCTAAGATCTTTTCAACTGATTGACTAGCTGCAGAGGAAGCAATCAAAGTTGCTTTGTTTACAGAACGTCGTAAAAGCCCCCCTGCTATGCTTTGATCAGCAGGGGAGCGGCTTCACCCCATCCTGTGTTCCCACACCCCCACTTTCAACCCCACTCTGTTTCTCTCAATAAATATGCACCTGATGAGGCCTGAGTCAGACCTCCATTCGACCATCGCTGTAAGCACAGCTATGAATGGACTCTCCACTTGCAGGTGTTTAAAATGACTTGCTTGTCTCCTGTGTGGTTCTTGCAAAATAAGTTAGAGTGAGCACCACCCTAACACCTTCTCACCCAGGTTGCAGTCTGTTTGAACTACTTCCCTCCGAACGGCGTTATAGAGCTCGGTACGCCAAAACCAGCAGACACAGAGACAGCTTCTTCCCCCAGGCTGTTGCTCTGATGAACTCACACCACTCTTAGAGTCTCAGAGTCATTACTGTGCAATAACAACCTGCTCTCCACACCTTTTTCGAATTTGTCTACACTGTACTATGTGTCCTCTCTGCATCCATTGCAGCCTGGTCATCCTGGATAAGGGACCTTCCCATCTGTGGTCTCTTCTCAAGGTTTCTCAGTTTCCCTAGCGGGAGTTTTGAGTTCTTCCTTGCCCTCTTGGGAGTTTATGATCAGGGGATGTTTGAGAATATTTGCCATTTTTCACATGTCCTGAGTGTTGTTTGTCACCTAAATGTTGAACAGAGGCTGTGATTTACCGAAGTCAAATTCCTTGTTTGGTACACTCAAACATGGCGAATAAAAATTCTTGAATCTTGAAAATCTTGAGAGGACCCGCATGCCAACTGACTCCGTTCGTTATTACATTCTTGTTACTCTGAGAATTGCATCAACTCTAATCATGCCTCCAAAGGAAGCAAGTGGGAGCAGTAAAGCCATCCTAAAACACAAAGACGCTCCTAAAGCAATGCGACAGTGAGCGCCCGGCGCGCTGCGGTTGCGCGATCGGACCAAATTAAGCTCCCTGCGCACTGAGGTCCACTTACATTTTGGAAAGTCCTCTAGGACTATAAAAACATTTTCTAAATTTTAGCGAAGGCTCTGTCACAGAAAAACGAGGCTCCACTGTACCTTGGTTCCTATCCGCTTACAGGCCACTTCGCATACCGGCCCGAAGGCGCCACCCAGTGGAGAGGCCAACCTGCCCATATAATTAGGTACACCCAACATAAAGAAAGTCAATAATGTGTGCTATAAAATGATAGCACAAGTTCTGGCGTTTTCAAAGAAGTCAGTCTCATTACAGTCGTTCGACGATCAAGAAAGCCCTGGTTTATTTTCACACTGAAGCACCGCCGCTAGCTAGCATTAGCTACGTAGTTTTCATTATTCTTAAGCACACTGTAAAATAAATACATTTTGATGTTCACTAGACAACGCATCTTGACAATTGGTAGTGTTGCACAGTGTCCTATTTGTCACGAACGGAGTGTGGAAATGGAGCAGGGCGAGCAAGTGCAGCTTGGCCCAGGGTTTATTGAACCAAACTCAAAAGACTCGGCAAACTGACAAGACTTAGTAACAAAACCAACAACAGAGACGTGAGACAAAAAGACAGGGTGACATTACCAACGACAGGAACCAAAAAAACCTCATGACAGTAACAAACACATCAATGCTCCGACAGAGAGTGATACAGGACTTAATATACAAGACTGGTAACAAGAGGCAGGTGAGAATGATCGCACTGATCATGGGCACACAGGAGGGCAGGGGCGAGCACACAGACACACGGACAAAACTATGACAACATGGACGTGACCGGGGACGGGTCATGACACTATTGTTCCCAAATTTACGAATCCATCTCACGAGTGATTGAGCAGTCCTGGCCGACAGGAAAAAGAAGAAGATGACGAAGAAAAAGAAAAACAAGAAGAGAAGGAAGTTTGGCAGCCATTTTAGCTTTGCCCACTAGATTGTCTCCGGTCAATTAGGGTAAGTACAAGTTCATTGTCGCTGCGATATTAATAACTGTAAACGTTTAATATTGCTTTAACCTACCAGAAACGCTTAAGTTAATGTGTGCCAAACGCTCGGCAATTATCCCATCCGAGCATTATCGTCGTCCAATACGTTTCTAGCGCGCTAACACGTAATTGTGTACAACGGTACAATATAGTTCTCCACCCTCGTGTTGTAAAATGATAGATGCCTTTTTAGCGATACGTTACAGTGATTGCCATATTTTAAGTAGTTGGTCTGGTGCAAAGTGTAGGCGTCTAGGTAAATGACGAACTTGTTTCACTGTTTCAAAGTCCTTTTGGTTGCGAAAAAAATACTTGTCTGGCTATTGTCGACCACATAGCGCAATTGCTCAAGTCATACTTAAGTGTTTTTGGACTAAATAAGAGTTTTAGAACACATAGAGGTAGTTTTAAAATTTGAGTTGTTACAAAACCGTCAACTACCGTCTTTTTCCATGTATAATGCGCAGAATTTAACAAATTTATTGTCCTAAAATCTGGGGTGCGCATTTTACATGGGCACAACAATTTTTGAAGAAAATCTCCCTCAAAATAAAACTTGAAATCACCTTTCTTCTTGTTTGTTGTCAATCGCGCATCGCATTCAGCCATCCTCCCCAACACACTTAGTCAGTAAAATTCATAATTGACGACACATTGTTTGATGCGATGGTGCAATACTTGATGGTGTGTTATTGTCAAATATTGTTTGTTTTTTAATCTCCATCCCAGACCGGATATCATACGAAGGCCGCCATGACAGTATGCGCAGAACGGATGAGGAAGACACGTCAATCGCGCATCGCATTCAGCCATCCTGACCAACACACTTAGTCAGTAAAATTCATAATTGATGACACATCGTTTGATGTGATGGTCCAATCCTTGCTGGTGTGTTATTGTCAAATATTGTTTGTTTTTAATCTCCATAGCAAACCGGATATCATACGGAGGCCGCCATGACAGTATGCGCAGAACGGATGCGCAAGACACGTCAATCGTGCATCGCATTCAGCCATCCTGCCCAACACACTTAGTCAGTAAAATTCATAATTGACAACACATCGTTTGATGCAATGGTCCAATCCTTGATGGTGTGTTATTGTCAAATATTGTTTGTTTTTTAATTTCCATCGCAAACAGGATTCATACGAAGGCCGCCATTACAGATGCGCAGAACGGATGAGCAAGACACATCAGCTATATAAAGAGCGAGACTTCAGTTCTCTACTTAAATGCGTATTACAGGTAAAATTTTATTTCACAACACTTTGCCTTGTTCCTTTCCTCTCTGCTGTTCACTTCAAACACGCTCCATACGAACACAATGCTCTCATATCAGACGCTTGCTTGATCACCTGCTCGTTTGCTCTCACAATGTACCCTACACAAATCCGAAACATTTCTTCGCTATCGAGTTTGCTAGCGCATCCGCAGTGATACTGACCAGAAGAATAACATCCGGTTGTTCCCAAAGATGATCTTTTTTCTGAAATAATTTTACGTTTACGGACTTAAGTAAGAGTCAAAATTTGGGTGCGTATTATACATGGGTACAGGCTTTTTTCAAGCATCGACATGCCATTTTTAGGGTGCGTATTATACATGGGGGCGTAATATACATGGAAAAAGACGGTACATATTCTATAATCGGAAGAACAAAATAACCAAGAAAAAAAATACCCGTGTGTTTTTTTTTTTAAACATTGTGTTTTGTAAAATTGCAAGATGTTTTTCCTGAAACCATAGTAGAGAATCAACCATTGAACCATTCAGTTGAAGGCAGAACTGAAGTCCACAAACAGCAACCTCACATACGAGTCCCTTCTCTCCAGGTGGGTGAGGGCCGAGTGGAGGGCAGAGCAGATGGCATCCTCAGAGGACCGCTTGGCTCGGTACGCAAACTGGAAGGGGTCAATGGTGGGGGGGAGAACGGAACGGATGTGCTCCATGACAAGCCGCTCAAAGCACTTCATGATGATGGGCGTAAGTGCCACATTGAAGCAGGACGGAGCAGGTTTCTTCGGCACAGGTACGATGGTGGCAGCTTTGAAACACGACGGGACGATGGTGTATATATATACATTTATATAAATAAATAATACATTTATAATAAATATATAAATACGATGAAATAAAATGATACGACTGACATAAAAACAAGCACAAATGACAAAAATAAAACTCACCATTACATTGAATTAGTGGGAGCACTGAGTTTGTTTCTCAGAAACGAGCCGGTCCCATCTAGACGTAATCGGAGACAATGACACCCGAAGTGATTAAGGTTTGTCTTTTATTGCAGGATGCTTGGTCTCCATGTGCTGAAGCAGTTTTGAATGCTTCATTGCCTGGTTAGTTAGCCTGTCGCCACATATTAGCTTTGCGGGCTCGACTGGGGAAACACGTCACGTGACCGGGACGAGTGTCTTGACCTGAATTAATTGATCGTCGATTAGTTTTTTTTTTCTGTGCGGCTTGGCGGCCTGGTACCAAGTGACCCACAGACCGGTACCGGTCCGCGGCCCGGTGGTTGGGGACCACTGGTCTAGAGTACTTCATTTATGTTTATTTAGTATGGCGAAACCGTTACGCGCAGTTAGTTATGCGATGTGTGCCGTCTATTATTGTTGTGTGACGTCAGAAGTCGAGCGTTGACTTACTGCATTTCTGTCTGTTGCAGAACCACACACACACACTCACGCCCCCCCCCCCCACACACACACATAACACATCCCACACACCTTTCCCATGCTTCATACCATAGTCACACACACAAGAATCATATTCACAGACCCAAAGACTCACCCTTGAACACTACATACACTTGCTCTCACAACCTTACGACAAAACGTGTGCCTTTGCCAATTTGCCTGTATGCCCCTATGATCCAGTAAAGCAATCAAAACCGAACCACGTCTTCCCTCCTGTGTTCTGACCGACACCCGAGGGCGAAAAGAGCATAAACATCCGAGCCAACCCCCCATACAGTCCTCAGGCTCCCCAACGTAGCCACTGGATTATTATTCTGTATTGTTTCAATATTTTATTTTCATTGCTAAATTTAATAGTATTTGTAACTACAATGTATTTATTCACAGCATTGTAGAAATGTCAATGAAATGCAAAAATGATTGTTGTTGTCGTTGCTGTTTATGAATGAAGAACGCAACTCACCATCCAAACGTGAGGTGAGATTTTAAATCATGAAGAGATTAAAAGTAATCATGATATTGTATGGCATCATGCTGAGATTTGAGGTTGTCATGAGATTAAAAATCATCATGTCTAAATTTAGATATAAAGTAGACATGTTCTGCCTTTTAAAAATACTGTGGTCACATAACAATAATTCATTCAGTCAATTTTATATGTTATAATCATTATAAAGCGATTCTATTTCAGGTTCCTGTGATGATAGTTTTGAAACGGTGATAAATTTTGGTCACTCGATGTCATTGTTTCTGTATTTTAGTCAATGGCTTGTTTAATTATGATTACTCTGCTTAGGTATTATTGTTCTTTTGGTTAAGTACTGAGCACTGAAGTTCAAAACGTAGGTGTCTTTTCCTATGCCGGATGACAAAACTACTTGTACCTTATGTGATACAAAAGAAGCATCCAGGAACACAAGATTATTGTAGCACACACCCATTCTCAATTGTGTGTTCTTTATAGTGTTGAAGTTTGGAGTAAAGTTTAATAACAAAATATTATGATTAATTATTAGAATTACAGTTGTGCTTTGTGACTTGTGTATATTTAACCGCTGGTTTTGACTACCGTTTTTTTCCGTGTATAGTGCGCCCCCATGTATAATACGCACCCTAAAAATGGCATGCTGATGCTGGAAAAAAGCCTGTACCCATGTATAATACGCACCCAATTTTTATGAATTTTCTTTTATGAAATTTTTATTTATTTATTTATTTTTTTTTAAGTCCCAATGATCGTCACACACGCAGGGAGGCAATGGGTCCCATTTTTATAGTCTTTGGTATGGTCTTAACTAGGCTGGATGTAATTGTTTTTGTTGGCGTTGATTTCTCCGACTGCCCATAAACGCACCACCGCGCTCCGTGCGCGCACGGGAAAGAGGCGTGCGGACGTGAAAAAGGCGGCTCTGTATGGGAGAGACGTTGAAGAGGAATAAAAACACCCTTGGAAACCAAAACTTGGTGATTTCAAGTTTCATTTCGAGGGACATTTGTCACGTCTCGTCCCCAGTTTTGCTATGTGTCTAGGTTGCCATAGTTTCTGTTCGCGTCGCCCCTCTCTTCCTGTGTCACCTCAATCGATGTAACGTGTTTTGTATTTAAGTCCTGTCTGCCCCTCGCTCACCGTCGGATCATTGCATGTGTTACTGTCATGATGTCTGTTTGCTTTCTGTTCCTGTCTTTGGTAATGTCACCCTGTCTTTTTGTTCCACGACTTTGTCGGTCAGTCCTGTTGTTGTTTTTGTTTTCTAAAAAAAAAAAAAAAAAAAAATTAAAAAAAAATAAATAAATAATTTTTTTTGTACCCATGTATAATGCGCACCCCAGATTTTAGGACAATAAATTTGTTAAATTTTGCGCACTATACACGGAAAAAAACGGTAGGCTGGATGTAATTTTTTTTGTTGGCGTTGATTTCTCCGACTGCCCATAAACGCACCACCACGCTCCGTGCGCGCACGGGACAGCAAACGAGCAGGTGATCGAGCAAGCGTCTGATACGAGAGCATTGCGGTCGCATGGAGCGTGTTTGAAGTGAACAGCAGAGAAGAAAGGCAAAGTGTTGTGAAATAAAATGCACAGAACGGATGCGCAAGACACGTCAGCTATATAAAGAGCGAGAGTTGTTTTCTTCCTATTAGTTTCAATTCACAGTTTAATTAGCAGTTTCAATCAGCAAATAACAAAATGCGTATTACAGGTAATATTTTATTTCACAACACTTTGCCTTGTTCCTTTGGTCTCTGCTGTTCATCCTAAAACACAAAGGCTCTCTTTAAGCAATGCAACAGTGAGCGCCCGGCGCGCTGCGGTTGCGCGACCGCACCAAATTAAGCTCCCTGCGCAGTGCGCACTGAGGTCCACTTAAATCTTAGAAAGTACATCAGGACTTTAAAAATATCTTCTAAATTTCAGCGACGGCTCTGTCACACTAATGCGACCAGCGCGGTGCAGTTGGGCGGTCGGCGGCGCGCTACGGTTGAGCGTTCTCTCTCGCGCTCTCTCTCTCGCTCTCGCACACACGCACACGCGCACACACGCAAACCGGATATCATACGGAGGCCGCCATTACAGATGCGCAGAACGGATGCGCAAGACACGTCAGCTATATAAAGAGCGAGAGTTCAGTTCTCTACCTAAATCCGTAATACAGGTAATATTTTATTTCACAACACTTTGCCTTGTTCCTTTCTTCTCTGCTGTTCACTTCAAACACGCTCCATGCGACCGCAATGCTCTCGTATCAGACGCTTGCTCGATCACCTGCTCGTTTGCTGTCACAATGTACCCTACACAAATCTGAAACATTTGTTGCGGCTCCGAGTCACGACGAGGGGCAAGTTTTGGTTTCCAAGGGTGTTTCTATTCCTCTTCAACTTCTCTCCTATACAGAGCCGCCTTTTTCACATGTCCGCACGTCACTTTCCTCTTTTCATTTTAAACGAACTGATCGCGGTGGTGCCTTTACGGGCAGTCGGAGAAATCAACGCCAACAAAAAAAATACATCCAGCCTAGTTAAGACCTCGACCTTGGACCTCGGCGAGGACCCGCTCATCATCTGATGACAGCATAAAATGTCAAGCCGAGGGCGCTTTCTCAGAACAAGATCTCACGTGCACTCCACAAGTAAAGGAAAGGATTTGGTTCATGCCGCATTTGAAAAGCTTGGTAGAAGGACTGTAAGAAGAATCAGGACCGACTTGAGTCCAATCAGAGGCAGCCAATGCATCCTTGGCCATGAATCCCAAACTTTGCCATGTGGATGAGAAAGGTCGGAACAAGGAGACATGGAGCGGGGTGGTTGTCCTGTGTAACTTTTGGATCTCAGAGGGAGCCTGCTGTATGACTACACAAGCGCGGTAATTACCGTTTTTTCCATGTATAATGCCCATGTGTAATACGCACCCTAAAAATGGCATGTCAATGCTGGAAAAAAGCCTGTACCCATGTATAATACACACCCAATTTTTTTTTTAAGTCCCAATGATCGTCACACAGGCATCTGGGTGTGGTGAAATTTGTCCTCTGCATTTGACCCATCCCCGTGTGATTTTGATCCATCCCCTGGGGGAGAGGGGAGCAGTGAGCAGCAGCGGCGCCGCGCTCGGGAATCATTTGGTGATCTAACCCACCAATTCCAACCCTTAATGCTGAGTGCCAAGCAGGGAGGAAATGGGTCCCATTTTTATAGTCTTTGGTATGGTATTAACTAGGCTGGATGTATTTTTTTTTGTTGGCGTTGATTTCTCCGACTGCCCGTAAAGGCACCATCACGATCAGTTAGGTTAAAGTGCGGACATGTGAAAAAGGCGTGCGGACATGTGAAAAAGGCAGCTTTGTATGGGAGAGAAGTTGAAGAGGAATAAAAACACCCTTGGAAACCCAAACTTGCCCCTCGTCGTGACTCGGAGCAAGCGTCTGATATGAGAGCATTGCGTTCGTATGGAGCGTGTTTGAAGTGAACAGCAGAGACGAAAGGAACAAGGCAAAGTGTTGTGAAATAAAATATTACCTGTAATACGCATTTTGTTATTTGCTGATTGTATTAAACTATCACATTCATTGTCAGTCAAGAAGAGGACTATTCGCATCAGATCCATAGCGCGCATGCGCAGTGATACTGCCTCCGTATGACGTCCAGTCCGCGATGGAGATTAAAAAACAAACAATATTTGACAATTACACAGGTTTCTATTCCTGTCTTTGGTAATGTCACCCTGTCTTTTTGTTCCACGTCTTTGTCGGTCAGTCCTTTTGTTGGTTTTGTTAGAGAGTTATGTTAGTTTACCAAGTCTGTGTTTTGAGTTCCTCCAATGAACCCTGGTCCAAGCTGCACTTGGTCGCCCTGCTCCTTTCCACACTCCATCCGTGACAAGATTTTCTTCAAAAATTGTTGTACCATGATTTTCTTACAAAAAAAAATAAAAAAATAAAAAATTTTAAAAAATTGTACCCATGTATAATGCGCACCCCAGATTTTAGGACAATAAATTAGTTAGCTTTTGCGCATTATACATGGAAAAAAACGGTAATTGTATACCAATACACTCAACCAAGGACAAACCAAAATCATTCCCCAAGCATTGAGAATAAAACACCCACATTTCTCCATATGTTAACTTATTTTGTCCATGACATGGAGCAACTATAAACTGAATACTAAATACTAGGGGTGTAACGATTCATCGATACACATCGATTAATCGATATAATGCTCTACGATTTATTGGCATCGATGCTAAACATAAACATCGATTTATATCGCCGTGTTTGACCTCGGACATTAGACGCGACTTTATTTTGAAATCCAGTTCATTGTTGCTTGCTTCCTCTTTCCGGGATCAGTGAGCGGCATGTTGTGTTGTGAGCAGAGCAGGCACGTGAAAGGGGAGTCGACCACTAGTACGCGGCTCCTGGGCTGGTTCTATGGCTAGTGTCCAAAAAGACGAGGAAATTTGCTCCCCTTTAGGCTTCAAGTCGTTCGTTTGGAAGCACTTTGGATTCCAAAGAAAAGATGGCTCAACGGACAAGACACGTGCAGTTTGTAAATCCTGCCATGCGGTGATCAAATATTCAGGGACCACAAATCTCACCGCACATTTAAAGAAAAAACACGACATCAAAGTTCAGTGTTAAAATAAGCACTTTGTATACTACAATACTCTTGTAATTTCCTAAATAAAGAGTTTGCAGTACCTTGTTGATTTTGCGTATGAATTGTTATAAATCAGGATATTGTTCTATATTTTTTATTTCGAAAAAAATAATCGATCGTAGAGCACTATATCGCGATGTATCGTGAATGAATCACAGCAGGCTTTAAGATATCGGCAAATATCGTACTGTGTTTCTTTATATCGATATGATATCGTATCGTGACAATACATGTCCCTTCTCTATCTGGTGGGCCTAAGTCCAATGCTTTCTTTACCTGTTGAATTTGCTTCCTCCACACCCTTCTCTGGTACTTTTCCAATTTGTCATTTAATGTTTGGTTTGCCCCTGTCCAATTAAACAACGTGACATAGATTTGCCAATTTTCGTTGTCACATCTCTGTCTCAAACCCACCTGTTCCTCTCGTGAGAGCTCTTCTGTTGTGTCTACCTCAGCTTCATAAACCACTTTTCCTCTGCATCGGTGTTGTCTGTAAGTGGGTGAGATTTGAATCTAGGACGTTTTCTGGGACGTTTTCTGCTGGATGGTCTCATCAATTGTCATCAATGTCCACACAAAAATACAACTTACAAATAGCACTCCTCCTAAGATTAATTCCGAAAATCTCAAATAACCTTTCGGACCCTCCCCTTTCCTTCTCCGTATCGCTACACCTACTCCTTCTATCCCCCCCTCTTGGCCGGGTCCGGGACACGGCCAAACAGGAATACCTTCATCCTGACGGAACAAACTCTGGGGCCGGACGGAGTTGCGAGTAGAGATACCATCGGCGTCCTTTGAAGTCGAGTTGGGCCGCGTAAGACGTCCTGGCCAAGACACGAAAGGGGCCCTTCCACCGGGGGTCCGTCCACTTTCTGGAGAAGACTTGGAAGTACACGTACGGCGTGAGCTGTTTCTCCACCGACACGCCTTCCTCCGCCGCAGCGGATTTCTCTCCAATCTGTGCAGAAACACTGGACACCAAAGCAGACAAATAGGACCAGTATGGTGTATGAGACAAATTTGGTACCGGAACATCCTCTGGTGGGACGAGCGTCGTCGCTGGTCCCGGCATTAGTCGACCCGTCATCAACTCAAACGGTGCGAATCCAGTGCGCCTGTTAATGGATTGTCGCACAGACAGCAAGGCAAGCGGAAGTGCTTGTAGCCAATTCATTGTCATACTTTTGGCCAATTTCTCTTCCAGCGTTCGATTAAGTCTTTCAACTCGGCCCTGACTTTGAGGATGGTAGACACAATCGATGCTTCAACCCCAAAATTGATTCCACCTTGGCCAAGGCTTTGTTGTTAAAGTGTGTACCATTGTCAGAGCGGATCAGGGCCGGAAAACCGTGGGTAGGAATGTAATGGGTGATCAAAGCCTTGATCACAGCAGCAGAATTTTCCTTCGAGCATGGATATGCCTCAGGCCAGCCCGAGTAAGCGTCAACCAACACAAGCAAAAAGCGTTTTTCATTCACTCTTGTATTCATGTCGGTGAAATCAATGATCACTTCTGGTCCCGGCCACGGGGCCGGCTGAAACAGGCCGGGCTTAGGCTTCAATATAGGGCATGCATTGAACGTTTGGCAAGACTCACAATCCGCAACGAATTTCCAGACTACATCTGAGAGTCTGGGATGCCACCAACTTCGACGATGGACCATCATGGCATGGGGTCCCACATGGGAAGGTGTGCGCGCCTGTGTCAGGATCTCCTTCCGGAAGAGCGAGCTGCCCTTTGGGTCCTACCCACAAGCCATCTGATCGTTTGGCAGCCTTTGCTGCAAACCAGACCGATTTTTGTTCCGGAGACATGGCGTCCTGGGCGGCACACAGATCGGCATGCGAGAGTGACAAAGGCAAACAGGAGTCGGGGTGTTCCCCGTCCACAATTAGTGGACCGCGGGACACCATCATGTCCTTTGCCCCGCCGTAACCAGCCGTTTGGCCATTTCATCAGCCGCTTGATTTCCCCTAGCCACTAAGGCAGGGGTGGCCAACCAGTCAGAGACTAAGAGCCACATTTTTTACTGTGTCATCGCAAAGAGCCACATCATACACATGAGCACACATGAACCCCCCTCTCCCCCACACACACAAACACACACAAACGCACACACACACGCACACACACACCCTCTGCTCAGCCAAATTTATTGTGTGACATTATTTTGTCACGCACCAACATGATAATGACAAATTGACTCCTACAGTACTAAAACCACAGACCAAAGACCACATTTTCAACAATGTGCATTGTCTCACACAGACAAACTCTCAGTTCAACAAATTCCACAAACAAAAACATAATAAGTTTTTTCACTTACTATGTGTGGCGGGACAGACCATTTGTTTTAGTTTGTCGTTTTCAGGAGACAAGATTTCAATAACGTCATTGAGGCATATTTTAACGAACTCCACTTCATTGTATGGATTTTTAGCCCGTGCAATGTTCCAAGCCAGTTGAAACAATGCAAGTGTGACAGTCTCTGAGTGCTTCGTAATTTTTTTGAAAAACTGTACCTATTTTTCTGCCTGACTTTTCAAAGTGTCCAAACTTGTGCTTGAGAAATTCAGTCCCTTTTGCAAAGTCCTTATCGATATTGGCATGAAGTGAGCTGAAGTGGCGCTGAACATTTGAAGCTTATAAATGCGCTAATGACGTCCGACATATCAGGCAGAATGGCTTGCCATTACGTTCAACAAAAAACAACTTTAACTCTGTTAAAAACGTCCTGTGGTCATCGTCATATATTCGTTTAGCTGTGCATTTTTCCTTGCCATTTTGGCCAGGTTGGCCACCCCTGGCTTAGCGTCTTGTCAGCTTTTCTGGACCTAATGGGCCCCCGTAGTCACAGTCGCCATTCATTAAAAAGCCAGCGAAACCAATCGCTCTGCCCTGTGTTCATTGTCATATATTCGTTTAGCTGTGCATTTTTTCCTTGCCATTTTGAGAGCGAAATTGAGACTCCTCAAATGGGTTTGTCCCTCCTTTGCGGGATTTCACCTCACGCGCATGCGCGTTTCACCAAAATACCATATTGAACTCAAGCGAAGCAAATACGCACGAAAAATAAACACAAATGTCGATATGAACGTAAAAGAGCCGCATGAAACCAGCCAAAGAGCCGCATGCGGCTCGCGAGCCGTGGGTTGGCCACCCCTGCACTAAGGTGTCAGCTTTGGAGTGACCAGGCACCTTGACAATGGCCACCTCGCTCGGGTACTTCAACGCCTCGAACAACTGCAACATCAAATCCTTGTGCGCAATCTCCAGGCCTCTGGCCGTCGTGAACCCATTCTGTAGCCACCCTACCAGATCGATTAAGCCCGCCGACACCGCATAAGCGGAGTCAGAATAGACGGTCACGGCTTCCCCCTTGCATTGTCGTAAGGCTAACACCAAAGCAAAGACTTCTGCCGCCTGGGCTGATGGGCGGGTGTTGAGCTTCATCACTTTAAGAGGCTGGAAGGAACCATCCCTCCACTCGACTGCCACCGCGGCCGCATGGAGGGAGCCCTTTTTGTCTCTCCAACAGCAACCATCTGTGAACACCACCCGACGGTGCCCGAGCGGAGTGGAATAGAGGTCAGGTCGGACTTTCGCCACCGTCTGGACCTTTGATGCACACTCATGGGGTCCCACCAACAATTGATCGGCCATGTTCAGTCCGGAATGGACATAGTTGACATTTGGAGCAGTCAATATTTTCAACAATCGTGTTTGTCGCAGCGGAGTTAACGTGAATGCCGCCGATGCGAGAAATGAGGCCCTCCATGATCAGTTAACACATAGACTGGATGCCCCGTGACTGTGTGGGCTGTTTTGAGAAAGATCTTTGCCAGGCCAGCTGCATATCTGGAACAATCGGGTTGCCGTTGCTCAATGTTGTCCAAGGGGACGCTGCAATACATCAACACTGCACGTCCATGTTGCATTTTCTGGTACAGAGCTCCATTCACAACTTTTCCTGAAATAGAGACATCTAAATGGAAGGGCAGGGTGTAGTCAGGAGTGGCCAAAGCCGCAGCAGCGGCCAGCTCCTGCACCAGTGACACAAAGACCTCGGCCGCCTCCGGTGTCCAGGCAAGCCCTGAGATTCCGGGCCCCCTGTTCGCGGATCAGGGCTTGGAGGACACCGGTTAGCCAAGTCAATCACGGTGAACCACTGGTAGGCAGGGTTCAATGACGCTAGGATCCGGTGCGGGTCTGGCACAGGAAGAACGGGAGTTATAGTGACATAATTTACTGCTCTCAGATCATGTGCCATGCGCCATGTTTTCCCATCTGCTTTCTGGACGGGGTGTTCCATTCGGACCATGACACTTCCAACACCCCTGCGTCCCAGAGGCCGCACAGAGTGTCTTCCATGCCCTGGTCCGCTTCTCTTGGCCAACGATAGGCTGCGTCTCATCCATTTGGAGATCAATAGGGGCCACCGAGTGACAAAACCCGACATCAAATGGACCCTGGGACCACAATGAGTCGGGCAAGGCCGCCAGCATTACTTCAGCGTCCTCATGATCAGTTAATTCCCTGCCACGTGTGCGAGATACCAACCTCATCTCCAGCAGCCCTGAGACTACCATGGGTTGTTTAATTTGGTAAGCTTTCTGAGACTCGGACCAGTACAAATTAGGAATGTGAGTTTTCCGCCAGTCGGTTTGTAGCAACAAATGTTTGACCATTGAGCCCAATTGTCTGGCTTCATGTCCTGGGGCAAGAGCTAGCGAAATGTGTGGTACCCCTTTTTCTGTCATTTTGAACCACTGCATTTGTTCATGTGTTAATTCAGTAGCTGCTGCAACTCCCTCTTTACCAATCAAAATGCATGATGAAGTTAAATCCCACATGTGCCCTTCAATTTCTTCAAACAAATCCTGATCATCACTTTTTCGGTCATAATATAGAGTACAATGGAAAGGATCAACAGGTGGGTGGTATGGCGCCAGTGAGCAGATCCAGGGCTTCCACAGTAGGTAGGTCGAGAACACACCGCCACCAGCAGGGGTCTCTGGCTCCAGCCTGGCCCAGTATATGGTTGCAGTTTCTGCTTCTGCCGGTAGGGGCGCCATCAGCCACTGGCCATGTTGTTGTAGCTGCTGTGAGCACAGGATACTGACGCCATCTGGAAATTGAATAATCACTCCCTCGGCCTGCGTCATCTGTCCCTGACCATTCCGCAGATTATATTCTTTCCGTGTCTCTTTCTCTCCCTGCCTGTACTTCTTTCTACTGTCCTGATTCGCGTACTCTAACATTTTTCTCTGTTGCATCACAACATCATCTTCTCCCTCACCCTCGCTGCTGTCACAATGTGGAAGCTCTTTCTGTCTCCGCTCGCTCTTTGCGTCTTCTCGTCTCACTTTCTCCGTTGCCCATTTTCACATCTGCGCTTCCAGTCTACGCTGCTCATCAGCTTGATCAACTTTTTTCTTTAGCTCCTCGTTCTCTGCAATATGTCTCTGCCAGCTTTCTCCTTTCGTCACGTTGGAGGGTTGGAGGCTCGGGCTGTGACCATGTGGGATGTATCTCCCTCCCGGGCCCATCGCCTCTCTTTATTTACTGCTTGTTCAATCAGCTGCACAATACTTTTGTCTGCCCTTTCGCCTTCGCCCTCGACATCCATTACCATCCGGCCACCCAACGTCACCACCGGAGCCATTACTCCGGGGTCGCCATATGGCGGCGGTCCAACATTGGTCACTTCGAGTGTGAGGGCACTCGGGTGTGTCACATCATGCAAAGATGGATAAATGCCCTTGTATTCATTCCTTTCCTCGTCTATTTTCACCGCTTTCTCTACCTCGTCTGCTTTTCTCACACTCTCTGTGTGTTCTATGGGTGTTTTTTTTGAGTGGCAAACAAAGCTGTTGCAGCTGTCACCAAATTATGCAGAGAGCGCCGCTCTTCCTCTTTCTCCCTAATGTGCTTTTCTAACAACTTGCGCTGGCACCAGCTGGTGCCTTTTCTCTCGACCTCTAGGTCAAGCTTTCCTTTCAGCACCACACTCTATTTTTGCTGCAACTGCCGTGCCAGGCGTTCCATGTCCCAAGCTGTTAGGAAGCCCTGAAACAATTTGTCAGCTTCCAATTTCGCAAAGACTTTTCTTTGTCTCATCCGCTCCTTTGCCACTTCCTTTCGGTCATTCCTCTCATCACACACACTCGCCCCAATTTGGCTGCTCATTTTGGACATTTTAGCGGTCTGATCTCCCACAGGAAGAACTGTTACCACCGGATACTTTTTGAGGAGGCCTCACTTCTCCTCGGGGATCTCACAAACACCCCAGCTATTTGAATACGATCGTCACCGCAATTCTTGTCCGCCACGACGAAGAACTATTAGGTCCCTGACCTATCCGTAATACGCGTAAGTCCCTGACTTTACTGTACACGTTACACACGTAAGTTCCAAACTTATTCACCGTATGTATCTTAACTTCTTGCACACCTTATTTGATCTGAACTCCTCTTAAATTTCCTCTTTCAATTTGCAGAATTTCGACATATAGTAACAGGTATTCTCCTTACCTTATCGATGATGAGCTCAGGGTTGAGGAGACGTCTTACCAGCTCAACGTTGTGCGCTTATTCCCAAACGGTTCGCCGACCGGCAGACAGCTATCCCAGACAACTGTCCGATGACCTGGACAGACCACGGGTTTTGTCAATTACCCTTCTCTTGACATCACGTCGGAGGTCACCAAGAAATTGTTAGGCTACGGATTGTAGTTATTGATCTGACTCCAAATTGTGATCAACACTTAACACGAGAGTTGTTATGTCCTAATCCACACACTGGCGCACCTAACAATTTTGCGAGTTCGTTTTGTCAAAGAGAAGACCAGTAGATCAATTAGGCCGAACTTACCAAGTATTTATTCCTGACAAAGCAAACTAATACAGGCGCCTGGGTCTCGGGTCCCTCACACCAAAACTCCTGTGTTCTTGTGACCATCAAGAGACAACACATTCTTCCGGGTTGCCCAGTTTTAAAGAAACACAATATGAATATTCAAGCATGCATAATATTGTGTGGTGATTGGTCGATGGCCATCACCTCCTTGTTTGGGTGTTATTGCTGCTGAGTGCAGGTGTCCGGCCTCAGCTGTCTGGCGGTTAGGTACGACCACCAAGACGATGTTATTCTCGTTCCTCGCCGTTCTCGAGATGTTCAAATAAGGTGTTCTCCCTGTCTGGACCGATGAGACATCCTTGAGGTGTTTTTGTTCAGCATCCTCCCTCTCTGGACCGATAGTACATCCTCTTCCACAACACTTCGTAGAAAATAAGTTTATGGAGTTGCCTTCACATTCCTTAGCGCCCATCATGCAACTACACGAGCACACCCCTACTGAAGATTATATTAATATGATTATATATGTCTAACGCAGCTTTAATAAAATAAGTTTGCAAACTGGCAAAAGCATTTATTGATATGATTATAAGTCTAGCGCCGCCTTAATAAAATATGTTTGCAAACTGCCGAAAGCACATTTCCCTTTAGGTTACTGGATTTTTTGGACACTTATATTCTAATTTTCTAGCTCTTAGTGTAGTATTATTTGGCACAAGAAATATTTACTTATTAGTATAAGTAATTTATTTATAACTAGAAAATGCAATTTCTGGAAAAATTGCGTGTGAAGGCGAACAAGCTGATGTGCGTCGACAGACAGTGCATATTTTCCTCACACTTTTTGACAAATCTATTTTCTGCTTCACTGTCCTCTCGGCAAGTTTGAAACTTGTGTGCTTTTTCTTAGTTATACTTACCCCCTTGCGGTCGCAGTAACTGCCTGGAACGCGTCCATGCTGCTAAGTTAACTTCTGCAATCTACTTTGTGGTGCCACTGCACCTCGACCAAGGAGATGATCGCATTCCGTATCGTTTTCTATGTTCTTTGGACAGCGGGCCAAAGAACGCTACCGTAAATTGTATATACCATAAAGGGCATTTTAAAGAAAGCTACCAGTGTAAAGCTACCAGTAAGTTGTAACGCGTGACCTCCGGTTGAAGATTTCAATCTAGAATGGTAATACGTGCGACATCTGGGCAACATTTGCAAAATAAAGCATAGTATTCCAGAATAACAAACTAAAGACAGCAGAAGTTACAAATATCCTAAAATAAGGTAAAATACCATATACTATACATTAAAATCATATACTATACATTAATACCATTAACTACACATTACAACAATACTTTAGCGACTGTATTTGCTATAAACAAATAAATAAACTGGGTCACCTAAATCGGCGGATGACGTTGCCGGTAATGATTTTCAACATCCACGAGGTGTCAGTGCTGAGCGACACAATCAACAGGTTGGGAATGTATTTGCAATACCGTAATTATTCTAATTATCGCCCATATTTTAATAACCGCCCAGTGTGTGTTAGCGATGGCACAAATAAAAAACATTGATACCTTTAATTATCGCCCATGCTGCTAAAAATTCCCCCCAAAACTTACGTTTTCCTCCGCGACTGCATGCCGACGTCATTGCGCAAGTTTAAATATGACTGATTTGACTGCACGTTGAACGTCCCTTTTAAAATGATTTTCTCCATAAACTATGATACAATTACACTCGTCACTCCGCTACAATGTTCTCACACAATTACGTTATCAGGGCATGCGCCCAAACAAGACGATAATATGACGTGTACAACACGTGATGTGCGACGGTAACGTGACGCATCAATGGAGCGTCAATTGACGCATCCCGCTGTTAGAGGTAGATCAAAACAGCCGCTGTTCTCGTGTTAAGAACACCAGCGAGATACTTCATAAGGAAAATATACATATTATCGCCCATTTCAGTGTCCCTTGGCGATCGGACAATAATGGGTGATAATTAGAATAAATACGGTAAATTAATAAAAAAGGTAACCTACCGTATTTTCCGCCCTATAAGGCGCACCTAAAAACCTAAATTTTTATCAAAAGTCGACAGTGCGCCTTATAGTCCGGTGCGCCTTATATATGGATCAAGTGATGAATTTGTTGATCCATACTGGTTGTACACAATGCTCTGCCAAAATGTTTTAGTACGTTTTAGTACGACTAGTAAATTACAAGGTCGCATCGCTTCCCAGCATTACGGTAACTGTAGTCAGGGGGCGTCACCGAATAGCTGTTGTACCCGCGAGGCTATTTCATTTCAAAATAGGCTGCTCCGTTAATGTTTCGAGTAAATCTACGGATCGATATGGAAGGGAAACATAGGTAAGTAGTACCAATGCGTTAGATCGAACTTTAGTCAGTTCTGATCATTTTATAGGAGCTCGTTTGAGAGACGCGATTGTTTACACTTTGCTGAGGCTCATGGGAGATTGCGGATGGCTAATGCTATAACGATAGCTGCTATACGCGCGAGGCTATTCCATGTCAAAATAGGCTGCTCTGTTAATGTTTCGAGTAAATCTACGGATCGATATGGAAGGGACACATAGGTAAGTAGTACCAATGCGTTAGATCGAACTTTAGTCAGTTCTGATCATTTTATAGGAGATCGTTTGAGAAACGCGATTGTTTACACTTTGCTTAGGCTCATGGGAGATTGCGAGCTGAGGCTCATAGGAAATTGTGGATGACTAATGCAATAACGATTAGGGATGGGCGGATCGATACCAAAATATCGATATATCGATCCAGGCTGCTCATTTTTGAGTATCGATCTCCCTAGCTAAAATATCGATACTTACAATTATTTAATTATATTTTTCCTCATTTTTCTCTGCTCCAATTTGACGACTTGCACTCATGCTAGCACTACTTTTCCTTCCGCCTGCTGCACCGGCGTGTCCTGCTCTGCTCTGCTCCCGCCCCCTTTTCTCACAAGCCAAGCCCTCCTCCTCCGCCCCCCGTTCCAATCCAAACAAACACAAACAAGCATGGCCACGGCGGCGGCCCAGTCCGAACGCAAGAGAAGTCTGGTTTGGGGATATTATATTTTACTTAATAACAACGAGGCAAAATGTGAAATATGTCACAAAACAATTAAATATTGTGGCAACACCACAAACGTGATCATTAAGTGCCGTCCTTTTTACCTGCCAAGGGAATTTACCGCGATTTTGCTAGTCGCGGTTTACATCCCGCCTTCCAACATCGAAGGCGACAGGATCGCGGCTCTTAGTGAACTGTACCAGGCTGTCAGTGAACAAGAGACAGCGCACCCTGACGTTTACACCATCTTCGCTGGGGATTTTAATCATGCTAACCTGAAGTCTGTTTTTCCGAGGCTTCACCAGCATGTTAATTTTCCTACGCAGCTTCCTGGACCGGGTCTACTCTTTGCATAAAGGAGCTTTCAAAGCCGCCCCCCTCCCCCATCTTGGACTTTCTGACCATATCACTGTTATGCTTTTGCCCGCATACAGACAAATGGTGAAAGCGTCCAGGCCGGTTCGCAAGCAAGTTTGGGTGTGGCCTGAGGGTGCCTCTGATGCACTGCGTGACTGCTTTGGCTCTACTGACTGGGACATGTTTAGGAGGGCTGCCACTTGCGACGATTGGACAGACATTGAGGAGTACACTGACTCTGTTTCCTCCTACATCAGGAAGTGCATTGATGATGTGACTCTCTCAAAATCCATCGTCACTCGGGCTAACCGGAAGCCATGGCTGACAGGGGCTGTCTTCAGGCTGCTGAAGGCCAGGGACAAAGCCTTTAGAGCAGGGGATGAGGCTGGCTTGAGGACTGCGCGGGCCGACCTGTCCCGGGGCATCAAAGAAGCAAAGAGGGCGTTCTCGTGCAAAATTACCGCCCACTTCAAGGACAGCAGGGACGCACGAAGCCTTTGGCAGGGCATTCAGACCATCACTGATTACAAGCCCGCGCCGCAGAGCTGTGAAGGTGACGTCCGTCTGCTCAATGACCTCAACCGCTTCTTTGCTCGCTTCGACGCTCAGAACAGCACTTGCCCGCTGAAGGCCACTCCCCCTTCACACGAGCTGCCCCTGTGCCTCTCCGCCGACAGCGCGAGGAGGGCGCTTGCCGCTATCAACATCCGTAAGGCGGCGGGCCCTGACAACATCCCCGGTCGGGCGCTGAAGGACTGCGCTGGTGAGCTGACGGATGTCTTCACGGACATCTTTAACACTTCCCTGCAGCAGGCCATCGTCCCGTCGTGTTTCAAAGCTGCCACCATCGTACCTGTGCCGAAGAAACCCGCTCCGTCCTGCTTCAATGACTACCGCCTCGTGGCACTTACGCCCATCATCATGAAGTGCTTTGAGCGGCTTGTCATGGACCACATCCGATCCGTCCTCCCCCCCACCATTGACCCCTTCCAATTTGCGTACCGAGCCAAACGGTCTTCTGAGGATGCCATCTGCTCTGCCCTCCACTCGGCCCTCACCCATCTGGAGAGAAGGGACTCGTATGTGAGATTGCTGTTTGTGGACTTCAGTTCTGCCTTCAACACCATTGTGCCACAACGCCTCATCAGCAAACTTGACGCGCTGGGCCTTAGTACCTACCTCTGCAACTGGCTACTGGACTTCCTCTGTCAGAGGCCACAGGTAGTACGTGTTGGCGACAAAATCTCCGCCAGCATCACGCTGAGCACGGGGGCCCCCCAAGGCTGCATGTTCAGTCCGCTGCTCTTCACCCTCCTGACGCATGACTGCACTGCAACCTACAGCGACAACCGTATAGTGAAGTTTGCTGACGACACGACTCTGGTGGGTCTCATCACCAAGGGAGACGAGACTCAATACAGGCTGGAGGTTGACCTTCTGACCACGTGGTGCAGGGACAACAACCTCCTGCTGAACGTCGACAAGACCAAGAAGATTGTTGTGGACTTCCGGAAGGGTCACACCCAACACCTGCCGCTGACCATCGACGGTGCTGTGGTGGAGAGAGTGAGCAGCGCCAAGTTCCTGGGGGTGCACATCAGTGAGGATCTATCCTGGTCCACCAACACCGCAGCACTGGCAAAGAAAGCCCAGCGCCGCCTGTACTTCCTGCGGAAACTCAGGCGAGCGAGCGCTCCTCCGGCCGTCATGACTGCATTTTACCGCGGCACCATTGAGAGCGTCCTCTCCAGCTTTATTGCTGTTTGGGGTGGCGGCTGCACTGACTACAACTTGAAGGCCCTGCAGCGCATAGTGAACACGGCTGGTAAGATTGCTGGTGCTTCGCTCCCCTCCTTGAAGGACATTTACACCTCCCATCTCACCCGCAAGGCGACCACGATTGTGAGTGATGTGAGTCACCCCGCTCACTCTTTGTTCGAGCTTCTGCCCTCTGAGAAGAGGTACAGAAGCCTGCGCTCCCGCACCACCAGACTCTCAAACAGCTTCATACTCCAGGCTGTTAGGATCCTGAACTCGCTCCCCCGTTCTGCGTAGCGTCCTGTACTTTTACTGTCTGTACTGTCTGTATGCACACTGGCTCTTATTATTTATTATTTGTTATTACTCTTATTATTTATTGTTTGTGCCTTTTTGTTTATGATGTTTTTTACTTTTGTGCTATGCTTGCTGGCTCCATTTTGCTCCTCTTATTTATTGTGTTATCTGTTTATTTATTATTTATTCATCACTCTTACTTTTGATTGTTTGACTTTTTGCCTTCTTGTTTTTATATTGTGTCGCGTACATGTATGTCTATCGTGTTAGGTGTCTCGTCACCGTGGGATAGAGTAAACGTAATTTCGGTCTCTTTGTGTGTTGTGACATGTGGAGAGATTGACAATAAAGCTGACTTTGACTTTGACTTTGAAAACATTTAAGCAAAACTCACCCCACGGTTCATGAAGAGCTGCAGTTTAAACGTGCCGCAGACACTAAGGCAGCGACGGAAAACCCTGCAGCCACACCGAGGCTAAGGTACCAAAGTACCTTAGAAGCAGCGTTTCAGAAAGGCAAGACATATCCAGGTATCAGGTGCTAACCAAAAATCGTAAGCATTTGTGGTTGATGTGCTATTTGAAGCAATAATTACTACGCTTTAGTCAGTCATTTATAAATAAAGTTTTCCCCTTTTCAATTTGTGGTCGAACGCCATACGTTTTATTTGTAACTCCACTTCCTATAAACAACACTAAAGTATTACAATATTAAATGTAAGTATCCAGTGGCTTTACAAATTGATAGTTTTGCTGCTCATGACGATTAAGCCCTGCATCTCTGTTGGTACCATGTCTCTTTTTAGATTATACTAAAAGACAAAACTTTTTCCCAACAACAGAGAGAGGGAGAAAAAAGTAAAGAATAGCTCCTTTTTATTAAAGTTATACTATTAATATTCATCTTCCACTAATGCACTAATGTCTAAAAAGGTTAATAATTCATGTACATGACGTAATACTTTTTTCTACAAAATTCAACTCTCCAAGAGCAAGAATGCCACTGCATTTAAATTGTTTTTTTGGCGGGAAATTACACTTCCGGTATCGATATCGGATCGAATATCGGGTATTCTGGGTAGGAAATACTTGGTATCGGATCGATTCCAAAATCATTGGTATCGCCCATCCCTAATAACGATAGCTGCTATACGCGCGAGGCTATTTCATGTCAAAATAGGCTGCTCTGTTCATGTTTCGAGTAAATCTACGGATCGATATGGAAGGGAAACATAGGTAAGTAGTACCAATGCGTTAGATCGAACTTTAGTCAGTTCTGATCATTTTATAGGAGATTGTTTGAGAAACGCGATTGTTTACACTTTGCTGAGGCTCATGGGAGATTGCGAGCTGAGGCTCATAGGAAATTGCGGATGGCTAATGCTATAACGATAGCTGCTATACGCGCGAGGCTATTTCATGTCAAAATAGGCTGCTCTGTTAATGTTTCGAGTAAATCTCCGGATCGATATGGAAGGGAAACATAGGTAAGTAGTACCAATGCGTTAGATCGAACTTTAGTCAGTTCTGATCATTTTATAGGAGATCGTTTGAGAAACGCGATTGTTTACACTTTGCTGAGGCTCATGGGAGATTGCGAGCTGAGGCTCATAGGAAATTGCGGATGGCTAATGCTATAACGATAGCTGCTATGCACGCGAGGCTATTTCATGTCGAAATAGGCTGCTCTGTTCATGTTTCGAGTAAATCTACAGATCGATATGGAAGGGAAACATAGGTAAGTAGTACCAATGCGTTAGATCGAACTTTAGTCAGTTCCAATCATTTTATAGGAGACCGCAACCCTACGTAGTCAACCTCAGTTTGTTGCAGTAAAGCTTCTATTTTATGCGCCTTATAGTCCGGTGCGCCTTATATATGGACAAAGTTTTAAAATGGGCCGTTCATTGAAGTTGCGCCTTATACCCCGGTGCGCCTAATAGGGCGCAAAATACGGTAAATCCACGGAAGACTTTGCTGGTAATGATTTTATACAGCCACTAGGTGTCAGTGTTGAGCGACTGAATCAAGATAGGGATGGTATTTGCAATAGAAATATAATAAACTGGGTCACTTAAATACGCGGATGACTTTGCTGGTAATGATTTTCAACATCCATCAGGTGCTGAGCAACAGAATCAACAGATAGGGAATGTACTGCATATCAGCCAACATATTGCACATTGAAAACTTGAATGTGTTCAAAGTCATGTTTAATATTGGAGAAATAAACATAATAAAGAAAACACAACAAAAGAAAAATATTGTTGCTTTTTGGGACAAAATACAGTTTTTTTCTTAAAGAAGTAATGCAAGAGATCATATAAATAACTTTCAGAAACGCTGAAGACATACCGTTTTTTTCCATGTATAATGCGCAAAATGTAACTAATTTATTGTCCTAAAATCTAAGAAACTATAAAAATGGGACCCATTGCCTCCCTGCTTGGCACTCAGCATTAAGGGTTGGAATTGGGGGGTTAGATCACCAAATGATTCCCGAGCGCGGCGCCGTTGCTGCTCACTGCTCCCCTCTCCCCCAGGGGATGGATCAAAATCACACGGGGATGGGTCAAATGCAGAGGCCAAATTTCACCACACCCAGATGCGTGTGTGACGATCATTGGGACTTAAAAAATAAAAATTGGGTGCGTATTATACATGGGTACAGGCTTTTTTCCAGCATCGACATGCAATTTTTAGGGTGCGTATTATACATGGGGGCGCATTATACATGAAAACAAAAAACGGTACAAATAAAAACATGTCTAGTATTTTACTGATTCAATAAATAATAAACATAAAAATGATAAACGACAACAAAGAAAGACTTGAATGTGTTCAAAGTCTTGTTTAAATATTGGAAAAAATAAACATAATAAAGCAAACACAACAAAAGATAATAATTTGTGCTTTTTGGGACAAAATACAATGTTTTTTTTAGCTGAATCAAACATGTAATGCTAGAAATAATATAAATAACTTTTAGAAACTCTCAAGAAATAACAAAAATAGAAAACAGATCAAATGTTTTACTGATTAAATAAATAATAAACACAGTAATGATAAACAATAATGATATCCATCCATCCATTTTCTGAACCGCTTAGTCCCCACGGGGGTCGCGGGCGTGCTGGAGCCTATCCCAGCCGTCATCGGGCAGTAGGCGTGGGACACCCTGAACCGGTTGCCAGCCAATCGCAGGGCACAAGGAGACAAACAACCATTTGCACTCGCACTCACACCTAGGGACAATTTGGAGTCTTCAATCGGCCTACCAAGCATGTTTTTGGGATGTGGGAAGAAACCGAAGTGCCCGGAGAAAACCCACACGGGCCCGGGGAGAACATGCAAACTTCACACAGGGAGGGCCGGAGGTGGAATCAAACCCGCACCCTCCAAACATAATGAACCAAAAACAAGAAGAGAAAAAGGGTAGTTTTTAAGACAAAAATGCAGTATGAATCTTTTTCCAGCTGAATCAAAGACGGCAGTGGGGCAAAAATATGCCATAAAGAAAGTCATGCTTGTGCATGGGTATGCTATTTTTTATTTTGAATGTGATGTTAATTTCAGTGTTACCGTTTTTTTCCATGTATAATGCGCCCCCATGTATAATACGCACCCTAAAAATGGCATGTCGATGATGGAAAAAAGCCTGTACCCATGTATAATACGCACCCAATTTTATTTTTTATTTTTTTTAAGTCCCAATAATTGTCACACACGCATCTGGGTGTGGTGAAATTTGTCTTCTGCATTTGACCCATCCCCGTGTGATTTTGATCCATCCCCTGGGGAAGAGGTGAGCAGTGAGCAGCAGCGGCGCCGCGCTCGGAAATCATTTGCTGATCTAACCCCCCAATTACAACCCTTAATGCTGAGTGCCAAGCAGGGAGGCAATGGGTCCCATTTTTATAGTCTTTGGTATGGTCTTAACTAGGCTGAATGTATTTTTTTTTTGTTGGCGTTGATTTCTCCGACTGCCCGTAAAGGCACCACCGCGATCAGTTAGGTTAAAATGAAAAGAGAGGAAAGGGACGTGCGGACATGTGAAAAAGGCGGCTCTGTATAGGAGAGAAGTTGAAGAGGAATAAAAACACCCTTGGAAACCAAAACTTGCCCCTCGTCGTGACTCGGAGCCGCAACAAATGTTTCAGATTTGTGTAGGGTACACTGTGACAGCAAACGAGCAGGTGATCGAGCAAGCGTCTGATACGAGAGCATTGCGTTTGTATGGAGCGTGTTTGAAGTGAACAGCAGAGACGAAAGGAACAAGGCAAAGTGTTGTGAAATAAAATATTACCTGTATTACGCATTTTGTTATTTGCTGATTGTATTAAACTATCACATTCATTGTCAGTCAAGAAGAGAGGAGGACTATTCGCATCGGATCCATAGTGCGGATGCGCAGTGATACTGCCGCCGTATGACGTCCAGTCCGCGATGGAGATTAAAAAACAAACAATATTTGACAATAACACAGGTTTCTGTTCCTCTCTTTGGTAATGTCACCCTGTCTTTCTGTTCCACATCTTTGTCGGTCAGTCCTGTTGTTGGTTTTGTTAGAGAGTTATGTTAGTTTACCAAGTCTGTGTTTTGAGTTCCTCCAATGAACCCTGGTCCAAGCTGCCCTTGGTCGCCCTGCTCCTTTCCACACTCCATCCGTGACAAGATTTTCTTCAAAAATTGTTGTACCATTACCGTTTTTTTCCGTGTATAGTGCGCCCCCATGTATAGTACGCACCCCTACAAATGGCATGCTGATGCTGGAAAAAAGCTTGTACCCATGTATAATACGCACCAAATTTTTATGATTTTTTTTTAAAAAATTTTTTAATTTTTTTTTTTTTTTTTAAGTCCCAATGATCGTCACACACGCAGGGAGGCAATGGGTCCCATTTTTATAGTCTTTGGTATAGTCTTAACTAGGCTGGATGTAATTTTTTTTGTTGGCGTTGATTTCTCCGACTGCCCGTAAACGCACCACCGCGCTCCGTGCGCATGGAGCGTGTTTGAAGTGAACAGCAGAGAAGAAAGGAACAAGGCAAAGTGTTGTGAAATAAAATATTACCTGTAATACGGATTTAGGTAGAGAACTGAACTCTCGCTCTTTATATAGCTGACGTGTCTTGCTCATCCGTTCTGCGCATCTGTAATGGCGGCCTCCGTATGATATCCGGTTTGCGTGTGTGCGAGAGCGAGAGAGAGCGAGAGAGAGAGCGTGCGAGAGAACGCTCAACCGTAGCGCGCCGCCGACCGCCCAACTGCACCGGGCTGGCCGATTATTGTGACAGAGCCGTCGCTGAAATTTAGAAGATATTTTTAAAGTCCTGATGTACTTTCTAAAATTTAAGTGGACCTCAGTGCGCACTGCGCAGGGAGCTTAATTGGTGCGGTCGCGCAACCGCAGCGCGCCGGGCGCTCACTGTCGCATTGCTTAAAGAGCGCCTTTGTGTTTTAGGATGAACAGCAGAGACGAAAGGAACAAGGCAAAGTGTTGTGAAATAAAATATTACCTGTAATACGCATTTTGTTATTTGCTGATTGAAACTGCTAATTAAACTGTGAATTGAAACTAATAGGAAGAAAACAACTCTCGCTCTTTATATAGCTGACGTGTCTTGCGCATCCGTTCTGTGCATTTTATTTCACAACACTTTGCCTTTCTTTTCTGCTGTTCACTTCAAACACGCTCCATGCGACCGCAATGCTCTCGTATCAGACGCTTGCTCGATCACCTGCTCGTTTGCTGTCCCGTGCGCGCACGAAGCGCGGTGGTGCGTTTATGGGCAGTCGGAGAAATCAACGCCAACAAAAAAAATTACATCCAGCCTAGTTAAGACCATACCAAAGACTATAAAAATGGGACCCATTGCCTCCCTGCGTGTGTGACGATCATTGGGACTTAAAAAAAAAAAAAAAAAAAAAAATTAAAAAAAAAAAATTATTTTTTTTTTTTTTTTTTGTACCCATGTATAATGCGCACCCCGGATTTTAGGACAATAAATTAGTAAAATTTTGCGCACTATACACGGAAAAAAACGGTATTTTCTTCAAAAAAAATAAATAAATAAATTAAAAAAGAAAAAAAAATTGTAACCATGTATAATGCGCACCCCAGATTTTAGGACAATAAATTAGTTAAATTTTGCATATTATACATGGAAAAAACGGAGTTCAAGTGTAACATGATTGTAGACGCTGTTATACAAAAGATAATGCAAACATAATTTGCGGCAAAAAAATATAGAATGTTCAACAACTGTGCAACTCAAAATGGTTCAGAGTTCAAAGCACTGCCAAAATGACAAAGTAACCAAATAAATGAATGAGTGAATGAATAAATAAATAAATGAATAAATAAATAAATAAATAAATAAATAAATAAATAAATAAATAAATAAATAAATAAATAAATAAATAAATAAATAAATAAATAAATAAATAAATAAATAAATAAATAAATAAATAAATGAGAACAGAAAACAGACTCTATCTGAGGCTTAGTAGAGTAAAATCAGAGGCTTCCGACTGTTAAAGGCCAAGCTGTTCTTTGTCTGCATTTCTGGATGCGTGTAGAACCACAGGCAATACCCAAGAACATACTAAGAAAACATGAAAGAGGTGTTGAGGAAAAGGAGCAAAATGCTATATTAAATGTTCCTTGTTGGTTACTCAAAGAAGAATCAGAAGTCCTGTGTGTTACCATGCTGGTTTGGGAGTTTGTGTTTCATGACGCTGGCCTCCCTTGTACAGGTCATTTTGAAAGGCTGGGCTCTCCCTGTGCTATAATATAACATTGTGGTGTGCAAGGACTGGAGTCGAAGGCGGAGTGATAAATGACGGTGCCAACGGAGGTTGTTTTAATGACATTTATAATTATCTTCTCTCAACCACGGGCCGACTCTTTTCCCCTCGAGATCCTAACACACACTACTACAAACAGGAAACTCCCACACGTGTAAAACATCCCACCGGAACTCGGCAACGTGCACTTAGGTTCCGGGTGAATTATGTCAACCCACTACACAAGCCCCCCCAGAATTCACCCATAGTCAAAATCCCCACGCCGGAAAGGAACGACAGCCCGACCACAGCGGGTGTAGGTGGCAGGGGCTGGCAGGGGGTCAAGGGTAGGGGGCGCCGCCGGAAAGACCGCTGGGCTGGACGGTCGCGTTGACGGTCGGGCAGGCGGGAGCTCGGTCAGGTCGGAGGGGCGAGGCGCTGGGGGGCGTCCGCGGCGTGGGGCCTGCGCCAATTCTAACGTCCGGGAAACATCCACGTGGGCAGGCTTAATCCTATCAACCGAGATAGTCTCAGGCCTACCGCCGATGTCCACGACCATGCTCTTACCCCCGTGCTGCAAGACCTTAAAAGGCCCGTCGTAAGGCGGACGCAATGGTCCGCGGTGGGCGTCGTGGCGGATGAACACAAAACCCGCCGAGCGTAGGTTGGTGGGCAACCCGGGAAACAGGGGTGCAGTGCTGTGACGTGGGGACAGGTGCGAACGTCCTGGCAAATTCCAGCAGGGAGGACCGCTGCCCGGCCGCCGACCAAGGCGTTGTGGTGTCTGGAATGAAGTCCCCAGGAACTCGTAGTACCTGGCCGTAGACGAGCTCAGCAGACGAGGACTGCAGGTCCTCCTTAGGGGCCGTCCTGAGGCCCAGCATGACCCAGGGAAGTCTGTCCACCCAGTTGCCATCCACCAGACTGGCGCGTAGAGCAGCCTTCATGGAGCGGTGGAACCGCTCGCACAGCCCGTTAGCCTGGGGGTGATAAGCGGTGGTGCGGTGCAGCTTGACGCCCAAGCCTCTAGCAACCACATTCCAGATCTCGGAACTAAACTGTGCACCCCGGTCCGAGGAGAGGTCTGAAGGTGTTCCAAAGCGTGCGACCCATGTGCCAATAAACGGGCTGGGTCACGTCGGGGTCACCAGTGTGGTGTGCAAGGACTGGAGTCGAAGGCGGAGTGATAAATGACGGTGCCAACGGAGGTTGTTTTAATGACATTTATAATTATCTTCTCTCAACCACGGGCCGACTCTTTCCCCCTCGAGATCCTAACACACACTACTACAAACAGGAAACTCCCACACGTGTAAAACATCCCACCGGAACTCGGCAACGTGCACTTAGGTTCCGGGTGAATTATGTCAACCCACTACAACATCATAATTACCGGGTTTTTTTTCATGTATAATGCGCCCCCATGAAAATAGAACAAAAATTCTCACTGTTAAGTTAAAGTCCCAATGTTCGTCACACACGTATCTGGGTGCGAAATTTGTCCTCTGCATTTGACCCATCCCCGTGTGATTTTGATCCATTCACTGGGGGAGAGGGGAGCAGTGAGCAGCAGCCGCGCCGCGCTCGGGAATCATTTGGTGATTTAACCCCCCAATTCCAACCCTTAATGCTGAGTGCCAAGCAGGGAGGCAATGGGTCCCATTTTTGTAGTCTTTGGTATGACCCGGCCGGGTTACTTAAGTCCGTAAACGTAAAATTATTTCAGAAAAAAAATCATCTTTGGGAACAACCAGATGATGGTCTGCCGGTCAGTATCACTGAGCATGCAGTAGCAAACTCGATAGCGAAGAAATATGTGAGACTCTAAATGGGATCACCAATATTTGAGTGATGTTCCAGTTATTTATCACAATTATTTATTATCATATAATAATATATATAATAATTATTTATTTATTATTCACAATTGTCATGGTGATCTTTCTGGTGATTTCTTAACTAGGCTGGATGTATTATTTTTTTAAATAAATAAACTTGACTTTTGTTGGCGTTGATTTCTCCGACTGCCCAGAAAGGCACCACCGCGATCAGTTAGGTTAAAATGAAAAGAGAGGAAAGTGACGTTGTAAAGAACCATCCGTGACAGAATTTTCTTCAAAAATTGTTGTACCATGATTTTCTTAAAAAAAAAAAAAAATTTTTTTTTTGTATTCATGTATAATGCGCACCCCAGATTTTAGGACAATAAATTTGTTAAAATTTGCGCATTATACATGGAAAAAAACGGTAATTCATTTTTTAAAAATCACATTACAATACAGTCATACGTCAGCTATATGTACAACTTGTGTCCATCTACTAAAGAGTGAATGACATGAACACATCCAATTTGGAATGACAGTTACTTACGTGTTGCTTGGAATCAATAGAAAAGGAGAATAACATTGGTCCCATGGATCTTCTTAAGATTTCGGTCATTTCTTTGGCGAGACAGGCCAGGTCTCATCAAGGTTGAGTACCAAGGTGGCCAAACAAATGGTCTAGACCAGGGGTGTCAAACTACTTTCCTCGGGGGCCGAATCCCTACATGTTTTCCAAGTTTCCCTCGTTAAACACACCTGATTCAATTAATCAGGCTCCTGCTGAAAGTGAAGACGAACTGGTCATTTGAATCAGGTGTGTTTAACAAGGGAAACTTGGAAAACATGTAGGGATTCGGCCCCCAAGGAAAGGAGTTTGACACCCCTGGTCTAGACAAATGGAGCATGTGGAGCCACATTGCAACATAAAAAAACTGAAAAAGAAAAAACATAGAGGTGGTCGAGAAAATTAAAGAGGGTGTTTTGTGACAATAGTCAATAATAATTTGCTACTTACAGAGGAATGAAAAGTCCTGCTTCTTGCCACTCTGGCTTGGGAGTCATTGGTCCATGATGAATATTTTTGCATGCTCAAGGTCTTTGTGGAGAAAAAAGGACAATCCAGCAATCAATCAATCCATTGATTGAAGATGTATAATTCTACAGAGGGCTTACACAAGCTTAACTATAAATTACAACATGTTACAATGTTATAATTACATTACAATAAGGTGATATGTCATGCCTACCTCTGGCCTCCATTCTGGGATGAACTGCTTTCGCCAGATAAAAACTGTTAAAATACAAAAGAGTGAAATAGCAGCATTTACTGTCTTTAGAAAGAAAGGAAAAAACATGTTTCATGACGAGCAACTTACCTCATCTGTTTTCTGTTCTCGCCTAGTGATTATGACATTAAAAAAAATTCAAAATAAAAATTCAAAACAATTAAAAAATTATTATAATTAAAAAAGTTTAAAAGGCCTTCCTTTAACTCTTCTTTAAAATTTGATTGTAAAATTTAAAAAGTCTCCCCTTATGTCAACCATAAGTTAGTTTAAAAATGTAAAAAAAGTTTCAAAAGTTAAAATTAAAAAACAACAAAGGAACATTTTTAAAAATTAAAAAGTTGAGTTAAGGGAAGGCTTTTTGAAATTTTAAAAACCCTTTGCCTTCCCTTAACTCAGTGCTTCTCAATTATTTTGTGTTACGCCCCCCCTAGCAAGAAGAAAACTATTCGCGCCCCCCACTCCCCACTGTGACTATCCATCTCTGCATAACATTTTATCCTTACATTAAAGAAAAAAAGAAAGACATATAGTCAAACTACAAAGAATAACTTTATCAAATCATGTTTTAAGTCTGCAACAGAAAAGATTTAAGTGCATCAATGCCTGAAATTAAAAAAAAAAAATCCTTGTTTAAACTGTAAACATGTTTGACCAACTAATTGCACCATTGCAAAATTAAATCAAATCAATAAATAATATTCTCCAACTGTACTCACAGTGAAGCCAAGCGCTAAATACGCTTCGTCGTATTTCCTCGTCTTAGCTTTCGGCTGACTTTCTTTTGTTTCATTATCTTTGTTTCTCTCCGCTTTTCTTTTCATCCCTGTTAAAAACATTTTCATGTTGGTGGTTGTTATGTTGAATAACGGAGGCTATAGACGGGACGCAGTCGGAGCTTTCTGTTGACTCAACACTGCTAACCAAGGCAAACCTGTTGTCTTGTAAGTCGTAAAATGTTGCACTGTCGCAAACGTGACAGAAGTAACAATGAGAGCGCAACTGCCGCCTACTGTAGTAGATGCGCAATTACACTTTATTCTAGTACTACCAAAAATAAAAGCCTGTTCCCCAGGGTCACACGCGCCCCCCCAGGTATAGCAGGGCGCACCCCACTATTTGAGAAGCACTGCCTTAACTCAACTTGATTCCTCACCAACCCCCAACCACTATTCCATCTCAACCGACAGGACTATCTTCCCATCATAGGCTCCTGCTGAAAGTGAAGACGAACTGGTCATTTGAATCAGGTGTGTTTAACAAGGGAAACTTGGAAAACATGTAGGGATTCGGCCCCCAAGGAAAGGAGTTTGACACCCCTGGTCTAGACAAATGGAGCATGTGGAGCCACATTGCAACATAAAAAAACTGAAAAAGAAAAAACATAGAGGTGGTCGAGAAAATTAAAGAGGGTGTTTTGTGACAATAGTCAATAATAATTTGCTACTTACAGAGGAATGAAAAGTCCTGCTTCTTGCCACTCTGGCTTGGGAGTCATTGGTCCATGATGAATATTTTTGCATGCTCAAGGTCTTTGTGGAGAAAAAAGGACAATCCAGCAATCAATCAATCCATTGATTGAAGATGTATAATTCTACAGAGGGCTTACACAAGCTTAACTATAAATTACAACATGTTACAATGTTATAATTACATTACAATAAGGTGATATGTCATGCCTACCTCTGGCCTCCATTCTGGGATGAACTGCTTTCGCCAGATAAAAACTGTTAAAATACAAAAGAGTGAAATAGCAGCATTTACTGTCTTTAGAAAGAAAGGAAAAAACATGTTTCATGACGAGCAACTTACCTCATCTGTTTTCTGTTCTCGCCTAGTGATTATGACATTAAAAAAAATTCAAAATAAAAATTCAAAACAATTAAAAAATTATTATAATTAAAAAAGTTTAAAAGGCCTTCCTTTAACTCTTCTTTAAAATTTGATTGTAAAATTTAAAAAGTCTCCCCTTATGTCAACCATAAGTTAGTTTAAAAATGTAAAAAAAGTTTCAAAAGTTAAAATTAAAAAACAACAAAGGAACATTTTTAAAAATTAAAAAGTTGAGTTAAGGGAAGGCTTTTTGAAATTTTAAAAACCCTTTGCCTTCCCTTAACTCAGTGCTTCTCAATTATTTTCTGTTACGCCCCCCCTAGCAAGAAGAAAACTATTCGCGCCCCCCACTCCCCACTGTGACTATCCATCTCTGCATAACATTTTATCCTTACATTAAAGAAAAAAAGAAAGACATATAGTCAAACTACAAAGAATAACTTTATCAAATCATGTTTTAAGTCTGCAACAGAAAAGATTTAAGTGCATCAATGCCTGAAATTAAAAAAAAAAATCCTTGTTTAAACTGTAAACATGTTTGACCAACTAATTGCACCATTGCAAAATTAAATCAAATCAATGAATAATATTCTCCAACTGTACTCACAGTGAAGCCAAGCGCTAAATACGCTTCGTCGTATTTCCTCGTCTTAGCTTTCGGCTGACTTTCTTTTGTTTCATTATCTTTGTTTCTCTCCGCTTTTCTTTTCATCCCTGTTAAAAACATTTTCATGTTGGTGGTTGTTATGTTGAATAACGGAGGCTATAGACGGGACGCAGTCGGAGCTTTCTGTTGACTCAACACTGCTAACCAAGGCAAACCTGTTGTCTTGTAAGTCCTAAAATGTTGCACTGTCGCAAACGTGACAGAAGTAACAATGAGAGCGCAACTGCCGCCTACTGTAGTAGATGCGCAATTACACTTTATTCTAGTACTACCAAAAATAAAAGCCTGTTCCCCAGGGTCACACGCGCCCCCCCAGGTATAGCTGGGCGCACCCCACTATTTGAGAAGCACTGCCTTAACTCAGCTTGATTCCTCACCAACCCCCAACCACACTATTCCATCTCAACCGACAGGACTATCTTCCCATCATAGACATGAGGTCAGCTACATTTATACTATCTGCAGAAAACATAAAGTATGTCATACATACGTAGGTGTGTAGTTATTTTTTATTTTGAATTTTAAGGTTTCTTTCATTTGTCATTTTGAGCAACCTTCGCCCCAGATCCCATCTACCATAAAGGCAACAAATCACCCACCACATCCCACCACTAATATTATACACTTACCACGTCGTTCACATTTTAATTTCATCCTTTTTGCAAATGCTGAACCACATGATTTAGCTGTGACTTACCTTTCAGTGGTCAAAACACAGAAAACAGGATTGTGATAGCTGTAGTACGTTTCCAAGACACCTGAATGAAGAGCACACTGAGGTAGAGAGACAAAAATTAGGGTGAGCAATGTGTTTTTGTCAGTGGTAGCAGTGGTTATGAGTTGCGTTTAACCTGTTGAGCGTAAAGGGAAATGTACTTTCGGCAGTTTGCAAACACATTTGATTAAGGCTGCGTTAGACACATAGACACATGACACACACATTGTGTCCCAGTGTGTTCTTCCCTAGCGCGTGGCACGATTCCTGAACTGAGTCCTCTTACTCCACTGGCTGTCTCAAAATCAACAGAGGACTGTCCCTGGTCATGAGACACCTTTGACCTTTGGGAGAACAGGAACTACTATCATGCTTGAAGGGGGCAAGCACAGCTCTTCACAGGACAAGAACCATACAGTTGTTGGAATAAACACAGTTGCAGATCAAAAAGAAAATGGACTGAAAGAACAAAGACAAGATGGACGCATTTGAGAGTGGCGGACGATCTAGCCCTGAATTATCATCATGAGAATCTAAGAGGAGAGGCTGCTAAAGACTTGCATGAGTCACATGAAGTCAAACTGGACACATTGCTAAAGACTGCTGAAACATTACAAAAAAGTCAAAAGTCAAAGTCTGCTTTATTGTCAATCCCTTCATATGTCAAGACACGCAAAGAAACCGAAATACCGTTTCCTCCATCCCACGGTGACGAGACACAGTACACGATAAACATACAAGTAGACGACACAAAATAAAAACAAGAAGGCACAAAAAATAACTAATAAATAATACAAATAAATAAAACAAAGTTGGTGGAGTGTGGGACAAAAGGGATGGAAGTGTGTTTGGGTGCTGGGGCGGACATATCTGAGGAGTTTTGATAAAAGAGGGAATAATAAGGCTGCTTATTGACACTGAAACGGGGATAAAAACAAAATAGCGTAAATTCCGGACTATAAACCGCACCGGATTATAAAGCGCACCAGCTAAAATTGGGGGATATTTTAGTTTTTTTCTTATATAAGCCACACCGGACTATAAGACGCACGTGCACATGCGTTTTTTACAAAGAAAGACCGTTCACAGAAAGCCTTTTTAAAGTTTTAATAACATACTTTAACATGTCTTTCTAAAAATTGCCTGTGACGCAGCAGTAGTACCGCAGCAACACGGAAGTGTGCACGCGAGTTATTAACAAAGAAAGACTGTACACATAAAGCTTTTTTAAAGTTTTAATAACATACCTTAACATTTCTTTCCAAACACTGCCCGTGCCGCGGCAGTAATACCGCAGCAACACGGAAGTAACACAAGACTAATAGGGCTGGATTAAAAAAAACATACCCGGTAAAAGTCACTGAGACGCGGCGGTAACACAGCAGCAACACGGTAGTACAGCACCAACAGGGCTCGTTAAAAAACATACCAGTAAAAGTAAAAAAAGAGCTTCATCGTCTTCATCTTCCTCCAGTGCACTGAAACCATCGAAGCCTTCCTCCTCAGCGTCCGATTGGAATAGCGTTAGATATCCTTCGCCTCACACTTTCTCAGTCTCTCTTTCGTCATCGCTTTTATGCATTTCTTCGAGTGTGATGAGGGTCTGTTCATGTTAATTTTATTCATGCACGAAGCGCTAAATTACATTAAACTAGCGAGCGACACGTATAGCTCCAGAATAGACGGACGGGACCACAAAATAAAGAAAAGGGTGACGCAACCGTCTTGACAAACTAGCACGTCTTCTTCGGCGCATTATCTCTTCTTCGTCTGTCTCGCTCTTGCTTCCTGCTAGAGCGCCCCGGAGGCCGTAAAAATCCATAAATACACCGCGCCGCCATTTAAGCTCTATTTCCCTCTTTGACAGCCAAATCGGTTGCTTTTAACTTAAAAGCTGCATCAAATTTTTGCCTTCTTGTTTTTATATTGTGTCGCGTACATGTATGTCTATCGTGTTATGTGTCTCGTCACCGTGGGATAGAGAAAAACGTAATTTCGGTCTCTTTGTGTGTTGTGACATGTGGAGAGATTGACAATAAAGCTGACTTTGACTTTGACTTTGAAATGCATTTCTTCGTGTTTTCCATGAGGGTGTGTGCATGATGCGCGAAATGTTCAAAACACAAACTAGCGCGTCTTCTTCGGCGCATTATTTCTTCTTCGCCTGTCAGCGAGACAGACGAAGAAGAAATAATAATAATAATAAGAAGAAGAAGCAATCCTGCTAGAGCGCCCCCTGGAGGCCGTAAAAATCCATAAATACGCCACGCCGCCATTTAAGCCTCGGGGTTCAAAGTAACCTTCTGAATAAAATGCATTAAAAGTTAACGTTAACAGAGCTACGTACCCCATGCCATGTTCAAAAACGCCTTTCAGCGAAACAGCAGCCTCTAATGTTGTCATGCCTTGTACCTTGTGGATCGTGCAGGCAAAAGCAAGCTTGATGGGAAACTGTAGGCGCATCACTCCAGCCTTTTTCAGCTTTTCCTCCTGTCTGTCAATGTACACACGGTTAGCGGCACGCGCTGTTACTCACATGATCAAGTTCTAACCCAGGTTTCTGGACACGGGCTTCATTTGGATAGTTGAACATTTCCACAATTTTTGCAAACGTCCCGTTGCACAAACCTGCTTGAACATCAATATTACGTGTGAGCATAACACGAGCACCGAGGGCAACTTTGATTGAGTCCGGGCGCTCGCTCTTAGCACCTTGCACAGGGAAAGTTTGCCTCGCCATTCTGCCAGTTCGTTTGTCCTTCTTGTAGTCATCTGCATCAATTTGTACAATGTCCTTATGAAGCAGATTCTGCATCGCACAGTTATAGCCATCTACCTGTTTATTGGTGGCAAAAACATGCAGAATATGACTTGGACACATTTCTGGAGAAGTGTACCTTGTATCAAGCAGAGCTCTGTCCAGTTCCGAAAGTTCATCAGACTTTTCTTTGACCCGGAGTCGGTTCAGCAGTTCAGCAAAGGCAACATCATCTTTCTGCCTCATGATGGTGGTGAGCGTGTTTTTTTTTTAAGTTGTCACGCCAGTGGTCCAGCCGAGTGGGATCGTACACGCATAGATGTTTGGACTGTCTCACGGGAGGGAGCTGAAAGAAATCTCCAACAGCAAAAACAGACATGCCACCAAAAGGTAAATCGATGCCTTTGATTTGTTTCGACCTGGCATTCACATAGGCAAAGAGGTCTTTGGACACCATGGAAATTTCGCGGATAATGAGTATTTCGGCGATCGACAGCTCGGCTCTGACTTCGTCCAGTTTATTGCCCGGGCCGTGGTACGGGGGTTTGAGACTTCTCGGCAGTTTGAGCAGACAATGCAAAGTTGTCCCAGAAATGTTGAATGCCGCCGTGCCAGTGAAGGCTGCGAGAACAACCGTCTGTTTGGAAATGTCAGCCTCCTCAGCCAGCCGTGGTAGTCTGTGCAGTATTTTGGTAGCCTCTGCATGGATACATTTGATCAGATGTGATTTGCCGGTCCCGGCGCCACCGTTGATGTAGTAGAAGAACTGCTCGATTGGCTTTCGGTTACACACACGTTTTATGCACCAATCTCTGACCTTGTAGAAAACAGACGCTTGCTTTTGGTTCAGGTTCCCATACATGTCACGTAACACTATGGGATCGATGGCAGCAGCCTCTGTCACAATATACATTTCTGTTGTTTCTGACCTTACGTTATAGTCCGGGACATTTTCCTCCACGTTGTCATTTGGTTCATCTCTTGCGTTGCTTTCCTCAATGCATTCGAGTCTTTGCAACTCACTCTCAGGAGCCAGGTGGCACCATTCGTTTATAACAAGCCCACTCTCCTCCACCTCTTGGATGGCATTGTCAATGTCTTTACTGTGTTTCTCATACCTTTCTCTGTTCCTTTTGACAATTTCGCACACACGCTTCACAGAGTCACTATATGGTAACTGTACACAGGCATGATCATGAAACAACTGATATGAGGGACAGTGTTCAGATTTTAACTGGCAATTAGCACGATGAGGCAAGTACAGCTTGAGCAAGGAGCAGTAATATTCCTCTGGATTCTTTTGTTCTGAGAATTTGCAGTATTTGATGACTGCAGGTGTTTCTTTTCTTTTCTAGACAAAGCCCATGTCGTTCAGCAGACGCAAAACATTGTTGCCTTTTACCTGTTTGCCATAAACAATTCTGCATGTTGATGCAAAATCAGCCAATCACATCACTTCAAAGTCCTTCGTTTGGGGTCTGCATTTATATTTGTCCGGCAGGCCAGTCATCCACACTTCATGAGACTCCTGCGTTTTGCCCTCAAGGAGTGAGAGAGGATAACTCATTTTCAGCGCATTGTCAATCGTTTGTACAAATATCACACTGCGAGAGGACTGTTTCATATGCAAGCCGCATGCGCGTGCGACACACTTCTGAGCACTCACTTCTCTTTTCTTTGAGTACGCTTCATCATCGCCCTCATTGACATTTTCATTGCGTGAGTTTCCAATAACAGATTTCAGGTATTGACTCAGACCGTGTTCAGCTTTGCTGATGTAGCTGCAGATGTATGCGATGCACGAATAGGCATTCAGAATGTACTGGATGTCCAAGTTGCCATCCCAGGCAAGAAGCAAATGGCGGTTGTAGTTGTTCACCCAGCAGTCTTTTGGATCTCGCTTGAGCACAACAGAACTCTTTGAGGCGGTCATGTACAAACATTCCATGTACTCAGGATCAGTGAGCTTGCATTTAGCCAAAAGCTGTGGCAAAGTCATGGATGAGGTTTCAGGTTCATTTAGCAAACGCTGCACACGAACAAGCTTGTCATTTGCCACCACCTGCCTCTCCTTGTGTTGATCTTGATTTTCACAGGCTACAGGTGTGATGATCATTGTGGTTTCGCACGGTTGTTTGGGAAAACCAAATCGGCAGTTTGCACCTTGGTGTTTGACATACGTTTTGGAGTGACTTTTGCTGTGCATCTGAACTTCTGTGACTCCATCCATCCATCCATCCATCTTCTTCCGCTTATCCGGAGTCGGGTCGCGGGGGCAGGCGCTTCAGGAGGGACTCCCAGACTTCCCTCTGCCCAGCCACTTCATCTAGCTCATCCCGGGGGATCCCAAGGCGTTCCCAGGCCAGCTGAGAGACATAGTCTCTCCAGCGCGTCCTGGGTCGTCCCCGGGGTCTCCTACCGGTGGGACATGCCCGGAACACCTCCCCAGGGAGGCGTCCAGGAGGCATCCTGATGAGATGCCCGAGCCACCTCATCTGGCTCCTCTCAACGTGGAGTAGCGACTCTACTCCGAGTCTCACCCGGATGACCGAACTTCTCACCCTATCTCTAAGGGAGAGCCCAGACATCCTGCGGAGAAAACTCATTTCGGCCGCTTGTATCCGGGATCTCGTTCTTTCGGTCATGACCCATAGCTCGTGACCATAGGTGAGGGTAGGAGCGTAAATCGACCGGTAAATTGAGAGCTTTGCCTTTTGGCTCAGCTCTCTCTTTACCACGACGGACCGGTACAGAGTCCGCATTACTGCCGACGCTGCACTGATCCGCCTGTCGATCTCGCGCTCCATCCTCCCCTCACTCGTGAACAAGACCCCAAGATACTTAAACTCCTCCACTTGGGGCAGGATCTCATCCCCGATCTGGAGAGGGCATTCCACCCTTTTCCGATCGAGGACCATGGACTCGGATTTGGAGGTGCTGACCCTCATCCCAACCGCTTCACGTTCGGCTGCGAACCGCTCCAGTGCGAGCTGGAGATCATGGCCTGAAGAAGCCAACAGCACCACGTCGTCTGCAAAAAGCAGAGACGCGATGCTGAGGTCCCCAAACCGGACACCCTCAACGCCTCGGCTGCGCCTAGAAATTCTGTCCATAAAAATTATGAACAGAATCGGTGACAAAGGGCAGCCTTGGCGGAGTCCAACCGTCACTGGGAACGAATCCGACTTACTGCCGGAAATGCGGACCAAACTCTGGCATCGGTGATACAGGGACCGAACCGCCCTTATCAGTTGGCTCGGCACCCCGTACTCCCGAAGCACCCCCCACAGGACCTCTCGAGGGACACGGTCGAACGCCTTCTCCAAGTCCACAAAACACCTGTGGACTGGTTGGGCGAACTCCCATGCACCCTCGAGGATCCTGCTGAAGGTGAAGAGCTGGTCCACTGTTCCACGGCCAGGACGAAAGCCACACTGTTCCTCCTGAATCCGAGGTTCGACCTCCCGACGGACCCTCCTCTCCAGCACCCCTGAATAGACCTTACCGGGGAGGCTGAGGAGTGTAATTCCTGTAATTGGAACACACCCTCCGGTCCCCCTTCTTAAAGTGGGGAACCACCACCCCAGTCTGCCAATCCAGAGGCACTGTCCCCGATGTCCACGCGATGCTGTAGAGACGTGTCAGCGATGACAGCCCCACAACATCCAGAGCCCTTAAGAAATCCGTGCGGATCTCATCCACCCCCGGGGCCTTGCCACCGAGGAGTTTTTTAACTACCTCAGCGACTTCAACCCCAGAGATTGAAGAGTCCGCCTCAGAGTCCCCAGGCCCTGCCTCCACAATGGAAGGCGTGTCGGTGGAATTGAGGAGGTCTTCGAAGTATTCTCCCCACCGACACACAACGTCCCGAGTCGAGGTCAGCAGCACGCCATCTCCACTGTAAACAGTGTTGACGTTGCACTGCTTACCCCTCCTGAGACGCCGGATGGTGTACCAGAATTTCCTCGAAGCCGTCCAGAAGTCATTCTCCATGGCCTCGCCAAACTCCTCCCATGCCCGGGTTTTTGCCTCAGCAACCGCCAAAGCCGCGTTCCGCTTGGCCATCCGGTACCTGTCAGCTGCCTCCGGAGTCCCGCAGGCCAAAACGGCCCGATAGGACTCCTTCTTCAGCTTGACGGCATCCCTTACCGCCGGTGTCCACCAGCGGGTTCGGGGATTGCCGCCACGAGAGGCACCAATGACCTGACGACCACAGCTCCGGTTGGCCGCCTCAACAATGGAGGTGCGGAACAAGGTCCACTCGGACTCAATGTCCCGCGCCTCCCCCGGGAAGTGGGAAATGTTCTGCCGGGGGTGGGAGTTGAAGCTCTTCCTGACAGGGGATTCCACCAAACGTTCCCAGCAGACCCTCACAGAACGTTTGGGTCTGCCAGGTCGGACAGGCATCTTCCCCCACCATCGGAGCCAACCCACCACCAGGTGGCGATCAGTTGACAGCTCCGCCCCTCTCTTCGCCCGAGTGTCCAAAACATGCGGCCGCAAATCCAAATACACGACTACAAAGTCGATCATCGAACTGCGGCCTATGGTGTCCTGGTGCCAAGTGCACACATGGACACCCTTATGTTTGAACATGGTGTTCATTATAGAAAATCCGTGTCGAGCACAGAAGTCCAATAATAGAACACCGCTCGGGTTCAGATCGGGGGGGGCGTTCCTCCCAATCACGCCCTTCCAAGTCTCACTGTCATTGCCCACGTGAGCATTGAAGTCACCCAGTAGAACGATGGAGTCCCCAGAAGGAGCGCTCTCCAGCACCTCCTCCAGGGACTCCAAAAAGGGTGGGTACTCTGAGCTGCCGTTCGGTGCATAGACACAAACAACAGTCAGGACCCGTCCCCCCACCCGAAGGCGGAGGGAGGCTACCCTCTCGTTCACCGGGGTGAACCCCAATGTGCAGGCGCCCAGCCGGGGGGCAATAAGTATACCCACACCTGCTCGACGCCTCTCACCGTGGGCAACTTGTTAGAATAATTAGTTTTGCTGATGCGCTGGTCGGCCTGAAACCGAAGGTCACATATCTTCGCTCAAGTCAACATATGTGCCGGCTAGCCTTGGGGAGTCCTTGTACTCCCTACCTTGTCTTACCTGTGAGAGGCCCTCACTAGTTAAGAACAGAACATCTCTGCTCTTTGTTCTTTGTTAGTTCAAGAGAAGTCCTTTCTCTGTTAATTGTTTTAGAGACAGTTTTTAGTTATCCCATATTTACTCAATGTTTGTTTAAGTAGACTTCATGCAAGTTATCTCACATCTACTTAACGTTTGTTGGAGTGTATGCACGAGAGGTATCTGATTATTTACTCATTATTATTATTGTATGAAATGTAGCAAGAAAGTTGTTAGAAAAACCTGACAAAAGTCTAGAGCATTGTTTTACAGAGACACGGCATCCAGTTTTGGAGATTGCAGCCGGGAACGAGGATGCCAACCATCTAAGAACAGACTCTGCATTCCTGGGGTCACAGATCGGCCAAGGCCATGCGGCCTCGCACCACACAACATTATTAGCTAGCTGAAACAGCGTTGCTACAGACACACTCTCCCCTCCCTTTAGTGTAGCAACGCCTCTTGTAACCAGGGCAACCCAATATAAAAAGAGGAGATGACGGTAGGGCAGGTCAGAATTGGTGGAGGACTGTGAACTGGGCCCTCTACCTAATTCTCCTCGCGAGCAAAAGAATACTGGTTGTCTTCTCCTCTTTGTTTCCAGTTTGTAAATAAATGTCTGATGGTATTTAGACCTGACACAACTCCAGAGTGGAAGAGAGTTCAGCCCCTCTCGAGAGGGCTTGTACCGGAACCCAGACTGTGCGTGGAGGCAAGTCCGACTATATCTAGTCGGAACTTTTCTGCCTCGCACACCAGCTCGGGCTCCTTTCCAGCCAGAGAGGTGACATTCCATGTCCCAAGCCAGCTTCTGCAGCCGGGGATCAGACCGCCAAGGTCCCTGCCTTTGGCCGCCGCCCAGCTTGCAATGCACCCAACCCCTTTGGCCCCTCCAACAGGTGGTGAGCCCATGGGAAGGGGGACCCACGTTTCCTGTTCGGGCTGAGCCCGGCCGGGCCCCATGGGCGAAGGCCCGGCCACCAGACGCTCGCCTTCGAGCCCCGCCTCCAGGCCTGGCTCCAGAGGGGGGCCCCGGTGACCCGTGTCCGGGCGAGGGAAAACGAGATTCAATAATTGTTTTCGTCATAAGGGGCTAATGTGAGCCTTGCTTTGTCTGGCCCCTCACCTAGGACCCGTTTGCTATGGGTGACCCTACCAGGGGCATGAAGCCCCAGACAACATGGCTCCTAGGATCATGGGGGCACGCAAACCACTCCACCATGATAAGGTGACGACTCACGGTGGGGACTTCGGTGACTTTTTTTATACAATTCGGGTTCCTTTTCTGGGTCTGGCAGCTCAGCCGAGATGTAACGAGACACAAAATCACAGATGGCTCCTTCTGAGGCAATGAATATGAGGACTTCCTCTGTGCTGAAACTCTAACCTGTAAAAGTAGTCAACGACTTCACCAATCGGTTGTGCCGGAGAGTTAGTCGTTTTAGACACCTGCAGGCGGAGAGTTCACTCGTCGCTGTGCTTACAGCGATGGTCGAATGAAGTCTGACTCAGGCCTTTTCAGGTGCATATTTATTGAGAGAAACAGAGTGGGGTTGAAAGTAGGGGTGTGGGAACACACAGGATAGGGTGAAGACGCTCCCCTGCTGATCAAAGCATAGCAGGGGGCCTTTTACGACTTTCTGTAAACAAAGCAACTTTGATTGCTTCCTCTGCGTCTAGTCAATCAGTTGAAAAGATCTTAGCACTTTGGTCAACTACTTTTGTCTAGACAGGACAAGCTAGTTAAATTATTACAGGTTACATTCCAACATAATCATACGATGAAGATATTCTGCAAACCCTAACATATCCCTCCTGTTTTAACTAACTTGTAGTGGCCGATTCGGCTGGAGTTTGTTTTCTCTCCCTCTCCACTCCCTCCCTCCCCGGCCGGGGAGGTGGTTAGGTGGCACCCATGCTGACAGCGGCTATCTGGATTCTCGTGGGTTAATTCAGGATGGGGGAACTGCAGCTCAACCTCCTCGTAGACACTGCCAGGACGATTGAGGGCTCCTTCGGCAGCCCTCTGCTCTGACATGGACATCCACTTTTTATTTCATTGATGTTCATGTTGTATCATTTGTGCCCTCTCTGCATCCATTCCAACCTGGTGATCCTGAAAGGGGGATCCTTCCATCTGTGGTCCCTTCTCAAGGTTTCTTATTTCCCCCCAGTAGGGGTTTTTAAGTTTTTCCTTGCCTTTTTGGGAGCTTAAGATCAGGGGATGCTTTGAGAATAATTGTCAATTTCTGTCTATGTGAAGCCCTTTGAGACTGCTTGTGATTTAGGGCTATACAAATAAACTTGACTTGACTTTTATCATATGATTATGTCAACCCCGATCAGTCAAACATAAGTAAGAAAATACAATGAAAGCAATAACTTCCAGTGAAGATGAGGTTTTCCCTCAATACTCCAGTCCAAAGTATGTGTGTAATTTAAAAACCTGCCGCCAGATTAAATGCAGGAAAAGAGTTACACGGTCCCTCTGCCTTAGGCGACCAGAATGTTATCAATCAAGATAAAAATTGCTCGTGATTGTTCAGCCGTTGGGGGCTTGGCACGCCCACTGGTGGAGGGTGAGCACGATTCTCACCGCCTTCGCAGATCTGCTCCGTCCGGGAAGAACTTGGAAATATCTGCTGCGTGGTCGTTGTCTTCAGTGGCTCAGGGTGGACTACCTGGCCACCAAGGTGGAAGAGGATTATTCTGCTTCTGTTTGTACTCGGGGTGGGGACGCTGTCGATGGCGGATCTGGTTCCTTGCAGGAAACCTTCACCGGGGCGCACTGGGACAGATGATACCACGTATCTCCTTTGCCGGCCAGCCGGACGGCATGTGAGATGGGCTCATTCGAGATGTTTCTTCTGCTCCTCTCATCACTGTGTGTTGAATTCTTACGTGTCCTGTTAAAACTCCAAAAACAATTACATTTGACAAAACATTGAATCTTACAGTAGATTAAATCATTCTACTCCCCCACCGTTTTGACACATTCACGTAATGTGTCAATAGCGTCGTTGGGGAGCGTAAAGGATCATAGCCATCCCAGCTGGACTAGTTGGTCCTGTCTTGTCCAGCCCAGGAAACGGGCCTTCTCCATTGAACCATTTGACGTCAATGGTGCCCCTGAGTAATCATCAAATCCTATTCATCTCAATTTGTACTACACTTACAGGCGAGAGGGATCTTATCTTCAATTGTGATCACGTCGCCTCCACATCAACCTACCTAGGCCATTCATATGCGCGCACACACGTACAAACTAACAGACACAAAGGCACCCATTCATTCACCATCACATCTCAACCCCTGTCCCACAACATTTAACTTTATGATGGCCGTGAGCAGGCAGACATTGAAGTCCACCGGACCTCAGTTACAGCCGTGCACATCCCATGTCGTACATGCATTCCCTGTCTGTCCTCATTCATTCTTCCATCATCCTGCCGTAATCTCACTTGCTATCACGCCCTCAGCACACACCTGGAGTGGGTACGACTCCACTCCGCGCGCAGCCACAGCAAGGGAAGTAAGAGGGGGGCGCCCGGCATTTCCATACTGATTTATCCCAGCCTGGCTAGTACTGGGACAATCAATGCCGTCGTCCCCCACCCGCGCCAACCCAGCAAATAGCTACCCGCAGAGTCCAGAGGCCCACACCTACATCGGTCTCCCCCACAATCAAATTACAATATCAATCACCACAGGAGCCGGCTCCTACAGCCTTTTCACACCACAATACCACACTCCCCCCTCCACAGTCCAGTCTCAGTGGAGACAATGGAAGGCAGAAAGGCACAGGTGAGACACCGGAGGCGCAAGCTCCTGCAATCCTTCCACAAACCAATTACAACAAAAGCCCAAATCATTTATTTCTGTTTGGGAGGATCACAACGGCCAAATTTTACAAATGACAAACCTCAAGACGCAGGTCTTGGAACCACATCGACGACCGCCAAACGCAAATGCCGGGTCAAGGACTGTTCTTCGCCTGTTCTTTGCAACTCCTGTAGTCAATTTTATTGCCCTTTTGAACTGGGCAGATAGGGGTGTTTGCGAGAAGAGTTTGAGCACTTCCTAATGATTCCCCCTAACCAAAGACCATTTATGACAGGGGCTATCCCATTTATTGCCTCCTGTTTTAGAGGAAATTCTCTGGTCTTTGTCGGATCTGGGCTGGGGGAATGGATGTTAAGTCCTGTAGCAAATGGTTCCTTTGATCAGTCAAACAAATGTTGATTAGCCTAAGCGCGTGCCCTTCCAAACACGTACACCACTTCCTCATAGCTTCTTTAGTCATTTTTCAATCATCTTCCAATTGTTTACAGCAAAAGTTTGAAAAGCTCGAGAAAATCTTAACTTAATAGCATGACGCCAAATGTATTAGAGAATCCATATGTCGTAGAGTGTTGTATTTTTACTATCTTTCACTATCTGTCCTACTCACTCCCCCCTTCTGAGGCTTGGCATCGCCCATGCCTCACACCTTGACAAACCACATGCACATTTGGGAGAATGTGTTCTTTACTACATATGAGTCCATCATTTAATTTGACTTTCTTTCCAAAACGCTTCTCAATCTCCCAGTTCACACATCTTCTGCATGTGTTACTGGTTCTCCAGTTTTGTCTCTAGTTAATTATCACTCCAAAAGCAACCTTTATTTTTATTTTGTCTGGTTTTTTTTTCTTTTTTTTTTCTTTCTAAGCATTTCCTGATAGAACAATCCACCAATCCAAAAAAAACTCAACACACACAAAAAAAAAACTGCTGGCAAATGAATCCGAATTTTTTCTTTGTTTTTAAATTTGAAGAACTCAATCTCTCAGGTTCAGCTCGCATATAGAAGTTTGTATAATCTTATAACACAACCAGTCAACTATTTCTACTAAATGTCAAAGTCTTAAATTCACAATTTTGATTCTTCCAATTCCTGAAAGCATGTTCTGTCGTTTCCTACTTAACATGCACTAGTGTGGATCAGTTTCTGCTCGCAAACAGATTTATCTCCTTTCCTCTCATTCTTATCCTTCAATTGTTTCTGTTCTGCGGTGCAAATTGGATAGACCGCAGTCTAGCAAATTTCTTTATACTAAAAGTTTAGCCAATTTTCATCATTTTAACACACATGCACAGCTCTCGCGCGCGTAAGGTAGATCCCAGCACCAATGATTCGTCACAGGCTGGCCATTTCCTGTGGTCGATCATGAGCTAGTCCCTCCCACGCACGCGAGGACAGCACATTCTAATTTTTCATTTATCTTCTCGAAGGAAGTTGCATTTATTTACGACTTGATTTGCAAATTTTAACTTCCTGCCTCATTCCCATTCAGTCTATAGGAATGTATGTTTCCAGTCATGTCTTCTGCCCATTTATCTGGGTCTTCAGCAACAGGGGTAACCCCTTCGACTGCTTTTCTTGCCTCTTCCAAAGTCCATGGCCGAAAAACATACGTATGTGGAGGTTGGCCTTCCCCTACAATAGGGTTTGGCACCTGTATCATTGGGCACACATCAACATTGTCCAGATTTTGGGAAAACCTAGCAGCAGTGGTCAAACTTCTTGTTTGTACAGGACTTCTAGCAATGTGACCCTGGCTTTTTTTTCTGTTATATGGGGGAGGGTGCAGGTCTGTTAAACCTGGATACAAGTTTTGCATACGAGCGGAAGATCCCTCTTGGTCTGCTTGAGCTGCATTTCCAGCCGCGGCTGGAGCCGTGGCCGGGACAGTGCACCTGCGCACTGTGGCCTCATTGTCTTCCGGCCTGACAAACATAGACGCAGTTTCATCACTTTTCAACTTTATATCTTTTGTCTTTTGGATTTGTTCTCTTCTCTCTTGTGAAGCATTCAACCACATTCTAGCACAAATCAACTCTCTCTCTTTCCTTTTCTTTTTCTGTCCCTTTGTCGTCCTATCTACACTCTCCTCCAAAACATCAACCACTATCTTCCTCACTTCAACTTTCAACTTCCCTTCTACTCCATACTTTTTCTTCCACTTCGGCATGTATTGCATACAATTAAGACATTTACCTGCCATGTACTTCTGATCTCCTTCAAGAGCTAGGGATTTACCGGTTTTGTTTCCCATCTTAATTTGGTATTTTAGGTTTGTACAATTTTTTATTTCTTTTTTCTTTTCTTTGAGGATCCTCAATGCAGGTTTAAATCGACCTTCCACCAAATTCTCTTTGCAGTCAATTTATCCTACCAGTCGCACACTCAACCACACAACTTTCATGCAAACAGCTTGGAAAAACGGACAAAAAAAAGAACCTACGCCCTTCCTCAATTAGGAGAAAGAAATTCTTTTTATTTATTTTTTCTTAGCCCGTTCCTTCCACTGGGACTAGAATCCCAGCTGTTTCATAGCTTGGAAAACCCAAAGCCGTATCTCATAGGTAGGACAAACCAAAGCTGTATCTCATAGCTTGGACAAACCAAAGCCGTATCTCATAGCTTGGAAAAACCAAAGCCGTATCTTATAGCTAGGACAAACCAAAGCCGTATCTCATAGCTAGGACAAACCAAAGCCGTATCTCATAGCTTGGACAAACTAAAGCCGTATCTCATAGCTAGGACAAACCAAAGCCGTATCTCATAGCTAGGACAAATCAAAGCCGTATCAGCGTTTTTTTCTATGACTTACTTGTCCCCTTGGTCAGCTGCACTGCCGGGTCCCCGTCAATCCACCTCTGACAGACGAAGGCAGACCTAAGATGCTGGCCCAGCGAAGAATTTCCTTCCCAGGTCTTTCTTTATCGGGTCCTCCTAATGGACGCTGGCCCGTCGACGGTGTACAGCGCGTCGTCCTCCGTCAGCCAGATGGCGGGTATGAGGGTCCCGGGTTTCGGCACCAAAATGTTAGGGTGGTGCTCACTCTAACTTATTTTGCAAGAACCACACTGGAGACAAGTTAGTCGTTTTAGACACCTGCAGGCGGAGAGTTCACTCGTCGCTGTGCTTACAGCGATGGTCGAATGAAGTCTGACCCAGGCCTTTTCAGGTGCATATTTATTGAGAGAAACAGAGTGGGGTTGAAAGTGGGGGTGTGGGAACACACAGGATAGGGTGAAGACGCTCCGCTGCTGATCAAAGCATAGCAGGGGGCCTTTTACGACTTTCTGTAAACAAAGCAACTTTGATTGCTTCCTCTGCGTCTAGTCAATCACTTGAAAAGATCTTAGCACTTTGGTCAACTACTTTTGTCTAGACAGGACAGCTAGTTAAATTATTACATGTTACATTCAAACATAATCATACGATGAAGATATTCTGCAAACCCTAACACTGTTGTTTTTGCACATTACGTGAGTCACTGTTCAATTCACAGAGAGCATCCCTCCCAAATGTGTGGATTGCCTCGAGGTCTTCCTCATTGTAGTCACTTTCGTTCATTTTGTCTTCATCAGAGCTGCTCTCGTCATCAGTGAGCGTCGGATCGCAAAGGTCAGCATCGTCGCGAATGGTTCTGTTTCTGTACTGTGGATGAATTTGTTTCAGTTTTATCAGGGCACTCATTAGCTTGGACCAAGTGACAGTTTGAAATATCTGATGCCCTTTGTAACAAAGTCGTCTCTTCAGTTTCACTCTCAACACCTGAGACCTACTTCTTAGTCTGGGCAAGACATTGACCGTTTCTTCCACTTCAGATGGTACACACACAACATTCCCACGAATGGCTCGTTGTTGACCCTTTGGCAGAGGGACAAGTTTGGGAAATGAAATGCATTTTGAAACAAGATGTCTTTCCAGAATATTCAGATCACACAGTTCAGTGGGAATGTCTGTAAATTGGAGATTGTTACTTACAGCAAGTGCTGGCATTTTACCATCTTTGAGATGTGCATGGCAGGTGTGACGTATCCACTCCATTTTTCTCTCATCTGGTACTTTACAGCATGTGTTAAATTCACGATTACAAACATGAACAAACCTTCGTGTAAGGCAGTGCTTCTCAAATAGTGGGGCGCGCCCCCCAAGGCAACAATTACCCGGCAACATTAAGCATGAGAATCCAGCTACGCAAAGGTAAACCTTTTACCAGGGATGGTCGGAGGATAAACAATGCTATGCTGCAGGACAAACGTGAAGTTGAAAAACTGGTGCGCAGCAAAGATGCAGTCCGTTTTATGACGCCCCTGAGAGGCATGCCAGCCTATTGGGAAAGAACCACCAAATATCTTTTTGCAATGATCCGACAGCTGGGTACACCCACATTCTTTTGCACATTTTCTGCTGCCGAAATGCGTTGTGAGGAGGTCATCACTGCCATTAAAGCGCAACAAGGTGAGGTGGTGAATTTTGCTGAACTTGACTGGGCTACCAAGTGTGAAATTCTGCGCAGCAATCCAGTGACGACAATGCGTATGTTTGACAAACGTGTGGAAGCTCTGTTCAGAGATTTGATCCTCTCTCCGGCACAACCGATTGGTGAAGTCGTTGACTACTTTTACAGGTTAGAGTTTCAGCACAGAGGAAGTCCTCATATTCATTGCCTCAGAAGGAGCCATCTGTGATTTTGTGTCTCGTTACATCTCGGCTGAGCTGCCGGACCCAGAAAAGGAACCCGAATTGTATAAAAAAAGTCACCGAAGTCCCCACCGTGAGTCGTCAACTTATCGTGATGGAGTGGTTTGCGTGCCCCCATGATCCTAGGAGCCATGTTGTCTGGGGCTTCATGCCCCTGGTAGGGTCACCCATAGCAAACGGGTCCTAGGTGAGGGGCCAGACAAAGCACGGCTCACATTAGCCCCTTATGACGAAAACAATTATTGGATCTCGTTTTCCCTCGCCCGGACACGGGTCACCAGGGCCCCCCTCTGGAGCCAGGCCTGGAGGCGGGGCTCGAAGGCGAGCGTCTGGTGGCCGGGCCTTCGCCCATGGGGCCCGGCCGGGCTCAGCCCGAAAAGGAAACGTGGGTCCCCCTTCCCATGGGCTCACCACCTCTTGGAGGGGCCAAAGGGGTTGGGTGCATTGCAAGCTGGGCGGCGGCCAAAGGCAGGGACCTTGGCGGTCTGATCCCCGGCTGCAGAAGCTGGCTCGGGACATGGAATGTCACCTCTCTGGCTGGAAAGGAGCCCGAGCTGGTGTGCGAGGCAGAAAAGTTCCGACTAGATATAGTCGGACTTGCCTCCACGCACAGTTTGGGTTCCGGTACAAGCCCTCTCGAGAGGGGCTGAACTCTCTTCCACTCTGGAGTTACCCACGGTGAGAGGCGTCGAGCAGGTGTGGGTATACTTATTGCCCCCCGGCTGGGCGCCTGCACATTGGGGTTCACCGCGGTGAACGAGAGGGTAGCCTCCCTCCGCCTTCGGGTGGGGGGACGGGTCCTGACTGTTGTTTGTGTCTATGCACCGAACGGCAGCTCAGAGTACCCACCCTTATTGGAGTCCTTGGAGGAGGTGCTGGAGAGCGCTCCTTCTGGGGACTCCATCGTTCTACTGGGTGACTTCAATGCTCACGTGGGCAATGACAGTGAGACTTGGAAGGACGTGATTGTGAGGAACAGCCCCCCCGATCTGAACCCGAGCGGTGTTCTATTATTGGACTTCTGTGCTCGACACGGATTTTCTATAATGAACACCATGTTCAAACATAAGGGTGTCCATGTGTGCACTTGGCACCAGGACACCATAGGCCGCAGTTCGATGATCGACTTTGTAGTCGTGTATTTGGATTTGCGGCCGCATGTTTTGGACACTCGGGCGAAGAGAGGGGCGGAGCTGTCAACTGATCGCCACCTGGTGGTGGGTTGGCTCCGATGGTGGGGGAAGATGCCTGTCCGACCTGGCAGACCCAAACGTTCTGTGAGGGTCTGCTGGGAACGTTTGGTGGAATCCCCTGTCAGGAAGAGCTTCAACTCCCACCCCCGGCAGAACATTTCCCACTTCCCGGGGGAGGCGCGGGACATTGAGTCCGAGTGGACCTTGTTCCGCACCTCCATTGTTGAGGCGGCCAACCGGAGCTGTGGTCGTCAGGTCATTGGTGCCTCTCGTGGCGGCAATCCCCGAACCCGCTGGTGGACACCGGCGGTAAGGGATGCCGTCAAGCTGAAGAAGGAGTCCTATCGGGCCGTTTTGGCCTGCGGGACTCCGGAGGCAGCTGACAGGTACCGGATGGCCAAGCGGAACGCGGCTTTGGCGGTTGCTGAGGCAAAAACCCGGGCATGGGAGGAGTTTGGCGAGGCCATGGAGAATGACTTCTGGACGGCTTCGAGGAAATTCTGGTACACCATCCGGCGTCTCAGGAGGGGTAAGCAGTGCAACGTCAACACTGTTTACAGTGGAGATGGCGTGCTGCTGACCTCGACTCGGGACGTTGTGTGTCGGTGGGGAGAATACTTCGAAGACCTCCTCAATTCCACCGACACGCCTTCCATTGTGGAGGCAGGGCCTGGGGACTCTGAGGCGGACTCTTCAATCTCTGGGGTTGAAGTCGCTGAGGTAGTTAAAAAACTCCTCGGTGGCAAGGCCCCGTGGGTGGATGAGATCCGCCCGGATTTCTTAAGGGCTCTGGATGTTGTGGGGCTGTCATCGCTGACACGTCTCTACAGCATCGCGTGGACATCGGGGACAGTGCCTCTGGATTGGCAGACTGGGGTGGTGGTTCCCCACTTTAAGAAGGGGGACCGGAGGGTGTGTTCCAATTACAGGAATTACACTCCTCAGCCTCCCCGGTAAGGTCTATTCAGGGGTGCTGGAGAGGAGGGTCCGTCGGGAGGTCGAACCTCGGATTCAGGAGGAACAGTGTGGCTTTCGTCCTGGCCGTGGAACAGTGGACCAGCTCTTCACCTTCAGCAGGATCCTCGAGGGTGCATGGGAGTTCGCCCAACCAGTCCACAGGTGTTTTGTGGACTTGGAGAAGGCGTTCGACCGTGTCCCTCGAGAGGTCCTGTGGGGGGTGCTTCGGGAGTACGGGGTGCCGAGCCAACTGATAAGGGCGGTTCGGTCCCTGTATCACCGATGCCAGAGTTTGGTCCGCATTTCCGGCAGTAAGTCGGATTCGTTCCCAGTGACGGTTGGACTCCGCCAAGGCTGCCCTTTGTCACCGATTCTGTTCATAATTTTTATGGACAGAATTTCTAGGCGCAGCCGAGGCGTTGAGGGTGTCCGGTTTGGGGACCTCAGCATCGCGTCTCTGCTTTTTGCAGACGACGTGGTGCTGTTGGCTTCTTCAGGCCATGATCTCCAGCTCGCACTGGAGCGGTTCGCAGCCGAACGTGAAGCGGTTGGGATGAGGGTCAGCACCTCCAAATCCGAGTCCATGGTCCTCGATCGGAAAAGGGTGGAATGCCCTCTCCAGATCGGGGATGAGATCCTGCCCCAAGTGGAGGAGTTTAAGTATCTTGGGGTCTTGTTCACGAGTGAGGGGAGGATGGAGCGCGAGATCGACAGGCGGATCAGTGCAGCGTCGGCAGTAATGCGGACTCTGTACCGGTCCGTCGTGGTAAAGAGAGAGCTGAGCCAAAAGGCAAAGCTCTCAATTTACCGGTCGATTTACGCTCCTACCCTCACCTATGGTCACGAGCTATGGGTCATGACCGAAAGAACGAGATCCCGGATACAAGCGGCCGAAATGAGTTTTCTCCGCAGGATGTCTGGGCTCTCCCTTAGAGATAGGGTGAGAAGTTCGGTCATCCGGGTGAGACTCGGAGTAGAGTCGCTACTCCACGTTGAGAGGAGCCAGATGAGGTGGCTCGGGCATCTCATCAGGATGCCTCCTGGACGCCTCCCTGGGGAGGTGTTCCGGGCATGTCCCACCGGTAGGAGACCCCGGGGACGACCCAGGACGCGCTGGAGAGACTATGTCTCTCAGCTGGCCTGGGAACGCCTTGGGATCCCCCGGGATGAGCTAGATGAAGTGGCTGGGCAGAGGGAAGTCTGGGAGTCCCTCCTGAAGCGCCTGCCCCCGCGACCCGACTCCGGATAAGCGGAAGAAGATGGATGGATGGATGGATGGAGTCACAGAAGTTCAGATGCACAGCAAAAGTCACTCCAAAACGTATGTCAAACACCAAGGTGCAAACTGCCGATTTGGTTTTCCCAAACAACCGTGCGAAACCACAATGATCATCACACCTGTAGCCTGTGAAAATCAAGATCAACACAAGGAGAGGCAGGTGGTGGCAAATGACAAGCTTGTTCGTGTGCAGCGTTTGCTAAATGAACCTGAAACCTCATCCATGACTTTGCCACAGCTTTTGGCTAAATGCAAGCTCACTGATCCTGAGTACATGGAATGTTTGTACATGACCGCCTCAAAGAGTTCTGTTGTGCTCAAGCGAGATCCAAAAGACTGCTGGGTGAACAACTACAACCGCCATTTGCTTCTTGCCTGGGATGGCAACTTGGACATCCAGTACATTCTGAATGCCTATTCGTGCATCGCATACATCTGCAGCTACATCAGCAAAGCTGAACACGGTCTGAGTCAATACCTGAAATCTGTTATTGGAAACTCACGCAATGAAAATGTCAATGAGGGCGATGATGAAGCGTACTCAAAGAAAAGAGAAGTGAGTGCTCAGAAGTGTGTCGCACGCGCATGCGGCTTGCATATGAAACAGTCCTCTCGCAGTGTGATATTTGTACAAACGATTGACAATGCGCTGAAAATGAGTTATCCTCTCTCACTCCTTGAGGGCAAAACGCAGGAGTCTCATGAAGTGTGGATGACTGGCCTGCCGGACAAATATAAATGCAGACCCCAAACGAAGGACTTTGAAGTGATGTGATTGGCTGATTTTGCATCAACATGCAGAATTGTTTATGGCAAACAGGTAAAAGGCAACAATGTTTTGCGTCTGCTGAACGACATGGGCTTTGTCTAGAAAAGAAAAGAAACACCTGCAGTCATCAAATACTGCAAATTCTCAGAACAAAAGAATCCAGAGGAATATTACTGCTCCTTGCTCAAGCTGTACTTGCCTCATCGTGCTAATTGCCAGTTAAAATCTGAACACTGTCCCTCATATCAGTTGTTTCATGATCATGCCTGTGTACAGTTACCATATAGTGACTCTGTGAAGCGTGTGTGCGAAATTGTCAAAAGGAACAGAGAAAGGTATGAGAAACACAGTAAAGACATTGACAATGCCATCCAAGAGGTGGAGGAGAGTGGGCTTGTTATAAACGAATGGTGCCACCTGGCTCCTGAGAGTGAGTTGCAAAGACTCGAATGCATTGAGGAAAGCAACGCAAGAGATGAACCAAATGACAACGTGGAGGAAAATGTCCCGGACTATAACGTAAGGTCAGAAACAACAGAAATGTATATTGTGACAGAGGCTGCTGCCATCGATCCCATAGTGTTACGTGACATGTATGGGAACCTGAACCAAAAGCAAGCGTCTGTTTTCTACAAGGTCAGAGATTGGTGCATAAAACGTGTGTGTAACCGAAAGCCAATCGAGCAGTTCTTCTACTACATCAACGGTGGCGCCGGGACCGGCAAATCACATCTGATCAAATGTATCCATGCAGAGGCTACCAAAATACTGCACAGACTACCACGGCTGGCTGAGGAGGCTGACATTTCCAAACAGACGGTTGTTCTCGCAGCCTTCACTGGCACGGCGGCATTCAACATTTCTGGGACAACTTTGCATTGTCTGCTCAAACTGCCGAGAAGTCTCAAACCCCCGTACCACGGCCCGGGCAATAAACTGGACGAAGTCAGAGCCGAGCTGTCGATCGCCGAAATACTCATTATCCGCGAAATTTCCATGGTGTCCAAAGACCTCTTTGCCTATGTGAATGCCAGGTCGAAACAAATCAAAGGCATCGATTTACCTTTTGGTGGCATGTCTGTTTTTGCTGTTGGAGATTTCTTTCAGCTCCCTCCCGTGAGACAGTCCAAACATCTATGCGTGTACGATCCCACTCGGCTGGACCACTGGCGTGACAACTTAAAAAAAAAACACGCTCACCACCATCATGAGGCAGAAAGATGATGTTGCCTTTGCTGAACTGCTGAACCGACTCCGGGTCAAAGAAAAGTCTGATGAACTTTCGGAACTGGACAGAGCTCTGCTTGATACAAGGTACACTTCTCCAGAAATGTGTCCAAGTCATATTCTGCATGTTTTTGCCACCAATAAACAGGTAGATGGCTATAACTGTGCGATGCAGAATCTGCTTCATAAGGACATTGTACAAATTGATGCAGATGACTACAAGAAGGACAAACGAACTGGCAGAATGGCGAGGCAAACTTTCCCTGTGCAAGGTGCTAAGAGCGAGCGCCCGGACTCAATCAAAGTTGCCCTCGGTGCTCGTGTTATGCTCACACGTAATATTGATGTTCAAGCAGGTTTGTGCAACGGGACGTTTGCAAAAATTGTGGAAATGTTCAACTATCCAAATGAAGCCCGTGTCCAGAAACTTGGGTTAGAACTTGATCATGTGAGTAACAGCGCGTGCCGCTAACCGTGTGTACATTGACAGACAGGAGGAAAAGCTGAAAAAGGCTGGAGTGATGCGCCTACAGTTTCCCATCAAGCTTGCTTTTGCCTGCACGATCCACAAGGTACAAGGCATGACAACATTAGAGGCTGCTGTTTCGCTGAAAGGCGTTTTTGAACATGGCATGGGGTACGTAGCTCTGTTAACGTTAACTTTTAATGCATTTTATTCAGAAGGTTACTTTGAACCCCGAGGCTTAAATGGCGGCGTGGCGTATTTATGGATTTTTACGGCCTCCAGGGGGCGCTCTAGCAGGATTGCTTCTTCTTCTTATTATTATTATTATTTCTTCTTCGTCTGTCTCGCTGACAGGCGAAGAAGAAATAATGCGCCGAAGAAGACGCGCTAGTTTGTGTTTTGAACATTTCGCGCATCATGCACACACCCTCATGGAAAACACGAAGAAATGCATTTCAAAGTCAAAGTCAAAGTCAGCTTTATTGTCAATCTCTCCACATGTCACAACACACAAAGAGACCGAAATTACGTTTTTCTCTATCCCACGGTGACGAGACACATAACACGATAGACATACATGTACGCGACACAATATAAAAACAAGAAGGCAAAAATTTGATGCAGCTTTTAAGTTAAAAGCAACCGATTTGGCTGTCAAAGAGGGAAATAGAGCTTAAATGGCGGTGCGGCGTATTTATGGATTTTTACGGCCTCCGGGGCGCTCTAGCAGGAAGCAAGAGCGAGACAGACGAAGAAGAGATAATGCGCCGAAGAAGACGTGCTAGTTTGTCAAGACGGTTGCGTCACCCTTTTCTTTATTTCGTGGTCCCGTCCGTCTACTCTGGAGCTATACGTGTCACTCGCTAGTTTAATGTAATTTAGCGCTTCGTGCATGAATAAAATTAACATGAACAGACCCTCATCACACTCGAAGAAATGCATAAAAGCGATGACGAAAGAGAGACTGAGAAAGTGTGAGGCGAAGGATATCTAACGCTATTCCAATCGGACGCTGAGGAGGAAGGCTTCGATGGTTTCAGTGCACTGGAGGAAGATGAAGACGATGAAGCTCTTTTTTTTTACTTTTACTGGTATGTTTTTTAACGAGCCCTGTTGGTGCTGTACTACCGTGATGCTGCTGTGTTACCGCCGCGTCTCAGTGACTATTACCGGGTATGTTCAGGGCTCGAAGCTTATTTTTTGCCCAAGTTGCCCTCGGGCAAGTTAGAGAAAATTTTACTTGCCCGAAACAAAATTTTACTTGCCCGAATTTTTTTGGAGTGGATTTTTACTTGCCCGACACATTTTTGCAATAAAAAAGACAACACTATAAGTTTTGCCTTCATATGCCTTTGTATCCGCCAACCGGAAACAAGCTCTGCTGGTGCGCAGGCGCAGAAGAGCCAGGGACGGGTAAGGGAGCATGCATTTAATTACGAAGCGCTTTGCCGTTATCAATGTATTGCAGACTTACACGAGAAACTAACCGCTCCCTAGAAAACAAAATGTCGGACCAGAAGCGGCAGATGTTGCGAGAAATTATGCACAAAATCGTCTTTTTACAGCTTGAAAACATGGTATTATGGCAGGGCAAGTTCGGGCAAGTGAGGAAAAAATTCTACTTGCCCGTCTGCCATCGCTACTTGCCCCGGGCAATCGGGCAATCGTTAGTTTCGAGCCCTGATGTTTTTTTAAATCCAGCCCTATTAGTCTTGTGTTACTTCCGTGTTGCTGCGGTATTACTGCCGCGGCACGGGCAGTGTTTGGAAAGAAATGTTAAGGTATGTTATTAAAACTTTAAAAAAGCTTTCTGTGTCCAGTCTTTCTTTGTTAATAACTCGCGCTGGAAAGAAATGTTAAGGTATGTTAAAAGCCTTCCCTTAACTCAACTTTTTAATTTTTAAAAATGTTCCTTTGTTGTTTTCTAATTTTAACTTTTGAAACTTTTTTTACATTTTTAAACTAACTTATGGTTGACATAAGGGGAGACTTTTTAAATTTTACAATCAAATTTTAAAGAAGAGTTAAAGGAAGGCCTTTTAAACTTTGTTAATTATAATAATTTTTTAATTGTTTTGAATTTTTATTTTGAATTTTTTTTAATGTCATAATCACTAGGCGAGAACAGAAAACAGATGAGGTAAGTTGCTCGTCATGAAACAAGTTTTTTCCTTTCTTTCTAAAGACAGTAAATGCTGCTATTTCACTCTTTTGTATTTTAACAGTTTTTATCTGGCGAAAGCAGTTCATCCCAGAATGGAGGCCAGAGGTAGGCATTAGGGATGGGCGATACCAATGATTTTGGAATCGATCCGATACCAAGTATTTCCTACCCAAAATACCCGATATTCGATCAGATATCGATACCGGAATTGTAATTTCCCGCCAAAAAAACAATTTAAATGCAGTGGCATTCTTGCTCTTGGAGAGTCATCTATTGAATTTTGTAGAAAAAAGTATTACGTCATGTACATGAATTATTAACCTTTTTAGACATTAGTGCATTAGTGGAAGATGCATATTAATAGTATAACTTTAATAAAAAGGAGCTATTCTTTACTTTTTTCTCCCTCTCTCTCTGTTGTTGGGAAAAAGTTTTGTCTTTTAGTATAATCTAAAAAGAGACATGGTACCAACAGAGATGCAGGGCTTAATCGTCATGAGCAGCAAAACTATCAATTTGTAAAGCCACTGGATACTTACAGTTAATATTGTAATACTTTAGTGTTGTTTATAGGAAGTGGAGTTACAAATAAAACGTATGGCGTTCGACCACAAATTGAAAAGGGGAAAACTTTATTTATAAATGACTGACTAAAGCGTAGTAATTATTGCTTCAAATAGCACATCAACCACAAATGCTTACGATTTTTGGTTAGCACCTGATACCTGGATATGTCTTGCCTTTCTGAAACGCTGCTTCTAAGGTACTTTGGTACCTTAGCCTCGGTGTGGCTGCAGGGTTTTCCGTCGCTGCCTTAGTGTCTGCGGCACGTTTCAACTACAGCTCTTCATGAACCGTGGGGTGAATTTTGCTTAAATGTTGTCAAAGTCAGCTTTATTGTCAATCTCTCCACATGTCACAACACACAAAGAGACCGAAATTACGTTTACTCTATCCCACGGTGACGAGACACCTAACACGATAGACATACATGTACGCGACACAATATAAAAACAAGAAGGCAAAAAGTCAAACAATCAATAGTAAGAGTGATGAATAAATAATAAACAGATAACACAATAAATAAGAGGAGCAAAATGGAGCCAGCAAGCATAGCGCAAAAGTAAAAAACATCATAAACAAAAAGGCACAAACAATAAATAATAAGAGTAATAATAAATAAACAGATAACACAACAAATAAGAGCCAGTGTGCATACAGACAGTACAGACAGTAAAAGTACAGGACGCTACGCAGAACGGGGGAGCGAGTTCAGGATCCTAACAGCCTGGAGTATGAAGCTGTTTGAGAGTCTGGTGGTGCGGGAGCGCAGGCTTCTGTACCTCTTCCCAGAGGGCAGAAGCTCGAACAAAGAGTGAGCGGGGTGACTCACATCACTCACAATCGTGGTCGCCTTGCGGGTGAGATGGGAGGTGTAAATGTCCTTCAAGGAGGGAGCGAAGCACCAGCAATCTTACCAGCCGTGTTCACTATGCGCTGCAGGGCCTTCAAGTTGTAGTCAGTGCAGCCGCCACCCCAAACAGCAATACAGCTGGAGAGGACGCTCTCAATGGTGCCGCGGTAAAATGCAGTCATGACGGCCGGAGGAGCGCTCGCTCGCCTGAGTTTCCGCAGGAAGTACAGGCGGCGCTGGGCTTTCTTTGCCAGTGCTGCGGTGTTGGTGGACCAGGATAGATCCTCACTGATGTGCACCCCCAGGAACTTGGCGCTGCTCACTCTCTCCACCACAGCACCGTCGATGGTCAGCGGCAGGTGTTGGGTGTGACCCTTCCGGAAGTCCACAAATATCTTCTTGGTCTTGTCGACGTTCAGCAGGAGGTTGTTGTCCCTGCACCACGTGGTCAGAAGGTCAACCTCCAGCCTGTATTGAGTCTCGTCTCCCTTGGTGATGAGACCCACCAGAGTCGTGTCGTCAGCAAACTTCACTATACGGTTGTCGCTGTAGGTTGCAGTGCAGTCATGCGTCAGGAGGGTGAAGAGCAGCGGACCGAACACGCAGCCTTGGGGGGCCCCCGTGCTCAGCGTGATGCTGGCGGAGATTTTGTCGCCAACACGTACTACCTGTGGCCTCTGACAGAGGAAGACCAGTAGCCAGTTGCAGAGGTAGGTACTGAGGCCCAGCGCGTCAAGTTTGCTGATGAGGCGTTGTGGCACAATGGTGTTGAAGGCAGAACTGAAGTCCACAAACAGCAATCTCACATACGAGTCCCTTCTCTCCAGATGGGTGAGGGCCGAGTGGAGGGCAGAGCAGATGGCATCCTCAGAAGACCGTTTGGCTCGGTACGCAAATTGGAAGGGGTCAATGGTGGGGGGGAGGACGGATCGGATGTGGTCCATGACAAGCCGCTCAAAGCACTTCATAATGATGGGCGTAAGTGCCACGGGGCGGTAGTCATTGAAGCAGGACGGAGCGGGTTTCTTCGGCACAGGTACGATGGTGGCAGCCTTGAAACACGACGGGACGATGGCCTGCTGGAGGGAAGTGTTAAAGATGTCCGTGAAGACATCCGTCAGCTCACCAGCGCAGTCCTTCAGCGCCCGACCGGGGATGTTGTCAGGGCCCGCCGCCTTACGGATGTTGATAGCGGCAAGCGCCCTCCTCACGCTGTCGGCGGAGAGGCACAGGGGCAGCTCGTGTGAAGGGGGAGTGGCCTTCAGCGGGCAAGTGCTGTTCTGAGCGTCGAAGCGAGCAAAGAAGCGGTTGAGGTCATTGAGCAGACGGACGTCACCTACACAGCTCTGCGGCGCGGGCTTGTAATCCGTGATGGTCTGAATGCCCTGCCAGAGGCTTCGTGCGTCCCTGCTGTCCTTGAAGTGGGCGGTAATTTTGCACGAGAACGCCCTCTTTGCTTCTTTGATGCCCCGGGACAGGTCGGCCCGCGCAGTCCTCAAGCCAGCCTCATCCCCTGCTCTAAAGGCTTTGTCCCTGGCCCTCAGCAGCCTGAAGACAGCCCCTGTCAGCCATGGCTTCCGGTTAGCCCGAGTGACGATGGATTTTGAGAGAGTCACATCATCAATGCACTTCCTGATGTAGGAGGAAACAGAGTCAGTGTACTCCTCAATGTCTGTCCAATCGTCGCAAGTGGCAGCCCTCCTAAACATGTCCCAGTCAGTAGAGCCAAAGCAGTCACGCAGTGCATCAGAGGCCACACCCGAACTTGCTTGCGAACCGGCCTGGACGCTCTCACCATTTGTCTGTGTGCGGGCAAAAGCATAACAGTGATATGGTCAGAAAGTCCAAGATGGGGGAGGGGGGCGGCTTTGAAAGCTCCTTTATGCGAAGAGTAGACCCGGTCCAGGAAGCTGCGTAGGAAAATTAACATGCTGGTGAAGCCTCGGAAAAACAGACTTCAGGTTAGCATGATTAAAATCCCCAGCGAAGATGGTGAAAACGTCAGGGTGCGCTGTCTCTTGTTCACTGACAGCCTGGTACAGTTCACTAAGAGCCGCGATCCTGTCGCCTTCGATGTTGGAAGGCGGCATGTAAACCGCGACTAGCAAAATCGCGGTAAATTCCCTTGGCAGGTAAAAAGGACGGCACTTAATGATCACGTTTGTGGTGTTGCCACAATATTTAATTGTTTTGTGACATATTTCACATTTTGCCTCGTTGTTATGAAGTAAAATATAATATCCCCAAACCAGACTTCTCTTGCGTTCGGACTGGGCCGCCGCCGTGGCCATGCTTGTTTGTGTTTGTTTGGATTGGAACGGGGGGCGGAGGAGGAGGGCTTGGCTTGTGAGAAAAGGGGGCGGGAGCAGAGCAGAGCAGGACACGCCGGTGCAGCAGGCGGAAGGAAAAGTAGTGCTAGCATGAGTGCAAGTCGTCAAATTGGAGCAGAGAAAAATGAGGAAAAATATAATTAAATAATTGTAAGTATCGATATTTTAGCTAGGGAGATCGATACTCAAAAATGAGCAGCCTGGATCGATATATCGATATTTTGGTATCGATCCGCCCATCCCTAGTAGGCATGACATATCACCTTATTGTAATGTAATTATAACATTGTAACATGTTGTAATTTATAGTTAAGCTTGTGTAAGCCCTCTGTAGAATTATACATCTTCAATCAATGGATTGATTGATTGCTGGATTGTCCTTTTTTCTCCACAAAGACCTTGAGCATGCAAAAATATTCATCATGGACCAATGACTCCCAAGCCAGAGTGGCAAGAAGCAGGACTTTTCATTCCTCTGTAAGTAGCAAATTATTATTGACTATTGTCACAAAACACCCTCTTTAATTTTCTCAACCACCTCTATGTTTTTTCTTTTTCAGTTTTTTTATGTTGCAATGTGGCTCCACATGTTCCATTTGTCTAGACCAGGGGTGTCAAACTCCTTTCCTTGGGGGCCGAATCCCTACATGTTTTCCAAGTTTCCCTTGTTAAACACACCTGATTCAAATGACCAGTTCGTCTTCACTTTCAGCAGGAGCCTGATTAATTGAATCAGGTGTGTTTAACGAGGGAAACTTGGAAAACATGTAGGGATTCGGCCCCCGAGGAAAGTAGTTTGACACCCCTGGTCTAGACCATTTGTTTGGCCACCTTGGTACTCAACCTTGATGAGACCTGGCCTGTCTCGCCAAAGAAATGACCGAAATCTTAAGAAGATCCATGGGACCAATGTTATTCTCCTTTTCTATTGATTCCAAGCAACACGTAAGTAACTGTCATTCCAAATTGAATGTGTTCATGTCATTCACTCTTTAGTAGATGGACACAAGTTGTACATATAGCTGACGTATGACTGTATTGTAATGTGATTTTTAAAAAATGAATTACCGTTTTTTTCCATGTATAATGCGCAAATTTTAACAAATTTATTGTCCTAAAATCTGGGGTGCGCATTATACATGAATACAAAAAAAAAAAAATTTTTTTTTTTTTTTTAAGAAAATCATGGTACAACAATTTTTGAAGAAAATTCTGTCACGGATGGTTCTTTACAACGTCACTTTCCTCTCTTTTCATTTTAACCTAACTGATCGCGGTGGTGCCTATTAAAACTTTAAAAAGGCTTACTGTGAACGGTCTTTCTTTGTAAAAAACGCATGTGCACGTGCGGCTTATAGTCCGGTGCGGCTTATATAAAAAAAACCTAAAATATCCCCCAATTTTAGCTGGTGCGGTTTATAATCCGGTGCGGATTATAGTCCGGAATTTACGGTATTGTTTTTATCCCCGTTTCAGTGTCAATAAGCAGCCTTATTATTCCCTCTTTTGTCAAAACTCCTCATATGTCCGCCCCAGCACCCAAACACACTTCTATCCCTTTTGTCCCACACTCCACCAACTTTTTTATTTATTTGTATTATTTATAAGTTATTGTTTGTGCCTTCTTGTTTTTATTTTGTGTCGTCTACTTGTATGTTTATCGTGTACTGTGTCTCGTCACCGTGGGATGGAGGAAACGGAATTTCGGTTTCTTTGTGTGTCTTGACATATGAAGGGATTGACAATAAAGCTGACTTTGACTTTTGACTTTTTTGTAATGCTTCAGCAGTCTTTAGCAATGTGTCCAGTTTGACTTCATGTGACTCATGCAAGTCTTTAGCAGCCTCTCCTCTTAGATTCTCATGATGGTAATTCAGGGCTGGATCGTCCGCCACTCTCAAATGCGTCCATCTTGTCTTTGTTCTTTCAGTCCATTTTCTTTTTGATCTGCAACTGTGTTTATTCCACCAACTGTATGGTTCTTGTCCTGTGAAGAGCTGTGCTTGCCCCCTTCAAGCATGATAGTAGTTCCTGTTCTCCCAAAGGTCAACGGTGTCTCATGACCAGGGACAGTCCTCTGTTGATTTTGAGACAGCCAGCGGAGTAAGAGGACTCAGTTCAGGAATCGTGCCACGCGCTAGGGAAGAACACACTGGGACACAATGTGTGTCATGTGTCTATGTGTCTAACGCAGCCTTAATCAAATGTGTTTGCAAACTGCCGAAAGTACATTTCCCTTTACGCTCAACCGGTTACACGCAACTCATAACCACTGCTACCACTGACCACTTGCTTGACCTAATTTTTGTCTCGACCTCAGTGTGCTCTTCATTCAGGTGTCTTGGAAACGTACTACAGCTATCACAATCCTGTTTTCTGTGTTTTGACCACTGAAAGGTAAGTCACAGCTAAATCATGTGGTTCAGCATTTGCAAAAAGGATGAAATCAAAATGTGAACGACGTGGTAAGTGTATAATATTAGTGGTGGGATGTGGTGGGTGATTTGTTACCTTTATGGTAGATGGGATCTGGGGCGAAGGTTGCTCAAAATGACAAATGAAAGAAACCTTAAAATTCAAAATAAAAAATAACTACACACCTACGTATGTATGACATACTAGTATAAATGTAGCTGACCTCATGTCTATGATGGGCAGATAGTCCTGTCGGTTGAGATGGAATAGTGGTTGGGGGTTGGTGAGGAATCAAGTTGAGTTAAGGCAGTGCTTCTCAAATAGTGGGGCGCGCCCTGCTTTACCTGGGGGGGCGCGTGTGACCCTGGGGAACAGGCTTTTATTTTTGGTCGTACTAGAATAAAGTGTAATTGCGCATCTACTACAGTAGGGGGCAGTGGCGCTCTCATTGTTACTTCTGTCACGTTTGCGACAGTGCAACATTTTACGACTTACAAGACAACAGGTTTGCCTTGGTTAGCAGTGTTGAGTCAACAGAAGGCTCCGACTGCGTCCCGTCTATAGCCTCCGTTATTCAACATAACAACCACCAACATGAAAAAGTTTTTAACAGTGATGAAAAGAAAAGCGGAGAGAAACAAAGATAATGAAACAAAAGAAAGTCAGCCGAAAGCTAAGACGAGGAAATACGACGAAGCGTATTTAGCGCTTGGCTTCACTGTGAGTACAGTTGGAGAATATTATTTATTGATTTGATTTAATTTTGCAATGGTGCAATTAGTTGGTCAAACATGTTTACAGTTTAAACAAGGATTTTTTTTTTTAATTTCAGGCATTGATGCACTTAAAATATTTTCTGTTGCAGACTTAAAACACGATTTGATAAAGTTATTCTTTGTAAGTTTGACCATATGTCTTTCTTTTTTTCTTTAATGTTAATAAGGATAAAATGTTATGCAGAGATGGATAGTCACGGTGGGGAGTGGGGGGCGCGAATAGTTTTCTTCTTGCTAGGGGGGGGTAACAGAAAATAATTGAGAAGCATTGGTGTAAGGCAACTTGCAACAACGTCCTTGTTTTTCTTATATTGGATCAGCTGACGTACTTGATTGGGAAATAATGCTCTGTGGCAAACTGTGCAAACAAAAGTCGGTCCATTTTTTACCAGAGCTTGGAATAGCGCAACAGCTTTCAAGATTGCATGGCCGTTTCTCTCTTTGCATAATCTGTTGATGACTTTGTATTTTTGTAGCAGTTTCATTGCAGTGCGCATTGCATCTGTCCTCGTTGAAGAATCATGCTTGGCTTTCCAGCGCAAACTCATGTTTTCCTTTTGCTTGGATCTGAAGGTAGGGTCCTGTGCGTAACGTTCTTTGATGTAAGAACGCTGTTTGCGCCTAAACTGATCGTCATGAACATATCTCTGCTTGATATATTTGTGCTGTTTCATCTTAATTGTGTCATGTTTGCAATAGCGGTCGACTGCAAACGACTTTTGTTTTACTCGGAAATTAGGGTCTGGTAGCGAGTCACTATGTAAGACGTTTTACGTTGTCTAAGCTCTGGAGTTTGGCTGTATCTTTCCTTACTTTTCATGTTTCATGTTTCATGTAGAAGTTGGAGTGACAGCTTGTTCAACTGACAGATCAGAAAGAAGTCAGAGACAAAAAGTGGAGCAGCGATAAAGAGGGTTGGGGTGGGACTCAGTCGGCAGCCTGGGGAGAAGCATAAAAGCATTAATTAAAGTCAACCACAGTGTTCAAATAGTTGTTACAACGGTACCATCTTTCTACTTCTCTTGTAATTCACGTCAGCTTTAAGAAATTGTGGCACTGCAACCTTATTTTTACTGTCACTGCTGACCCGCCGTATACTAGAAATGGACTTAAGTTAAATTTGCATGACAATTTATAATAAAATGTGAAATTCGGTTAGCAATTCTGTGCAGAGAATCATGTGTTTATTATGTGGCCACAAAATGAATGATAGATTGCACAGCAGTAAATGCAAAAAGATTGTAATATTCCTAACAATAGCATTTGTACATTAAATGTATAAACGCATTTACAAACAGGTGACAGGATCTCTGCATCTAATTGTATGTTGTACAAAGAACAAACAGCATTTTTTGGAGTTAAACATCATCGCTATTAAACTTTTCTTGCATAATGGGTGGAAGCATGGTTAGCTTGCTGGATATAATCCGCACTTCACCTTTGGTCAAAGCAAATGAACTCTGCAAACAGAGATAAAAAGAGGATCAGTTATTGTACTTGAACATACATCTGCTTACAAAAAACGTACAAAATGTTGCAGGACTATTTAAAATATACAATATTCAATGACCGTAAAAAAATGTCAAAATGTGAGGGGTTGATATATGAATATTATGTTGATATATATATTTGACTCTTGTAGTAATTTCGAGAATCAATTTTATATTTATATTTCGGTGGCACACTGGGTAGCACGTCCGCCTCACAGTTAGGAGGGTGCCGGTTCGATTCCACCTCCGGCCCTCCCTGTGTGGAGTTTGCATGTTCTCCCCGGGCCCGCGTGGGTTTTCTCCGGGCGCTCCGGTTTCCTCCCACATCCCAAAAACATGCTTGGTAGGCCGATTGAAGACTCCAAATTGTCCCTAGGTATGAGTGCGAGTGCAGATGGTTGTTTGTCTCTGTGTGCCCTGCGATTGGCTGGTAACCGGTTCAGGGTGTCCCCCGCCTACTGCCCGATTACGGCTGGGATAGGCTCCAGCACGCCCGCGACCCCCGTGGGGACTAAACGGTTCAGAAAATGGATGGATGGATGGATGTTTACACTGCAACGAAGCGACAGCACCACATCAGTTTTTTTTATATCACTTGGTTGACACCTAGTGTTCAAATTGGGAAGTAACAGTTTGGACAATGTGTCAAGCACCAACACAACAAACGTTGTAATGTATGCCAAATCTCCCCCCCCCCCCAAAAAAAACTCGAATCTTTGTGGCAGTATTTTTTCAGGGTCCTTTCATTGTTACACCAAAACTTACTTTGCAATCCCCTTCAGTCTTGTATTTTCAAAATCCAGTAAAAAGAAAGAGCATGAAGAAAGAATGATTTTGTTGCCGCAGAAACTATAAATCTGTCTGAAAATTAGTGAAATTAAATAATCATAATCTACACCTTACCTTAGATCAAAGCAATTCAACTGCATATAGAGAGGAAGAGAGAGAGAGAGAGAAATCAGTTACTGTACTTGAACATACATTTGCATCAGATGTAAAATTTCTACAAATATATTATTTTTAAATACAAACAAATATTTTGGTTTGGGAATTTCAAATATTTCTTGCACAAAAACTCTCCCAATCAAAAACAAGATACAATACAGCATAAAAATGTTCAAACTTCCACAGAACCCACAACACACTTTTAACACATCCGCAAAATGGTCAGAACCAGGGATGCTCTTATCATGATCAGCCAATTTTCATGAAAAATTGTGTAATTCAAATATATTATCAAACTATTCCATCACGGTTCATCATCGCCTTCAGGGTTCTCACGGTGAGAATCTCACTGCACACATACAAACCACTCATACAGATTGCAATGCCTTATTGAGGCATACAAAAATACATTTATCGAACATTAGACAGACTTCCGAATCCCCCGAGTCTCGTATTTTCAGAAAATCAGTCAACCAAAAACGTGCATGTTAACAGAAATCTTTTGTTATGACTCAAAAACTGTGTGTATTCATGTGTATATGAATAAGTATACAGCCACTGAACATCTTCATTAAATATGAATACATGACTGAGTTAGCACGCCTCAAATACCTCATTTTCTGAACAGAAATTACTTTGACAGTAATAAAAACATCAGGTTGTCAGACGTAGCTCAACAAAACATGAATTCCCCGTTGTTATTGAAGAACTCCAGGGAGAGAGACGCCAAGCATTTCTGCCGTAAAGAAATTAAAATGGCGGCCGTAGGTTTATTGACTTTATAAACGTAACCACTTAAACGAAATACAAGGCAACCTTTACAACAAATGGACATTGAATCTTATCAATCTTATTTACACTGTACAAAAATGCGACCTATCGTCCTTATTTTGCTGAATCTAATCACCGCTCACGCGAGAGCGTCTTAAGGCTGGAAGACGCAAGGACTATATCGGTCAACGTCTGAAGAATATGTTGTTTACACGCGCGCTAACAAGGTAACAGTAACAACCGCAGATGCTAGAGTGCTAACAATAGCAAGAAGACGCACAGACCGTTTGAGGCTAAGTTGCCAACACGCGCGGACAGACAAACACCAAATGGACATAAACATAGTTTAAAGTAGACTAGACCAGTGGTCCCTAACCACCGGACCGCGGACCGGTACCGGTCCGTGGGTCACTTGGTACCGGGCCGCCATGCCGCACAGAAAAAAAAAAAAGATTATCGATGATCAATTAATTCAGATCAAGACACTCGTCCCGGTCACGTGACATGTTTCTCCAGTCGAGCCCGCAAAGCTAATATGTGGCGACAGGCTAACTAACCAGGCAATGAAGCATTCAAAACTGCTTCAACACATGGAGACCAAGCATCCTGCAATAAAAGACAAACCTTAATCACTTCGGGTGTCATTGTCTCCAATTACGTCTAGATGGGACCGGGTCGTTTCTGAGAAACAAACTCAGTGCTCCCACTAATTCAACGTAATGGTGAGTTTTATTTTTGTCATTTGTACTTGTTTTTATGTCAGTCGTATCATTTCGTTTCATCGTATTTATATATTTATTATAAATGTATTATTTCTTTATTTATATAAATGTAATTATTTATTTATATAAATGCTGGTCCGCGAAAATATTTCTGACATGTAACCGGTCCGTGGCGCTAAAAAGGTTGGGGACCACTGGACTAGACCAATTGTGTAGAACATTTAGCCATTCGAATTCTTAAGACGGCGACGTGTTGCCACCTTACCGTCGTCACGCAGCAGCGGCAACATCGGATTAAGTGTAATGTTCACGTTGTGACGCGTACACGCGTGTCATGAGGCATTTATGACGATGGGAAAATCTAAAACTCAAGTCCGTGGGGTAAGTAACTTTTTAAATGATCGTGCTTTGAGCCACGTACTCTAGTTGAATACCCCATTATATCAGACCGGTGAAGTACAGTTTGGACAATACTGTAATAATTTTACAATGTGGCTCGGCAATGTTGCCGCATGAAGTGCTGCTGTGAATGTTGCCTTAATGTAGTGCTGCTGTGTCTGTCTTGGGGGAGGGGGGCTGTTTTGTACATTACTTTTGTAATAATAATTTTGACTGTGGGGCTGTTATCAGACATTCACTCTCACCTGTACGTACACGCACATGTGCTTCGAATGAGGTCATTGTGGATACGCTGCATGTTTACGAATGCAAATGGAGCACTTTTTGCTTCTTCGAACAAATCTGAATGCGTCTTAAAGCTTGTTCGCAAACTAACATACTGCCTTTTGTCTCTGAGCGTGCTTTGGATTGTTTAGTAACATTCTGGTCGGGGTTTAATTTATAACTAAATTCGCAGTGAAAAGAATTATAGGCACTGTATAATTAAATCCAAAACATGCTTCGTTTTTAAAATATACCTAGTGCTGATGCTAAAGTCAAAGCTGGGTCCCATTAAAATGCTAACGGTTGATTAACATGGACTAAACACAAATTTAGATAACTTCTGGTTGCATTCAGGGCACTTTTGGTTGAATTAAGGTCACTTCCGGTATATTTGGAAAACTTTCGGTTTGTTTGGGGTCATTTCCGGTTTATTTGGGTCACTTCCGGTTTGTTTGGGGACTCTTCCGGTTTAAAAAGGTCACTTCTTGTTTCTTTGGGTCACTTCCGGTTTGATTTGGGGCACTTCCGGTCTCATTTGGGTCACTTTCGGTTTGATTTGTCTCTTCTGGTTTATTTGAGGTCACTTCCGGTTTAGCTCAGGTCAATTCCAGTTTATTTGGGGTCACTTCCGGTTTGTTTTGGACACTTCTGGTTTATTTGGGGTTCATTGAGCGCACTTCAGGGTGAATCCAAGATGGCCGCCAATCTGGAAGTGGGGGTCAAGGTTTGAATTGTGTAAGCATGGTGAAAGTGGGGGTGAAAGAGGTGAATATGGTAAGAAAAGGGTGAACAAAGTGAATAAAGTTGGAATGGGGTGAATTGGTTGAAAGATGTAGAAATTACAGTAGAAAAAACACATTTTGGAGAATTTGGTTGAATTTCAAATTTGGAATTTTTGGTAAGTGGGAAGTTGTGGAATAGGTAGGCAAGAGATGAACAGTTGAAAGTTGGAATGGGTTGAATGATTGAAAAATGTAGAAATTAGAGTAGAAAAACGAAATTTTGGAGATTTTGGTTGAATTTCAAATTTGAAAATTTTGAACTTTTTGTAAGTAGGAAGTTGTGGAATAGGTAGAAAAAAGATGAACAGTTGAAAGTTGGAATGGGTAGAATCGGTTGAAAAATGTAGAAATTAGAGGTGAAAAGCGAAATTTTGTGAAATTTTGTCAAAATTTTAAACGTGAAAACGTGAAATTTTTGAATTTGGCAATTTTGGGAATGTCGAGAATCTTTCCGAATGTGATTCGAATGTGCTGAATGATGTGAATTTCAAATTGGAACAACGTAAATGTAAAATGTGAAATGTGCCATTAAGAATGTGTGGGGAAAATTTGTCGGAATTTTGCGAATTTTGCGAAAACGGAACGAGAAAAATACAAGCGCTCATCTCGTGAATATTTGGAATACGTCAAAAGTGGAATGGAGTGAATCGGATGAATTATGTGGAAGAAGAAGCGGGACAAAAATGTGACGGGAATAAAATATAATAAAGTGAATGGAGTAGAATAACATGTGTGTGAAGGCCATCGCCTTCACACAATAATGTATTGTATTATTTTATAATCTAATTATTATTAATTACTTTTGCATTTAAGTCTTTGTTTCAGTATCTTTGTAATTATTTCCGTATTTTATTATATTTGTGTGCATTGTGCAATAAAGCTATACATAAACAGCAAGTAGTCAAACACATTCTTGACACGCGATTGTACAAAAAAATGCATAATCCTTATGGTAATTTGAGCTCACACAAACGTGTGTCGGCTGGGATAGTGAATTAGTCAGTGAATGTGTTGCGTCTCCTGGCCTGAACAATTCAGTGAATGAACGTGAACTAATAAGCCAGAATGTAGGTTTACGATTTGCCAAGGAAAGAAAGAACCACTCAGTGAAACACCACTTTGCTCGTTTTCTCTAAGCTAACTTTATTGCATGAAGGCATGCGCCGGTATGCAACAGCAATGTTTTTCCTTATTCAGATTTGTTTCAAGACTACAGTTACAGTTAGACTTTACTTTGATGGTTAATGCAGTTATTGCAAATTTGTTGTTTTTTCACAGTAGATTGGTTTATTTACATTTCAAAAACCAGAAGCCATTCATTTACATATGTGATTATACTTTAGTTTACATATTTAAATGTTCAGATGTTAAGATGTAATAGACAGTTTTTGCATAATTTGAATGAGGCAAAATAACATGCTTTTTCTTTCGAATATATTGTTATAATCAGGGCTGTGGAGTCGGTCGGATTTTTGCACCGAGTCAGAGTCCGGCCTCTTGACCATGAGTCCGAGTCCGGCTGTCCATATTTTCTGTTAATTCATGTGACTGCTTAGTCTTTATTCAAGGCTAATTTAGATCAAAATCTAAATAATTACAACAGTTTTGTGATGGCTTTTTGGTTTATTAAACATATAAACAAAATACAATAAACAGATACTTTCAAGTTTCAATTCAACGACTTGAGTTTGTTCTTAGGAACAAAATCGCCTCAACCAAGTCAGCCTTCATTGTGCCGCGCTGATCAGACATGATGAACCTGAGCCCGGAAAACAGGCGCTCTACGCTGACTTGGCTGATTGGCATTGCTGTTAGTGTCCGAGTCGCTGCCTTGAGGCCGGACGGATAACGATCAGCTGTAACAAATGGGCTCTCTTTCATTCGACCAAGTGCCAACATTGCCCCAATTTCTTCATCTATGTCGGTTGGCGAGGTAGCGGCCGACAAACGCTGGTGGCGCTCAATGCTGTCAAGTTATTTTTCAAACTCATCCTCCTCCGTCGATGTGGAGCAATCAACCTCGGCCTCCATCGACGGCTCTTCCAGGTGCTGGTGGGTACGAGACCGGATTCGCCTCACAACGGCACGGAGGCCATTCGCGCTCCATCTGCTCTTCGCTGAGGAGAATGCGGTAACGCGCATCGACGAAGACGGCTGCCAGAAAAAAATCATTGTCGAAGAGCTTGTCCTCTCGTTGCTTCATTGAATTGGCGATTGGTGAAGCCAGAGGGGGCTGCTTGCGCAACGCTGCCTTCAAGGCCGACCACTCCTTGAGAAAGCTGCCGGGGGTGATTGAGGCCGACTGGAGCTTGACCATGACATCGTATGGCATCTTGAGGATTGTGGCTGTCAGGTTTATTTCGCTGACTGAATAAGTGAATAGAAGAGCAACAGCAAACAAACCACAAGTGAGACAGAATATTAAGTCTTTTCTCGTGAGGAGTGCAGTACAGATAGCTTGAGACAATCTCTACACACTGAATATCTGTAGGCACTCCCGCTCTTTTTATTTGGATTTGCCCTACCCACAGTGAGACATAACCACTAAAGGGGGGAGGAAAGCATGTGGGATTTGTCTCGTAAGCAAAAATCACTAGGTGTTTACATACTGATAAGAACATCTGGGAAGAGGAGTTTGAGTGGACTGGATACAGGAGAAAAAACCTTTGACCTCTAGTTAAAACATAGCAAGGGAAGTTTTACGACATTGTGTAGGATGCAACAAGCTAAGTTATTTATTACTGGTTATATACATTCCAACCTAATCCTACGATCAAGATAGTTGGGAAACCCTGACTTTAATGGTCACTTGGAGGTTCATCTGGGGTGGCAGGACAGCAATGAGGCATGTTGTCTAACAAAGTGGTCTTTGTTAGAATGGGACTGTCCTTCTGTGGTACATCATAAAAACAGCGAGGCCAAACAGCAAGCAGATATTGCAGTAATATTGCAGTAAGGCATTGATTAGAGAACGCATGATAACATATATATATACATTTTTCTAACAATTCCCTCCTGTTTATCATAAGTTCTCAGAGACCATCTTATCACCTAAAAGCGGCCATTTCAAAAAGATTTTCAGCCGTAGGATCACAATTCATAAGAACAAATTTAAACCCGGGAGGAGATTGAACCTTAATAATCAATGTCAGAGTCGGGAAACAAATCGGACAGGTTTACCACAGGAGCTTCACAGATGGGGCCATCCCCAGAGCGACAACCCTCGTCAGTCGCAAAGTCTTCCCCTTGGAGCAACGGAAAAGTCTCAGCTGCTGGAGAGATAGCAGTTGTAATTAATCTGTTAATTAGAGACCGTAGACACGGAATACAACAACATCCACACAAGGTCAAAACAGCAGAAAAAACGGCAAGGGAGACTAGGACCGAGGACACCAGGGTACGGTACTTTCCGAACACGTTTAGCCAGTCGTTCCAAACCTCCGTGTTCACTCCACTGTGTTCCTTCATTTTCCCATTCAAGGTCCTCAGGCCCTCAAGGGCCTGGGACAGGCTTCCATCAGCGGCAGTACCATTTGGAATAAATGTGCAGCATTGCTCACCAAACATGGCGCAGACACCACCCTCTTTTGCAAGGGCCATTCGGTTCTGGAAAGCCATGAGGGAAGTCGCGGCCAGTTGGGAGTGGACCGCCCTGAAACCCGCCTCGGTCCAATTTCCAAGCCTCTGCACGTTGTAATGGATGTAGTTGATCCTGTCAACATTTTTGTTAAGAGTACACCACCAACACAGGGTGGATTCAAAACCAGCTATCTGATTCACCAGCTTACACTTATCCGGCACTCCTCCGGGAACACCAATTGCATCAATTTCGGTCAGATCATCGTCGGCTGTCAAATTCAAAGATATTTTGGATTTTACCAGCTTTTTTTTTTTCTTTTCTTTTTTCAGATCTTGGGATGTTGATACATATACAATTTAGCTTGACTACATTCTCTGAAAGCAATGGCTTCTTTTTTCTTTCTTCAATGGATATTACTATATAGAATGCTCTGTCACACATCTTACAATCCAATCGACGTGATAGACTTCACACGATCTTTGATCAATGGTGACGGTAGAACATAAAGCAATGGTCGCAAACCCATACACATGACATATTCAATTGTCTTTACAGCTTGTTTTGCCATTAGCAATCAATTGTTTCGTTTAGCAGTTTATTCTTATACTAGTTACCTGAAACAAATTATCCACATTCACTTTAGATGTATTCATCCCATTCTTTAACATCTACAGCGGTTGTATAAGTATACATATAAACATCATACTCTCATGGCAGTCCAGATCTGACACAGCAGATCATCCTGCAAAAGTCAAATTGATCTTTTAAATTGCTACAATGCGGCATATATATATATATTTTTTTTTTTGGAGTGATCAATATAAGTTGTTCACTCATCTCTCCCCTACTCATTATGACTAGGTTCCCACAAATACCATATTGCTGAAGTTAACAAAGTGGCAGCAAAGATAGCCACCTTACATGCAATAACGCCATTGTTCCATTTTCTTGTTCCCGGCATTTCTCTAAGAGGTAAGGCTCCCTTTGGGTCACTTTTTCCCGATTGAACGTTACCTCAAAAGAAATTACCCTTTTGTAATTTGCAAGGACTACCTCAACTGACCTTTCTGCTATTTTAATGGCAGTTGATGTAATTATCAATATTCAATGTGGCCCTTCCCCCTTGGAAGAACACCAGTGTTTTGTTTTCACTGCTCTTAATGAGAACGTGCTTTGTTCTTTTTGCCTTTAAAATATTAATTATAAATATAAAATGTAAATGCCAAATTTAAATCATCCTTAGTTTCCCACTTGGTTTTAAAACATGGTAATCTATATTGTCGCCCAAACAATTTTTCATACGGGGTTAAACCCACAGTACTTGTAATATTTATGTACAGTTTGACCAGATCTAAACATTTTGTCCATGATCTTCCATTTTTCCCATGCACATTTTCACACTTTATACCAGTTCTGTCACGAGGATTAATTTTCAAAATCCCATATCTCGGTATTATTATTATTATTATTTTTACATAACGGTTTTGCCACTGTTAAGGCATTCAGTGTTTTTGTTTAAACCAAATCAAACCATTTTGAGAATGCATCTATTATGACCAGGCATTATAACCCTGTGGATTGTGTTTAGCACATGTTTAAACAAGCTCTACAATTTTTTTTTTTTTTTTTTTAAGTGTTTAAGTGAATAACAGAGGAGTCCGCCCCTCCTGCTGCGGAATTTAACTAGCTTGAAAGCTAGGGGCTCCACATCCGCCCCTGCAGAATTGAACTGTTTCTATTTAGTAGAATTAATATTCCTACTCACGGTCTGCTGATTCTCTTCCTCGGAAGATCTCGTCAACCCTCCCGGTGTCCAGCCGGACTGATCGAGACAGTCCCGTCAAAGGGCTTTTGTTTACCTCGGCCGAGGATTGTCACCTGCGTCTAAGAGCCCGCTGGAACCGTTCAGGGCGTATTGAGATCCCGGACGAGCCCCCAATTTCTGTCAGGTTTATTTCGCTGACTGAATAAGTGAATAGAAGAGCAACAGCAAACAAACCACAAGTGAGACAGAATATTAAGTCTTTTCTCGCGAGGAGTGCAGTACAGATAGCTTGAGACAATCTCTACACACTGAATATCTGTAGGCACTCCCGCTCTTTTTATTTGGATTTACCCTACCCACAGTGTGAGACATAACCACTAAAGGGGGGAGGAAAGCATGTGGGCTTTGTCTCATAAGCAAAAATCACTAGGTGTTTACATACTGATAAGAACATCTGGGAAGAGGAGTTTGAGTGGACTGGATACAGGAGAAAAAACCTTTGACCTCTAGTTAAAACATAGCAAAGGAAGTTTTACGACATTGTGTAGGATGCAACAAGCTAAGTTATTTATTACTGGTTATATACATTCCAACCTAATCCTACGATCAAGATAGTTGGGAAACCCTGACTTTAATGGTCACTTGGAGGTTCATCTGGGGTGCAGGACAGCAATGAGGCATGTTGTCTAACAAAGTGGTCTTTGTTAGAAAGGAACTGTCCTTCTGTGGTACATCATAGAAACAGCAAGGCCAAACAGCAAGCATATATTGCAGTAATATTGCAGTAAGGCATTGATTAGAGAACGCATGATAACATATATATACATTTTTCTAACAGTGGCCAAGGTCTCAAGCTTCTTCCATTCTGACTCGTTAAGGAGAACTTCCGGAGAACCAGCCGCCAAGTCCTGCACATGCTCTCGTAGATGAAGGAGCCGTTTTGTCATGAGGTAGGTGCTTCCCCAACGGGTGGGCACATCGACGACAGCGAGAAGACCTCCTCGACGACGGAGGACAGCAAGCAGATTGGGGGTCCGCAGTCTCTTCACCACCCGTCGGACTTTATCCAGTAGTTTCATGACATGCTCCGCCTTCAATCCGTCACAAATTGCCAGTTGCAGCGTGTGAATAGCACAGCGCATGTGATGAATCATTCGAAAATCGGCATCCTGAATCCCAGCGAACTTCTCAAGCTGGACCTCGTCGTCCAGATTGACGCCCCCCTCGTCCTCATCCATTTCGGTTTCATCATCAGCATCTTCGTCGTCCTCATTGATGAGCCGCACGGCTTTGCTCATGGTCGCTGCGTTATCGACGACGATGGAGAGGACATGCAGGTCAAAATCCTTGATGACGGCGTTGATGACATTCTTGACCGCCTCACTGTCATGCCCCCGTCGGTGTCCTTGATGGCAAGAATCTTGATTTTAATGTCCCCGTCGTGGAAGTACCGGACGTTGATGCCCATGTAGTTACGCATGAGCCTGGTGGCGGCGTCTGCCTTAATGAATACGCATTCCTGGCTCAGCTCCGACTTGATTTCCTCCTTCAACCTGTCAGCCTCAGCCACCACCATGTGGCGGATCTGATCTCTGTCTAGGCTGACAGAGAGCTGATTAGCAGAAGGCCCTAGCAGTGTCCGCATAGCCGACTGCTGGAATTCAAGAGTTTTTATTCGCCATGTTTGAGCGTGCCAAACAAGGAATTTGACTTTGGTAAAAACACACCCTCTGTTCAACATTTAGGTGACTAACAACATTCAGGACATGTGAATAATGGCAAAAACAGTGTAGACAAATTCAAAAAGGTGTGAAGAGCAGGATGTTATTGCACAGTAATGTCTCTGAGACTCTATGAGTGGTGTGAGTTCATCAGAGCAACAGCCTGGGGGAAGAAGCTGTCTCTGTGTCTGCTGGTTTTGGCGTATCGAGCTCTATAACGTCGTCCGGAGGGGAGTAGTTCAAATAGACTGCAACCTGGGTGAGAACGGTCTGTAGAGATGTTCCTTGCCCGATTCCTGGTCCTGGACAGGTACAAGTCTTGGATAGATGGGAGGTTGATTCCAATGATCTTTTCTGCAGTTCTGATTGTCCGTTGTAGTCTGTGCCTGTCTTGTTTGGAGGCCGATCCAAACCAGACAGTGATGGAGGTGCAGAGGACAGACTGGATGATGGCAGTGTAGAAGGTCTTCAGAAGCTCTCGCGGCAGGTTGAACTTCTTGAGCTGTTTCAGGAGGTACAGCCTCTGCTGGGCCTTCTTCCGGACAGAGTCTATGTGGCCGGTCCATTTCAGGTCCCGAGAGATTGTGGTTCCCAGGAACTTGAAGGTGTCTGTGGAGAGAATAGTATTACTGCGGATAGTGAGGGGTAAAAGTGGTGAAGGGTCTCACCTGAAATCCACTGTCATCTCCACGGTCTTGAGCGGGTTCAGCTCCAGATGGTTTTGACTGCACCAGTGGACCAGCCGCTCCACCTCCTGTCTGTATGCAGTCTCATCACCGTCCTGGATCAGTCCGATGAGAGTGGTGTCGTCCGCATACTTCAGGAGCTTCACAGGAGAGTCACCTGAGGAGAAATCATTGGTGTAGAGAGAAAAGAGCAGTGGGGAGAGGACGCACCCCTGAGGGGCTCCAGTTTTGGTGGTCCGGGTGTCAGATGTGATGCCCCTCAGCCTCACACGCTGTCTCCTGTTGGTCAGGAAGCTGGTGATCCACTGACAGGTGGAGGCAGGCACCGCAAGCTGGATGAGCTTCTGTTGGAGGATGTCAGGGGCGATGGTGTTGAATGCCGAGCTGAAGTCCACGAACAGGATCCTGGCGTGCGTTCCTGGAATGTCCAGGTGGTGCAGGATGTAGTGCAGTCCCATGTTGATCGCATCATCCACTGACCTGTTTGCCTGGCAAACTAGAGGGGGTCAAGCAGGGGGCCCGTGACCTCCTTCAGGTGGTTCAGCACTAACCTCTCGAACGATTTCATGACCACAGATGTCAGTGCGACGGGTCTATAGTCATTCAAACCTGTGATGACGGGCTTCTTGGCCACTGGAACGATGGTGGAGCTCTTGAAGCACGAGGGCACCTCACACAGCTCCAGAGAACGGTTGAAGATCCGTGCAAAGGTGGGCGCCAGCTGCTCAGCGCAGACTTTCAAGCAGAAAGGTGACACGCCGTCTGGGCCCGGTGCCTTCCTGGTCTTTTGTCTCCGGAACATCTGGCGCACTTCCTCCTCGCGGACCTGGAGTGCGGGCGCGGCCTCTGCAAGAGAGTGAGTGGGTGACAACGATGATAGAGGTGTGGACAGAGCAGTTGTGGGGAAAGGTGAGTATGTAGATTGTGCTGCAGGAGGTCACCGATCAAACCTACAGTAGAACTTGTTTAGCTGGTTAGCAAGCCTTGGGCTCTCTACAGGACGGGGGGTTCGTTTCTTGTAGCCCGTGATGCTCTGCAGACCTTTCCACACCGTTGAGGGATCAGGATTGGCAGAGAGGTGTCTCTTCAGGTTCCCCCCGTAACACCTCCTGGCTCTCCTGACCTCTCGGTTCAGTGTGCTTCTGGTCTGCCTGAACAGCTCGCGGTCGCCGCTCCTGTAGTCCTCCTCCTTGACTTTGCACAGCCTCCTGAGGTTCGGTGTAAACCAAGGTTTGTCGTTGTTGTACGTGCAGAAGGTCTTAGTCTGCACACACAGATCCTCACAAAAACTGATGTATGATGTGACAGTGTCAGTGAGTTCATGCAAGTCTGAAGTTGCAGCTTCGAAAGCTCCCCAATCGGTGCAGTCAAAGCAGGCTTGGAGGTCCTGCCTTGACTCCACTGTCCACTTCCTCACAGTCCTCACCACAGGCTTAGAAGTTTTTAGTTTCTGCCTGTAGGCCGGGATAAGATGAACTAGACAGTGGTCCGAGAGTCCTAAAGCTGCACGAGCCGCAGAGTGGTATGCATCCTTGATCACGGTGTAGCAGTGGTCCAGAGTCTGTGCCCCTCTGGTGGGACACATTACGTGCTGTCTGTATCTGAGGAGTTCGTGTGCGAGGTTCGCCCTGTTAAGATCACCCAGAACAATGATTAGTGAGTTTGGTAGAAGTTTCTCCATGTCTGTTACCTGGTCAGCCAGCATCTGCGTGGCTTCACTCGCACGTGCGTGTTGTGGGATGTAAACAGCCGCCATGACGATCGAGGAGAACTCCCGTGGTGAATAGAACGGCCGGCAGTTTATGAAAAGTGTTTCTAGGAGAGGGCTGCAAAACTCTTTCAACACCGTGACATCAGTACACCAACGTTCATTAATGTAGAAACAGAGACCACCTCCCTTTGATTTTCCGGAGAGCTCCGCGCTGCGATCTGCTCGCATTAGCCTGAAGCCGGCTAGCTCCACGGCGTGGTGAGGGGTTCGTTCGCTAAGCCACGTTTCCACAAAGCACAGCGCGGCGGATCTGCTGAAGTCCGTGTTCCTTGAAGTGAGGAGCAGCAGTTCATCCATCTTGTTCGCCAGGGAGCGGACATTCGCCAGATGAATTGACGGTAGGGCAGAACGGAACCCTTTCTGCCTCAGCCTTACGAGTGCTCCGGCTCGCTTTCCGCGCCGCCGTCGTCGCGCTAGCTTGTACAGCACCGCCGCTCCGGCTAGAATCTCCGACAAACAGTCTGAATCGGAGAGAACAGGAGAGAAAATACCAGAAGAAGTCTGTCCGATGTTTAACAGAGCTTCTCTGGTAAAAGTGATCGGGGATGGACAGCAGAGGACACAGAAAACACACAAAATAAGACAAATAAACAGAGAGCGACTCACCGTGGCTGACATCCGCGGCGCCATCATATGTGACGAGTGAGAGGCCATCATGAACAATCAGAGAAATGACCGCCTTTTGAAACTCCTCACGGTCCACCATGTATTGGATCGTCTTCCGCGTCACTTTCGCTGTCACAAACCTGAGAAAAAAATAAAATCATTAGTGAAATGGCCAAAGTAACAATGTATCTGACTATCTGCAATTTTCGTTTTGAGTTTTGATCGATACATTTTTCATCATTTGTAAAAATGTAAAAAAACATTTCAGACTATACTTACTTCATCATCGATGTCTGAGCCATCTGCGATGGACCAGGCGTCGCCGTCGTTTTTGGCTTTTTGTTCTCCTCTTCCACCTTTGGACAGATTTGAGTTTGAATTCATGAATTTTTGTTATGTTCGACTATAGTAATCTCAACACAGTATTATACCGTAAATCAATTGTAATCCACTTATCAAAAGCTTACCTTCCCTAATGCCTCTGGGTGCTTCCTCTTGAGATGGCGCTTCAGGTTGGCCTGCTGATTTGCGGCAGCAGAACCCATCGATAAACAAGCATTACGTGTATCTGTTATTTAAATTCTTCCTCTTTAGTGACAGAGATGTCTTTTGTTATGTGTGTGTGTTTTTGTTCCTGTAAGAGGCCTTCACCAACAATGAGCAGAGCATGTTTGCATAGGCGAAGTGTTCTGATTTGGTTCATAGATTGTTGTTGGTCAGAACTGTTTTTCTTTGTCAAGCGTTATATACAGTTTGAAGTAGTTGCATACAAGTTATCCCATATTTACTCAATGTTTAAGTGTTAAGGACAAGTTACTTATTGTTATTTGGTGTCTAGCAAAGGTTCAGTTGCATTGTCCCACAGGAAAGCGGCATTTCAAGTTAGCTTTTTGAATTTGTCTACACTGTTTTTGCCATTATTCACATGTCCTAAGTGTTGTTAGTCAACTAAATGTTGAACAGAGGGTGTGTTTTTACCGAAGTCAAATTCCTTGTTTGGCACGCTCAAACATGGCGAATAAAAACTCTTGAATCTCTTATCTGATCTCACTCGCGGAAGAGTCATATATATATATATATATATATATATATATATATATATATATATATACACGAATATATCTTATATCTTAGCCGGGCGCTCAGTGTCGCATTGCTCTTGGAGCGTCTTTGTGTTTTCGGATGGCTTTACTGCTCCCACTTGCTTCCTTTGGAGGCATGATTATAGTTGATGCAATCCTCAGAGTAACGAGAACGTAATAACGAACGGAGTCAGTTGGCATGCGGGTCCTTTCGGCTTATCTCGCGAGGTTCGACAACCAAATTTCGTCCGACATCCGAAGCATATACATATATATATATATATATATATATATATATATATATATATATATATATATATATATATATATATATATTATATGTGTGTGTGTGTGTGTGTGTGTTGGGTGGGTTGGTGTGGTTGTGTGTATTTTAGAAATAAAAAAATAAAAATAAAATAAATGCACTGACCATAATTGCACTTATTTATCATTATAAAACATCAACACATTTTTTTGAGTCGGCAGTAGATAAAAATTACACGCACAATTGTATTTATTGACATAGTTTGGACTCTGTGACACTGCTCTGTGGATTAACAGCACCGTGTTAAATTGGCCAAACTATGTCAGCCAGCGGTCACTAGATGGCAACAATGCTTCACACGAGCTCCTTTGTTGAAGCCTCGTCCTCTCGTGCAGGTTCAGCAAGGAAGAGCGGCTGTGGGCTTTTGCTCGCTGCCAAGTGTTTGATCACAATACATTTGCCCACAGTTACAATTAAGTATTGTTTGTACAGTATTTAAATACGTAAGCTTATACCTATACACCACTGTACAGTAATGTAGACGGTCTTAGCATTTTGTATTTCTTTGTATTAGATTGACGTTATTTAGGAATAAAGAAGCAGTATTGAAATACAATAGATTTGTAATCGACAGAGTGGTGAATAATGATGCATGCTTTGTGTAAACCTGAGCTAATTGATGGAGTTGAGACAACTTCCGAGAGAAATTTACACATCTTGTGATGCAAATTTTAGTTATTTTTTCGGTATACATTTTATAGACTCTATGCAAGAGCTCATGACATATTTTCGGTAGAACGATTCACGAGTGTACGGGCTTCAAGTTTATTCCTGCCTTTATTCCAGGCTAAGGGGAGGCCTTCTAGATGAAGAATAAGCTCATTATTTTAAAATTGTGTTAACGTAGGTCTTAATAGCTTGAAGCTGGTGCTTTTCAATGTGGAAATGTCATCTGAATTAGTGACTTTTTTAAAAACTTAGTTATTTCTCCTCCAACCAGCTCTGTGGTGTGCTGGCTCAGCTGGTACTAAAAATGAGGCAGAAAGTGTATGGGTGGTGGTTCTCAGACAGTGTGGTTCAGAAATATGACATAACAGCCCAAATATAAACTTGTTTAACACCAGGCCAAAATGATATATGCTTTGAATCAATCCTCCTTGCACTGTTATCTGAATAAATACAACTTTATTTATACAGCATTTATATGTTGCACATTTCACAACAGCTGTAGCTGAACGAAGCACTTTAGTCAAAGTCAAAAAGTCAAAGTCTGCTTTATTGTCAATCCCTTCATATGTCAAGACACACAAAGAAACCGAAATTCCGTTTCCTCTATCCCACGGTGACGAGACATAGTACACGATAGACATACAAGTAGACGACACAAAATAAAAACAAGAAGGCACAAACAATAAGAGGAGCAAAACGGAGCCAGTGTGCATACAGCAGACAGTAAGCATAGCGCAAAAGTGCAGGACGCTACGCAGAAAGGGGAAGCGAGTTCAGGGTCCTAACAGCCTGGAGTATGAAGCTGTTGGTGAGTCTGGTGGTGCGGGAGCGCAGGCTCCTGTACCTCTTCCCAGAGGGCAGAAGATCAAACAAAGAGTGAGAGCGGGGTGACTCACATCACTCACAATCGTGGTCGCCTTACGGGTGAGATGGGAGGTGTAAATGTCTTTCAAGGAGGGGAGTGAAGCACTAATAATCTTACCAGCCGTGTTCACTATGCGCTGCAGGGCCTTCATGTTGTAGTCAGTGCAGCTACCACCCCAAACAGCAATACAGCTGGAGAGGACGCTCTCAATGGTGCCGCGGTAAAATGTAGTCATTATGGCCGGAGGAGCATAAATAACTAACACACCAATAAGAGTGAAAATGTCCGTCTTACGTTTGTTCTCAAGAGATTGTTGAACGTCATGTTCTACTCCATTATGTCATATTGAAGGACTTGGTACCTGAGCACAAAGCACTGAGCAATTAAGCAAAAAATATATTTACCGTATTTTAGGCGCACCTAAAAACTTACATCTTACTAAAAAAAACACAGTGTGCCTTATAATGCAGAGCGCCTTATATATGGATCAACTGATGAATTTGTTGATCCATACTGGTTGTACACAGTGCTCTGCCAAAATGTTTCAGTACAATTTAGTACGACTAGTAAATTACAAGGTCGCATCGCTTCCCAACATTACGGCAACTATAGTCAGGGGGCGTCACCGAATAGCTGTTGTACCCGCGAGGCTATATCATTTCAAAATAGGCTGCTCCGTTAATGTTTCGAGTAAATTTACGGATTGATATGGAAGGGAAACATAGGTAAGCAGTACCAATGTGTTAGATCGAACTTTAGTCAGTTCCGATCATTTTATAGGAGATCGTTTGAGAAACGCGATTGTTTACACTTTGCTGAGGCTCATGGGAGATTGCGAGCTGAGGCTCATGGGAAATTGCGGATGGCTAATGCTATAACGATAGCTGCTATACGCACCAGGGTATTTCATGTCAAAATAGGCTGCTCCGTTAATGTTTCGAGTAAATTTACGGATTGATATGGAAGGGAAACATAGGTAAGCAGTACCAATGTGTTAGATCGAACTTTAGTCAGTTCCGATCATTTTATAGGAGATCGTTTGAGAAACGCGATTGTTTACACTATGCTGAGGCTCATGGGAGATTGCGAGCTGAGGCTCATGGGAAATTGCGGATGGCTAATGCTATAACGATAGCTGCTATACGCACCAGGGTATTTCATGTCAAAATAGGCTGCTCTGTTAATGTTTCGAGTAAATCTACGGATCGATATGGAAGGGAAACATAGGTAAGTAGTACCAATGCGTTAGATCGAACTTTAGTCAGTTCCGATCATTTTATAGGAGATCGTTCGAAAAACGTGATTGTTTACACTTCGCTGAGGCTCATGGGAGATTGCGAGCTGAGGGTCATGGGAAATTGCGGATGGCTCATGCTATAACGATAGCTGCTATACGCACTAGGGCAGGGGTGTCAAACTCATTTTGGTCTGGGGGCCGCATACAACAATCGGATCTCAAGGGGCCAGACCAGATCCAAAATTGCATAGAAATAACAATAAGTCCACTTTTTTTTCTTTGTATTAGTTCAAAGAAGAAGACGTAAATTATAAAAATATATATATGAAATGAATTGTCCCTTTAACTAAATATATTATGAACAACCTAAGAGTTTTTAAGAAAAGTATGTGCAATTTCAACATCACTTTTACATTTATTCAAGTCCAAAACTCACATCACATACATGGCATACATAAGAAATAATGCAAAGAAAACTGACTAGCACTGACTGTCCCAGCAATTACAACACCAAATATTCAGAGCTGTTTATTTTTATAGTGCAATGTTGAAAGCAGCATTCCATAGGATTTAGTCTTGCTCAGTATTTGCCCCTGAAACTTGGCATCTTTTAGCCTGCACAAGTGCATCAATATCAGGCATCATGTCCTGAGAAGCAGCCAGTTTCAGAATCTCTTTTTTTTTTTTAAGAAAATCATGGTACAACAGGACTGACCGTCATGGTCGTGGAACAAAAAGACAGGGTGACATTACCAAAGACAGGAACAGAAACCAAACAGACATCATGACAGTAACACATGCAATGATCCGACGGTGAGCAAGGGGCAGACAGGACTTAAATACAAAACACGTTACATTGATTGAGGTGACACAGGAAGGGAGGGGCGACGCGAACAGAAACTATGGCAACTTAGACACATAGCAAAACTGGGGACAAGACGTGACAAATCTCCCTCAAAATAAAACTTGAAATCACCTTCTTGTTTGTTGTCAATCACGCATCGCATTCAGCCATCCTGCCCAACACACTTAGTCAGTAAAATTCATAATAGACGACACATCGTTTAATGCGATGGTGCAATCCTTGATGGTGTGTTATTGTCAAATATTGTTTGTTTTTTAATCTCCATCGCGGACCGGACGTCACACGGAGACAGTATCACTGCGCATGCGCACTATGGATCCGATGCGCAGAACGGATGCGCAAGACACGTCAGCTATATAAAGAGCGAGAGTTCAGTTTTCTTCCTATTAGTTTCAATTCACAGTTTAATTAGCAGTTTCAATCAGCAAATAACAAAATGCGTATTACAGGTAATATTTTATTTCACAACACTTTGCCTTGTTCCTTTCGTCTCTGCTGTTCACTTCAAACACGCTCCATACGAACGCAATGCTCTCGTATCAGACGCTTGCTCGATCACCTGCTCGTTTGCTGTCACAATGTACCTTACACAAATCCGAAACATTTGTTACGGCTCCGAGTCACGACGAGGGGCAAGTTTTGGTTTCCAAGGGTGTTTTTATTCCTCTTCAACTTCTCTCCCATACAGAGCCGCCTTTTTCACATGTCCGCACGCTTTTTTCTCATGTCCGCACTGATCGCGGTGGTGCCTTTACGGGCAGTTGGAGAAATCGACACCAACAAAAAAAAATACATCCAGCCTAGTTAAGACCATATCAAAGACTACAAAAATGGGACCCATTGCCTCCCTGCGTGTGTGACAATCATTGGGACTTAAAAAAAAAAAAGAAAAAAAAAATTGGGTGCGTAGTATACATGGGTACAGGCTTTTTTCCAGCATCAACATGCCATTTTTAGGGTGCGTATTATACACGGGGGCGCATTATACACGGAAACAAACGGTAAGTGCTTATGTGTGAGCTTTGAGCGAAGCTTTGTTTTATTAATGTTCATTACTGAGAAGACCTGCTCACAAAGGTAGGTAGTCCCAAATATGGACAACATTTTTGCAGCCAGTGCTGTCAATTTAGGATAGCCTGGTAAGAGATACTTGTAAAATGTGTCCAAGCCCACAGAAGCAAATTTGTCTTTCAATTCTATATCACACTGCAAACCAATGATTTTAAGTTGCATTTCAACGGGCACATCAGGAGCTCTGACTGTGAATGGTGAGCGAAAAACTGCAAATTCTGTCTCAAGTTCGCTAAAGACCTGAAATCGCTTCTCAAACTCCCTCAGCAACCCTGAAATCTTGTCTTTGTACTGTGTCACTTCAGGATTAACGCTTGCTACGCACACATCTCTGAGACAGGGAAAATGAGGAGGGTCACCCCTTGCCATCTGCGTCTCCCATAACGCGAGCTTTAACTTGAATGCAGGTATGCTGTCATAATACTGTGTTACAATTTTTTTGCGTCCTTGCAACATTTTGTTCAGATTATTCAAGTGCTCTGTAATATCAACCATAAATGCAAGGTCCTGCAGCCAAAGTGGGCACTGTAATTCCTTAACAGGTTTTCCTTTTTTCTCCATGAATTGTCCGATTTCCCCACGTATAGATCAAAGAAGCGCTTCAGCACAGCACCTCTGCTTAACCATCTTACTTCAGTGTGGTATGGTAGACCATGGGTAATGTTTCAGTCACTGAGAAAGCTGTCAAACTGACGATGATTGAGACCTCTGCCTCGGATGAAATTAACAGTTCGGACAACCACCTCCATGACGTGATCCATTTTTAGCGACCTGATGAAGAATGCAATGAAATGTCCAAAAATCCCCTCTTCCATTTGCGGCTTGTACTTTCTCTCTGAACTTTGTCACAACACCTGCCTTTTTCCCGATCATTGACGGCGCACCATCAGTAGCCAGGCTTACGGCGCAGGACCGGTCCGCCCCAACTCTGTCTAGCGCTCCAACAACGGAGCGGAAAATGTCATCAGCTGTTGTGGTGTTGGTCATAGGCACCAACTCGAGAAACTCTTCTGTGACAGTCAAAGTCTCGTCAACTCCACGAATGAATATGGCCAGTTGAGCGACGTCCGTAATATCAGTACTCTCATCAATTGCAATGGAAAATGCCAGAAATGTCTCCCCTTTGCGTTTCAGTTGGCTGTCCAAGTCTGCCGATAGTTCCGAAATTCTGTCTGCCACGGTATTTCTCGTCAAGCTAATATTGGCAAAAACTTGTCGCTTCTCAGGACACACAATTTCGGCAGCCTTCAGCATACAGTTTTTGACGAACTCCCCGTCACAGTATGGTTTTGACACTAATGCTATTTGGCTAGCAATTACGTAGCTGGCTTTCACCGCAGCATCACTGACCTCTCGGCTCCGGCTGAAAACAGATTGCTGTTTCCTCAGACCCCCCCGCATTTCATTTACCTTCTGTTTTCTCAGTTCTCCGTGCAAGCTGTTGTATTTTTCTCCATGCTGAGTTTCATAGTGGCGCCTAATATTGTATTCCTTAAGCACCAAAACTTCCTGCATGCACACCAGGCACACGGGTTTCCCATTCACCTCCGTGAACATATAGGAAGAGGTCCATTTTTGTTGAAAAATCCGACACTCTGTGTCCATTTTTCTCTTTTTTGACAAAGACATTTCACTGAAGAGGGTGCCAGAATCAACAGAAAAAGCGGGTAAAGCGATAGAACTGACTAAAACACAGCGCCCCTAGGGGGCAATATAGGAACTGCACATTTTAAAGAAAATGAAATGTATTCTTTTTTGATAATGCAGATTTATCCCGCGGGCCAGACTGAACCCACTGGCGGGCCGGTTCCGGCCCGCGGGCCGTACGCTTGACACCCCTGCACTAGGGTATTTCATGTCAAAATAGGCTGCTCTGTTAATGTTTCGAGTAAATCTACGGATCGATATGGAAGGGAAACATAGGTAAGTAGTACCAATGCGTTAGATCGAACTTTAGTCAGTTCCGATCATTTTATAGGAGATCGTTTGAGAAACGCGATTGTTTACAGAGGGCTCGTTGGTTATTGGCTAGTGCAGGGGTGGGCAAACTACGGCCCGCGGACCACATCCGGCCCACGGGACCGTTTAATCCGGCCCGCCAACCCTGAATAAATTGTATTATTAAACATTTTTATGGTCATTTTGCCTGCAATGACTGTGTTTCCCCAGTAGATGGGGAACCGCTCGCCTGCGCATTTACTACCGGAAGCCGTGTCAGAAAGCTCAGTGCACACTCACAAGTGCGTGTACGTACTCAGTAGTACGGACATGGCGCACTCGCGCTCTATTTGTATCAGTCCCGAATTTAGAGCGTGGGCTGTGACGACAGTGTGGAAATTTGCATGTTCTCTCCGCGCCTGGGTTGGTTTCCTCTGAGTTCTCCGGTTTCCTCCCATATACTAAGACGTCCAATAAAGTAAATGACCATTCCAAAAAAAAAAAGTTTGATAATGAGTATGAATGGTTGTTTGTCTATTGTATACTGTATGTGCACTTCGATTGGCTGGCAACCAACTTAGAATGTAGATATTGGAATTTCACCCAATCCCACATTTTAACCATTAGAGCCAGGACAGCGGATGCATCTTTTTTGTTTTCCTTGACTAATTCTTGAACTCGTAGCCAATGAAATGTATTAGAACACGTGGGGGCGCCGTTGGATTGTAGAATATTTCGAGCATGGCGATGTGGCTTTGAGTCGGAATGGAGGACTCATTTTAATCAAATCTGTTTCAAATGCACCCGTCCTCAGGGATAAAGGCAAATGTATCCACAGGATTTTTCTCAGATTTATCAGAAAGCCATTAAGCTCTTAAATATTTTTTAATTCTGTTTCTGCTGTCGGGGCTGAGATATACATTTTTTTCAGTTTACAGGAGTGATTCCAAAATCGCCCATAGGTTTTAGTGGCATGTTTTGCCAGGCGCTTTAGGCTGAAATGGGTTAAAGGAGCTGTATCATGATATTTTAAGATTTCCAGTTAATTATAGGCATATACTGTAATCCAAAATACTTATTTGATACAGAAGCAACGCTAATACAACAGCAGCCAGCTCCCAAAAGCTTCCCCCATTCAGTTCATGATTTCGTGCAATTTTGGACTCATGTCATTAGGGACGAGCTCAACGGCACCATTCCTAAAAACCTGTTGAATCCCGCGATTACTGACGTTAATAGGGTCATGGCTAATAATTGTCTCACAACCCACTGTCATTTTAAAAAGATATCTCTCGAAAGCCTTACACAACTGATTAAAGCAGCAAAACAGGCAACTTGAATGTTTGACCCGCTTCCTGGCAGAATCGTTTAAGAATTGTTAGTGGTCTTGGGACCTTCCATCAATTATTACCGTTTTTTTCCATGTATAATGCGCAAAATTTAACTAATTTATTGTCCTAAAATCTGGGGTGCGCATTATACATGGGTACAATTTGTTTTATTTATTTTTCGAAAATCTTCCTTAGAAATCATCTTACTTCTTGTTTGTTGTCAATCGCGCATTGCATTCAGCCATCCTGCCCAACACACTTCAGTAAAATTCATAATTGAGGGCACATCGTTTGATGCGATGGTGCAATCCTTGATGGTGTGTTATTGTCAAATATTGTTTGTTTTTTAATCTACATCGCAAACCAGATATCATACGGAGGCCGCCATTACAGATGCGCAGAACGGATGCGCAAGACACGTCACCTATATAAAGAGCGAGAGTTCAGTTCTCTACCTAAATGCGTATTACAGGTAATATTTTATTTCACAACACTTTGCCTTGTTCCTTTCTTCTCTGCTGTTCACTTCAAACACGCTCCATACGAACACAATGCTCTCGTATCAGGCGCTTGCTCGATCACCTGCTCGTTTGCTGTCACAATGTACCCTACACAAATCCAAAACAGTTCTTCGCTATCGAGTTTGCTAGCGCATGCGCAGTGATACTGACCAGCAGAATAACATCCGGTTGTTCCCAAAGATGATCTTTTTTCTGAAATAATTTTACATTTACGGATTTAAGTAGGAGTCAACATTTGGGTGCGTATTATACATGGGTACAGGCTTTTTTCCAACATCGACATGCCATTTTTAGGGTGCGTTATACATGGTGGCGCATTATACATGGAAAAAAATGGTATTAATATATCACTCTCCTCTGGCACTGTATCACCAGCTTTTAAGACCACTGTTATTTGACCTCTATTTAGGCCAATCTCAAATCTTCCATTTATTGCAAAAGTTCTTGAACAAGTCATCACACAACAGGTTTATTGCAAAAATTCTTGAAAAAGTCATGGCACAACAATGATTACATAGCCGCTAAAAATCAATTTGAACTTTTTCAGTCTGAATTCAGGGCTAACCACTCTACTACGATGGGCCTTGTTAAAGTGACTAGTGTCCTCATAGCAATGGACTCTGATACTACATTTGTCTATTTACTTGATCTGAGTGCCGCTTTTGACACCGTTAATCATAACACACTACACTTTAAAATGTGGTTTGGTATTTCAGGCTTGGTAATTTCTTGGTTTAATCGTAGCGCTCAGAGAGGACGCACCGTTCAATTCATGGCAATGTGACGTCTGAAGTATTGCATGTGGAGTCCTGCAGGGACCGGTACTTGGCACCCTACTGTTGAGCTTCCGTTTAGTCATATCTTTATTATACGTAAATAGAACAAAAGTTTTCACTGTTAAGTTAAAGTCCCAATGTTCGTCACACACACATCTGGGTGTGGTGAAATTTGTCATCTGAATTTAACCCATCCCGTGTTATTTCCATCCATCCCCTGGGGGAGAGGGGAGCAGTGAACAGCAGCGGTGCCGCGCTCGGGAATCATTTGGTGATCTAACCCCCCATTTCCATCCCTTCATGCTGAGTGCCAAGCAGAGAGGAAATGGGTCCCATTTTCATAGTCTTTGGTATGACCCGGCCGGGGTTTGAACCCACAACCTTCCAGTCTCAGGGCGGACACTCTACCACTAGGCCACTGTTATGATGATCAAGCCCAATTACTATATATGAAATTACAAATTAAGATGTGGAATTTCTGTCATAGAGAAGCATGCTTTGCTGTGATTAAACAATGAATGTCTTTCAGTTTTTTTTTTTGCTCAACCATGATACAACTGAGATGTTAATCATAGGCCCTGTTCATCAATAACGCTTATTGAAAGAGGAAGTCAACCCCAAATGTTCTTGACACTAATATGTTGGATGTTCCCTCACTCATCTAAACACAGTATTCTGGTTAATGTTGCATTTGTGATATACAATTTAAGCAGCAAAATTCCCCCATTTTTAACCATCTCAGGAGGCGGCCAGGTGGATTTTGCCTACCGCTTCCTCAACCAGAGCCATCATGAAACTTTTTCTGACAATTTCAGGATGTTTTTCATGCTCCTTCTGTGCAGTCCACAAACTCCAAGGAGCCCCAGGACCCGTTGTAAGGACTTGTCGGTTAAACCCCTGCAGCCCACTTTGATTGGCTTGAAGTGGGCCTTCCACCTATTCCTCTGGCACTCAGCCACAAGATCAGCATACTTTGCCCTCTTCTGAACCTCTTCCATTCTGTCTCCCGGTATTTAGTGAGCTCAAGGAGCACCACCTGCTTGGGTTCATACACCAATACCATGTCAGGCCTGAGTGTCGCAGTTGCGATGAGGTCTGCCTCCAGAAGTCAACCAAGAGCTGCAAACCCCTTGATGATGCAAGCGGGCCCCCGCATCTTCTTGGAGGGTTGAGGTTTCTGCACCACTCTGACAAATGCTTTCATGCTCCTGGTTGGATGTTGCCGCTTATTGGTGTTGATCCCAGTGCAGATACTATCTCCCAAGGCCTTTGGGCAATAGCTGAGGTGGTGTTCTAAAGATCCTCTTTTCTGGCAGAGCTGACACACAAGTGAGTCTGTTGCCCCAGGTGAATAGGTTAGCAGGACTTAGCAGGATCTCATAGACGGACAGGACCAATAACTTTAACTGGCGTGCCTCCGGCTGCAGTTTGGTCCAGGTGATCTTTAGACCAGCTATGTAATCGCATTTGGTCTAGGCCTCCTGCCTGTTCATGTAAATAGTAATAAGTAATTCTTTACAATAACTAATAGGACTGCTGGTTTTGCCAAGACCAGCAGTACATGGTGACAGCCGTAAATTAGCGTTCTTAAATTGGCAAGAAGGTTGGAGTTCAGGTGGCTGTGTTATTTGTGCACTACTCATTTGCCCTCTAAAAGGTTTGATAATTTATGGTCGTGTGGCAAAGAAAGTAACTTTCCAAGCAGCATTTGACATTTTGTGTATTGAGAGTGTTTTAAGATGCCAGGGAGGACAAATTGACTCAGCATTCAACAAAGACCTTGAAGAAGGCCTTAAATACACCACAACATTATTTACAATATACACTATTTTTCATCACAACAAACTCTGACTAAAGAACCCTTAACAAAACAAAAAATATAGAAAAGGACCAGTGTAGATTTTTCTTATTGTAATTTCTGTGCTCAGCTAAAAGGGCAAGCAATGTTTTGGGAGTAAAAATATCGTTTACATGAAACTTGACATTGATGTCACACCTAGCAGGAGATTCTCTGCATGTGAGTAGCAAATGTTTATTGTGTACAAGTGTGTATCTTATCCGTAGATTGTTTTGTTCAGACAAATGAAATCATTTGTAGTTGTTACCTGCTTTATATCAAAGTTTTTCTTGGTATCAGATTACTGAGTGAAACATTTTTTAACTGAAAAGGCTAATTAGATAACTGTCTACATACAGTAGGTATCTTAAGCAGACAAGGTACCCAAAATGTAAAAAACAGGAGAGAGAACCAGTACATAATACAAAACCAGTGAAACTAAAGACAAGTAAACTCACTGCAGACAGGTGAGCAGGCCACAACAAGGGAAGGAACTTAATGTGTTGAAACATGTTCATGTTTTAAGTGATAAGCTGTAAAATTGAATTAAAAAGGCTATGTTTTGACAACACATATTTGGTAAAATATTAAGAAAACAAATTGACAAATTGCTCAGCAACTGCCACATTTAGTGTGACACATGGGCTCAATAGCTGCTGAATAGGGACTCACAGTGGGTGAGAAAATGAAATAATACAAACCATATGATAGATAGCAAGATATAGACCGTATTGGCCCGAATATAAGACGACCCCGATTATCAGAATTTACACCTTTTTCAAGACTCAAGTTTGAAAAAAGACTTTTTGAACACCAAATTGAACAACAGCTCAGTGGCCTAGTGGTAGAGTGTCCGCCCTGAGGCGGGAAGGTTGTGGGTTCAAACCCCGGCTGGGTCATACCAAAGACTATAAAAATAGGACCCATTGCCTCCCTGCTTGGCACTCAGCATTAAGGGTTGGAATTGGTGGGTTATATCACGAAATGATTCCCGAGCGTGGCACCGCTGCTGCTCACTGCTCCCCTCTCCCCCAGGGGATGGAATAAAATCACACGGGGATGGGTTAAATGCAGAGGACAAATTTCACCACACGCAGATGTGTGTGTGATGATCATTGGGAATTTAATCTTTTTATATTTTTATACAGAAAACAATTACATCTGAGACAAATGATTAGAACCATATATTCGAGAGAAAAAGCATATTATTTTGCCTCATTCAATTCATGCAAATACTGTCTATCACATCTTAATATCTGGACATTTAAATATGTAAACTAAAGTGCAACCACATTTATAAATTAATGGCTTCTGGTTTTTGAAATGTAAATAAACCAATCTATTGTGATAAAACAACTAAATTGCAATAACTGCATCAAAGTGAAGTCTGACTGTAGTCTTGAAACCAATATGAATAAGGAAAAACATTCCAATAAAATAATGCAAACTGCTACCGCTATTGTTGGGGAGCCTGAAGACTGTATAGGGCGTTGGCTCAGATGGTTATGCTCTTTTCACCCCCGGGTGTCGGTCAGAACACAGGAGGGAAGATGTGGTTCAGTTTTGATTGCTTTACTGAATTATTGGCAACAAAATAATAATAAATAACCATAAATGAAATACTCTCGGCAACACACCAAACATAAGTCATCGATTGAGACAACAAAATACATTTGCTGGCGACCGTTAGTCGCCGTGCCGCTGCGTAACGACTACTCGTACGATGGGAGGCAAACTTAAAGGAGCGCGCCGGAGCTGTCAATCAAACGGCTCGCACACGAAGCAAACCGCGATCGGACAAACGGCACAACAGTGGGCAGTAGTAACAGTGAAATGTATATACTCACTTTGTGTCAAAGACGCACACGATCACAGCAATATACTCAGTAGATACCAGCAACCTTTAACTTACCGCTGCGCAAAAGTGAAAATGGGTATAATGTCTAGACCCCGAATATAAGACGACCCCCACTTTTTCAGTCTTATTTCAATGCAAAAACATCGTCTTATATTCGGGCCAAAACGGTAAATGTTTTGAAATTTCTTGAAGTTTCTTGTTGGCCGGTAGAGGACATGGGTCAATTCAATTAGAAGAGTGGTTTACTTTACCTTACCTTAGCTTAGCTTATTTTAGCTTAGCTTAGTTTATTTTAGCTTAGCTTAGTTTACCTTACCTTACCTCTCTCCTATTTATTCATTTATTTAAACTCTTTGGATGAAAATATTCAGTCTTCATATGTATACTTAATGTCATGGTCCTGAAACTTTAAATAATGTCCGTAAAAAAATAAAAATAAGAATCAGCAAATAAAACCGGAAAATGCAATACCGTTTTTTTCCGTGTATAGTAGGCCCCCATGTATAATACGCACCCTAAAAATGGCATGCTGATGCTGGAAAAAAGCCTGTACCCATGTATAATACGCACCCAATTTTTATTAATTTTTTTAAAATTTTATTTTTATTTTTTTAAGTCCCAATGATCGTCACACACGCAGGGAGGCAATGGGTCCCATTTTTATAGTCTTTGGTATGGTCTTAACTAGGCTGGATGTAATTTTTTTTGTTGGCGTTGATTTCTCCGACTGCCCGTAAACGCACCACCGCGCTCCGTGCGCGCACGGGAAAGACGCGTGCGGACGTGAAAAAGGCGGCTCTGTATGGGAGAGACGTTGAAGAGGAATAAAAACACCCTTGGAAACCAAAATTTGCCCCTTGTCGTGACTCGGAGCCGCAACAAATGTTTCGGATTTGTGTAGGGTACATTGTGACAGACAGCAAACGAGCAGGTGATCGAGCAAGCGTCTGATACGAGAGCATTGCGGTCGCATGGAGCGTGTTTGAAGTGAACAGCAGAGAAGAAAGGAACAAGGCAAAGTGTTGTGAAATAAAATATTACCTGTAATACGGATTTAGGTAGAGAACTGAACTCTCGCTCTTTATATAGCTGACGTGTCTTGCGCATCCGTTCTGCGCATCTGTAATGGCGGCCTCCGTATGATATCCGGTTTGCTTGTGTGCGAGAGCGAGAGAGAGCGAGAGAGAGAGCGCGAGCGAGAACGCTCAACCGTAGCGCGCCGCCGACCGCCCAACTGCACCGCGCTGGTCGCATTATTGTGACAGAGCCGTCGCTGAAATTTGGAAGATATTTTTAAAGTCCTGATGTACTTTCTAAAATTTAAGTGGACCTCAGTGCGCACTGCGCAGGGAGCTTAATTTGGTGCGGTCGCGCAACCGCAGCGCGCCGGGCGCTCACTGTCGCATTGCTTAAAGAGCGCCTTTGTGTTTTAGGATGAACAGCAGAGACCAAAGGAACAAGGCAGTGTTGTGAAATAAAATATTACCTGTAATACGCATTTTGTTATTTGCTCATTGAAACTGCTAATTAAACCGTGAATTGAAACTAATAGGAAGAAAACAACTCTCGCTCTTCATATAGCTGACGTGTCTTGCGCAGCCGTTCTGTGCATTTTATTTCACAACACTTTGCCTTGTTCCTTTCTTCTCTGCTGTTCACTTCAAACACGCTCCATGCGACCGCAATGCTCTCGTATCAGACGCTTGCTCGATCACCTGCTCGTTTGCTGTCTGTCACAATGTACCCTACACAAATCCGAAACATTTGTTGCGGCTCCGAGTCACGACGAGGGGCAAGTTTTGGTTTCCAAGGGTGTTTTTATTCCTCTTCAACGTCTCTCCCATACAGAGCCGCCTTTTTCCCGTGCGCGCACGGAGCGCGGTGGTGCGTTTACGGGCAGTCGGAGAAATCAACGCCAACAAAAAAAATTACATCCAGCCAAGTTAAGACCATACCAAAGACTATAAAAATGGGACCCATTGCCTCCCTGCGTGTGTGACGATCATTGGGACTTAAAAAAATAAAATAAAACAAAATAAAAAAAATAAAAAATTTAAAAAAAATTTATACCCATGTATAATGCGCACCCCAGATTTTAGGACAATAAATTAGTTAAATTTTGCGCACTATACACGGAAAAAAACGGTATTTTTATTCAGTGAATAAATAAAAAGAATGCACTTTAAAGCATGATCGTCTTTATTGAAGCTAAGGGAGCTTTGGAGTGGCTTGTCTACCATGTAATTCGAGACCTTGAATGAGCCCTACAGATTTTGAATCATATTGATTTAAGATGGAAGATTTGTCTTAGGTCAAAGGTCTTGATGTTTGAGACATATTCCTTGTGAAGTACAAGATGGGAATGTTATGCTGGAGTTATGTTCTCTTATGGGAGGCTTGCTTTTCAAACATCAGGGTGTGGAACATTTTACCGACAAAAAATAACCTTGCTCTGATGTGCTGAGCCTTTCATGTGGACATGCTACTCTGATCTCTCACTGGAGCACCAAAGGAATAGATCTATTCAACAAGAGGATTGGCTTTGATTTGGTTTATGGAATCAATTTTAGCTGTGGACATGCATCAGTACTGAGCAGGTCATCATCTATGACTTAAAAAACAGTGATAGGGGGCTGTAGGGTACTGGCTTTAAAATAAGCTCAAGTAAAAGGGGTCTCTGTGCTGCTAACCAACACCTGATTCAAAGATATTTTTTGCTTTTATTCAAAAACCCATTAGCAACCTCCCAACACATATTATAAAAAGGATTTAGGTTTATTTTGGTCAAAATAGCACGCAAAAAATAGCACTTCAAAGATTAAAGCAACAAGTTTGACTATCATTCTTGATGTTAATATAGTTTTTACTCTTTTGCTGAGTTTGGGATCATACTACTGAAGTAATATAGCACAGTCATCATTCGCTACAAGGCAGTCATTTTCTCGCATTGAATTATTTTTAATTCAAAAATTCAAAATAAAAATTCTAAATTGAGGAATTATAGCACAAAAGATGCCCGCACGGCAGCAGAAGGCAGGGAGTGCCCACACAATTGCAGTACACTTGTAGCTTGTTATAAAAAAGTTGTTATAATAATAACAATAAGTATTGTACCTTGTTATAATAAAATGTTAGAATAATAACAGAGTTCTAATAACATGTTTACAGTATGTATACTTGTACCTTGTTATAAAAAAACGCTGTTATAATAACAAAAGAGTTCTAAAAACATATTTACAGTATGTATACTTTATATGTTACACACACACACACACGCACACGCACACACACACACACATACACACACACGCGCGTATCATAATGTAGCGTTTCAATGAATCAGGCAAGTCGTGTTTGGTAACTGGCTCTTTATTCCACACAACAAAGAGGAGTTCTAACATCCGTGCTCTGAGACAACAAAGTCAAGTCCCCCTCCCACACGCGCATGCTCCTCCCCTGACTCGAGACTGCCCCCATCCCAACATTGGTGGCATCTGTGTCCAGGAGGAACGGCAGTTTAGGATCGGGGGGAACAAGGATGGGAGACTCTGTCAATGCCCCTTTCAAGGAGCTGAAGGCCTGTGCGCGCTCCACCGTCCAATCGAACTTAAGTGTCCTTGCGCTGCAGGTGGAAAAGAGGAGCGACTATCCACGAAAAGCCCCGTACAAACCGCCGGTAATAGGACGTTAATTCAAGAAAGCTCTTCAGCTCACGCAAGTTGTTGGGAGCAGGCCAGTCTCGCACGGCCTGCACCTTCCCTTCCAGAGTCCCAATGCCTTCCCCTCCCACCTTGTGACCCAAGAACTCCAACTCTCTCCTCATGAAGCAACACTTGTCAGGATGCAACTTCAGGCTAGCAGTGGAAATTCTTTGTAGTACCTGGCGCAGGGCCCCCAAAGCCGCCTTGAAAGAGTTCCCATGGACAAGAATGTCGTCCAGATAGACCAAACATTCCTGTCGGGGAATGCCTGCCAGCACGTTTTCCATAAGCCGCTCAAAAGTAGCGGGTGCCTTGCACAGACCAAAATAGAGGACCCGGAACTGCCACAACCCTCTCCCGGTACAGAAAGGTGTTTTTGGCCGTGCCTCGGGGGCGAGAGGGACCTGCCAATATCCGCTGCGCAGGTCCAGCGAAGAGAACCAGGATGACCCAGATACCAGGTCCAGGGTCTCATCAATGCGGGGCAGAGGGTAGGCGTCTTTCTTTGTCACACTATTCAGGGGTCGATAATCCACGCAGAACCTCTTCTTCACTGACTTTTTCTTGTTAACCATGATGACCCCTGAGGCCCATGGGCTATCAGATGGCTCGATGATGCCAGCCTTCAGCATCACATCGATTGCCTTGTCAGCGTCCTCCTGATGTGCCAGCGGAAGGCGGCGAAGTCGCGTTTTGATGGGCCGCGCATCCCCAGTGTCAATGTTGTGCTGCACTAGGTGTGTCAGGCCCACCTCCTCTTCATTCAGTGCAAAAATGTCCTTGAATTCCCACAGTAGAAGCCACAGCTCCTCCTGTTGCTCCACTTTCAAGACATCACAGCTGCGCTTCCACACCTCCTTCACCGCCGACTCCCTGCCTGCATCATCTGCCCCGGAGCCCCGGGCCAGGCAACCGAAGCGGCCAAGAGGATGCTGTGTGGTTGCGGAAGGAACTAGGAGCAGTGAGGAGGGGTCAGGCTCATGCTCTGTCACTGCTACTCTTGACATCGGCAGGTGTGTGATTGGGAACTGCGTGGGGTGCACCATTTCAACAATGGTGTCAGGAACGGACGGAGCAGGGCGACCAAATCTAGCTCGGACCAGGGTTTATTCAGCTAAACAAACTAACAGACTCGGAAAACTGACATGACTCAACAAAACAATAAATGAACTGACTGACCGAGACGTGAGACAAGAAAACAATAAGACATGAAGACATTGAGACGACAACAACACACAATGATCTGACGGGGCGTGAGGGGCAGACAGGACTTATATACACGACAGGTAACAAGAGGCAGGTGAGAATAATCAAACTAATCATGGGCACACGGGAGGGGAGGGGCGAGCACACAGACAGAAACCAAGACAGACACATAGTAACACGGCTGGGTACGAGACGTGACTAGTGGGGTCTCCTGGAAAGGTCAATGTGTTCCTCCCCCAAGTCCAACACGCAACGGGCTGCTCGCAGCAAGTCCAGTCCAATGATGGAGAGATCCCGCACCGCTGCCACCCACACCCGAAAGTTCATGCACATTCCCCCCACTTGTTAAGTCACCACCCTTCTTCCCAGCATTGGGGTGAGTTTGCCAGTCACTGTACGCAGCTTGACACCAGTAGGTTTCAACTGTGCTCCTGCTGGGAACACATCGGGTCTCAATATCGTTGCAGTAGAGCCGGTGTCAACAAGGGCAGTGCAAAGAGCACCTGCCAGGGTGATGGGGATATGGCAAAAATCACCCGCATGTGTCCAGCCCACCACCCTCGCGAACTCTGCGTTGTTGTTTGCTTCTGGGGGAAGTGGAGCCTTGCTTCCCCATCTGTGCAGTTGGACTCCACCACCAAGAAGGCGCACGGGTCTGTGGCGTCCACTCTACACAGACCCTGGGCCGTTTCCCTGACCACCAGCCTTTTTGGGGAACTGAACGCTAATGTGGCCAGATTGGCCACAAACCCAGAACACTTGAGGGCCCCGTCGGGAGCGGGTACTTCTGCGAGGTGCCTGCAGTGTGCTTGAGGGGATAAAGTTGGTGAAATCCACCCACGCTGGTTTCTCTGGGCTCAGATTCACCTGTGCATTAGAAGCACCACATGGCTGCCCTCAACAGGGTCACCCCGCGCAGTGTCCCCTATGATCTCTCTTTCCACAGCCAGTTCCAGCGCTTCCTGGAGAGTATGTGGGTGTGCCAGCTGGGTTTGGATCCGCAGTTTTCTTGGTGTAATGGCGCGGATGAACTGGTCCCTGGCAAGCTCACTCTGCACATCAGCCGGCATATGTGCGTATGCACGCCTTGACAATGTCTCAATGTCATTAGCCAGTACACGGAGCGGTTCACCAGCTTGTCTTTGCCTGTTCGACAACTCCGAGCGCAGGACACTGGGCTGGCTGCACTGCCCAAAACGCCGTCGCAGAGCACCAACCAATGCCCCATAGTCGTCCCTCTCGGCTGGTCTAAGCAGTAACAAGTAGGACAGGGCCTCCTCCGTGAGACACATAGCCAACTGTAGTGCTTTATTCTTCTCCGACCAGCCAGAAGCCCATGCCAAGAGTTCAAATTGCGCATGGAAAGCCTCCCAGTCCGCCTTACTGGAGTATCTTGGTGTCTTGATATGATGACGGGCACCACGGAGGCTGCCACCGTCCTTCATCCCTGCGTCCCTCTCATTGTTCAACGAGCCAAGCCCTGCATCGGAGGCCAACTTCCTGGCAGTCTTCCTCAAGAGTTCCACGTGCTCCGACACTTTTGGGTCCAACTCACGGCCATCGTAACTGCCGTACACCACCTCCTCCTTCACCCGCGGCTGACCACCGCCACAGTCCTTACGCGATGCCATACCATCGCTATAGATAAATCCCACTTCTGACACCAATGTAGCATTTCAATGAATCAGGCACGTTGTGTTTGGTAACTGGCTCTGTATTCCACACAACAAAGAGGAGTTCTAACATCCACGCTCCAACAAAGTCACATCCCCCTCCGCCGTGTGCTCCCCCCCCAGGCCTCCCTAGGCAATCGGACAACCGAACAGTAATTACACCCACTAGTTACTGCAATATTTATATTTACATTATCTGTACATTATTTTCTGTATGTCATTTACACTATTAATATAGTATAGTATAGTATTAATATAGTATTTTTATTTAATGTACATTTATTGATACATAACATTTTTTTATATGTTAAAAATGAGAGTGTGACACTACTTTACGGATTTTCTCCTAAATGAAGGATTACTGTATACAGCAGACTGCAAACTTCCAAAAACTAATAATCATTCAAGCCTTTATTTATGTAGCACATAGGTGTCACATTCAAGGCCCGGGGGCCAGATTCAGCCCGCCACATAATTTTATGTGGCCCTCAAAGACAAATTGTGCATTGAATTCATGTGTTAATACTAAATTGCAGATTGTATTCCATTTTAAAAAATACAGATGGTCTTCGAATTGAAAACTAGTTATCGTTTTTTTCTATGTATAATGCGCCCCCATGTAGTATAATACGCACCCTAAAAATGGCATGTCGATGCTGGAAAAAAGCCTGTACCCATGTATAATACGCACCCAAATTTTGACTCCTACTTAAGTCCATAAACGTAAAATTATTTCAGAAAAAAGATCATCTTTGGGAACAACCGGATGTTATTCTGCCGGTCAGTATCATTGCGCATGCGCTAGCAAACTCGATAGCGAAGAAATGTTTCGGATTTGTGTAGGGTACATTGTGACACCAAACGAGGAGGTGATCGAGCAAGCGTCTGATACGAGAGCATTGTGTTCATATGGAGCGTGTTTGAAGTGAACAGCAGAGAAGAAAGCGCATCTGTAATGGCAGCCTCCGTATCATATCCGGATAAAAAAAGAAATATATATACATATTCAATATATAAGTATATACCGTAAATTCCGGACTATAAACCGCACCGGACTATAAGCCGCACCAGCTAAAATCGGGGGATATTTTAGTTTTTTTCTTATATAAGCCGCACGTGCACACGCGTCTTTTTACAAGGAAAGACCGTTCACAGAAAGCCTTTTTAAAGTTTTAATAACATACTTTAACATGTCTTTCTAAACACTGCCTGTGACGAAGGGTTTAGAGCCCTTTGACGCAGGTCACCTAGCGTGCATTCCTACTAAAGCTCATAATAGTCACAAGCAACACAGCCAGAATAAGCAGCAGCCATAGTAGTGTTTCAAAATAGTATTTTTGTTGTTGTTTTTTTCTTCAAGATACCGCAGTGTATAAAAGTGATCAAGTCATCACAAAAATCACGAAAAAAATCCTTATATAAGCTGCACCTGACTATAAGCCGCAGGGTTCAAAATTTTGGAAAAAAGTCGCGGCTTATAGTCCGGAATTTACGGTATATATAAATATATATTTTTTGTACCCATGTATAATGCGCACCCCAGATTTTAGGACAATAAATTAGTTAAATTTTGCGCATTATACATGGAAAAAAACGGTATTCATTACATATGTAGTCATAATGGAAAGTATAACTATGATGCTGCCTGGGTCAAAAATGAGTTTGACACCCCTTGTTATAGCACATTGGTTGGTCAACCGGATGCAGGAAGTGACATTCCAGGTCAATCAAGAGATTCTAACAACTGCCTACAAAACTCTCATTGAACCCATAACCTCATATAACATCACATCTGGGTAAAATTTTCTAACTGTCAAAAATAAATCCAAATTAACCAGAGTTATCAATCAAGCAAACAAGATAACGGGGAAACCTCATGCCAGTCTCACTCAACTCCACAGCAAAGGCAAAGGCTGGAGAGGTTAACAAAGGCCATCTGTAATGTTTTAAACAAACTGTATTTTTAGCTACACTTATTTATTGAGGTTTTTTTACATGTTGTTCTTTTAGTATGTGTGTGGTTGTGACTTTATGGAGCACGCCAAAGAAACATTTCAGTTTCTTTTAACAGACAATAAAGCTTTTTGAATTTGAATTTACTACCATGGTAAAGGAATGAATTAAACTTGTAAATTAAAATTTAACTGTGCTTTACATAAAATACTCATGCTAGTAAGCAATGCAAATACATAGACTTGAAATTGGTTTCTTTTTGGTTGGTTGACTACTTTGGAAAATAATGTAAGATTCCCTTTCAAGGGTAACTCGATCTACTTATAGGTAAGATACTCCATTGAAAATCAATTAAACTTAAGATAAGAGCAAAACAGGGAAGAATATGAACAAAGAAGTCAAACATAGATTAACAATTGCTATCACTGAGTCCTGGTGTATGACATCCTTAACAGCATCATGGTGATGTTAGCATATGTTGCTCTAAGCCCCAATGGGGTTAATTCAACACTTGTTTGCTGCATGGTGGCACCATGAGACTAGCAATCTGATGTCTGACATGCAGTTGCCTATGGCTGCTTTCCAGTTCAGCTTTAGTTGGGGACCGGCAGCCATGTAAAACAGGCCCATGCGGCCTGAAATTTTAATGGTGACATGAAGGCGCCTGCTGATCTCCGTTACAGATGTGCTGTGGGATTTTCTCCCTTTCTGTTTCTGAGAGAAAGGTGACATGGTGTAGAGGTTCTGGTCAGTTACTACTTAGGTCTTCATCAAAAGGACATAGTAATGAATACTAGTGCCTAATAATCAGATGTCATAAGTCATATGACAAGAAGAATGTATTCAATGTTACTGCCTCTTTTAACCCAAATACATGAACTCATACTGTTTACGCAACCTGCTCTTGGCTTCTGCATGACTTCCTCCAACACGCTGCATCGCTCTGTGAGTAGCATGGAGTTAATTATTAAGCATGTGAAGTGCAGCACAGCTCCCAGCCTGCTGCCGTCTCATCTGGTTGAAGTAAAGCTCCTGTCTTTGTTGATCTAGCACAAATATTATATACACAAGTCATGTGTCTGTCATGTGTCAGGTCATCAGGGATGCTGCCTTTTGATGTAACTTTGGTTCTTTTTTAGGAATAGGCACCTTTTACCTTTGAACCCGATTTGTTCGGATTCTCAGTTCCTGCAAATCGATGGTAGTAATCAACGGTACCAATTTTCTGCATTATTTTCCCTGCTGTTTGTGGCAATACATTTTTTCTTTAACGTTTTAATGTTTAAAAGACAATTACTTATTACTATAGAAAATTTGACTGAAAAGAAAATATCATGAATTTAAACCAAATGAGTGAGAGGATGGAGTAAAAATAAAGGTATAACGTTTAACAATTCCAACAATTAACATCAGACTATAAAATGCGTTTACAATGGAAGAACACTGGGACTAAGTTAAGCAGTACACTTTGCACTTCGTACATGAAATGAAGATAAGCAATAACTGTTAGTGTTATCTTTGTTTCTTGTGCAGTTATTTTTCAAGAATGCAAGGCCTGCTGCAGCGCAATGAGATGGAACCTAGCTTGGAAGAAAAATAGCAAAAAAAATTACAGATGCAGTTAAAGTGCTTACTTTACGCAGATGACTTGCACAGAATAGAATCAGCCAGGGATGGAGTCCAGACAGAAGCAGCTGATAGTGAGCCGCCAACACAAAAAAATGTTGCTCCATATTTCTCTCTTTCAGCCGGCTAGCAAGCGCCCCAGGCGGACTGAGTGGCATGACGCATCAGTCAGGCGTCTGTCCAAGTAAACCACCACCACCACACCAACCTGTAGCCACAATTGTAAATTTAACTGGTAAACTCCAGCATGCCCGCGACCCTCATGAGATTAAAACAGTACAGAAAACGGATGGAGGTTGGATAGATGGATGGATCGTAGAAACCCATTTGGGCTGAGAGTTGATTTTTCACAAAATATTGTTTTATAACATATTTGTTATTTATTTGTTTCATGATAAATACATTTTGCATTAATTATGACCAATTTTTCTTAGACAATACTGTTTCTAAAACAAAGCATTTTTCTAGACTACTTAAGAAAAGGTGAGAATTGAGAGTACACGTCTCTCGTGGCACTACACTGCTGCTCCTAATTTTACATCCAGCGCATCGCAACACAGTGTGTGTGTGTGTGTGTGTGTGTGTGTGTGTGTGTGTGTGTATGCAAGTAAGCCACAACATTCAATTCATAATTTCAACCCTACATATTCCTTGTCACAGTTACCCTTTTTTCCTAAGTACAATGTGATGGAAGATTGCCATGTATTATTTACAGACTATAAAGAAGCATGCAGAATAGGAAGTGAGCATCGGATTTGTTGAGCTATATACAGTACATCAGGGGTCACCAACTCCGGTCCTCAAGGGCCCCAATCCAGCCTGTTTTAGATGTATCCCCCCTGCAACACACCTGATTCAAATAATCAGGATTGCTATCAGCCTTAATAGAGCTTGCTGATGAGCTGATCATTTGAATCAGGTGTGTTGTTGTAGGGCTGCACCTAAAACAGGCTGGATTGGCGCCCTTGCGGACCGGAGTTGGTGACCCCTGCAGTACATCATGCTCGACAAAAATCTTATTTTGTTTTTCAACAAATTACAAGTGAAATTCTGCAATTAATATAAATGTAGAAAGTCCTCAATAGAGCAGAGTCATTCCAAGGTTGAAAGATTGTGGTGTGCTAACAAATATTTTTGTGCTTGATGTATGGCACAAACACCAATCACTCCTTGTGTGATTCTTAACCTTAATAGAGCTTGCTGATGAGCTGATCATTTGAATCAGGTGTGTTGTTGTAGGGCTGCACCTAAAACAGGCTGGATTGGCGCCCTTGCGGACCGAAGTTGGTGACCCCTGCAGTACATCATGCTCGACAAAAATCTTATTTTGTTTTTCAACAAATTACAAGTGAAATTCTGCAATTAATTTAAATGTAGAAAGTCCTCAATAGAGCAGACTCATTCCAAGGTTGAAAGATTGTGGTCTGCTAACAAATATTTTTGTGCTTGATGTATGGCACAAACACCAATCACTCCTTGTGTGATTCTTAACCTGGGTTCGATCGAACCCTAGGGGTTCGGTGAGTCGGTCTCAGGGGTTGAGCAGAGCCTCCACTACGGAGGTCCAAACACATCTGATTTATTCTGTAAATTGGTGATGACGCATATCTGAACTGGTCCTGCAAAGGCAACAACAGAAGTGACACTGATTTGCAGAATGCAATGCAAATTCATGCATTGTGTTGGTTTTGTTCTTTGAACAAGGTGATTTTCATGCACGGCTCATTTTGTGCACTAGTAAAAATCATCTGTATTGAATTTGAAGAAAAAATATTTATTTTTCACTAAAGAGGGGTTTGATGAATGCGCATATAAAACTGATGGGATTTGGTACCTCCAACAAGGTTATGAACCACTGTGCTAAGCAAATGTGCCACATAATCCTGCTAACAAAATAAATCCTGGTTCACATGGCAAGATTTTAAAATTGTGGAGCAACTTTCAAACTACGAGGGATGCACATGTGACGCGAAGAAAAATCTGCGGTATCGCAGTTTTGAACATACAGTATGTGGCAGGACAGACAGAACAACCAAATGTGTCACAATACTGTCTTGTTTATTGAGTGGGTGGAAAAGGGGAGGTGGATGACTGGTGCTGGAGCGGAGCGGATGAGTCGGCGAAGCCGGCAAGGCCAAAGTCAAGTCAAGTCAAGTTTATTTGTATAGCCCTAAATCACAAGCAGTCTCAAAGGGCTTCACATAGACAGAAATTGACAATTATTCTCAAAGCATCCCCTGATCTTAAGCTCCCAAAAGGGCAAGGAAAAACTTAAAAACCCCTACCGGGGGAAAATGAGAAACCTTGAGAAGGGACCACAGATGGAAGGATCCCCCTTTCAGGATCACCAGGTTGAAATGGATGCAGAGAGGGCACAAATGATACAACATGAAAATCAATGAAATAAAAAGTGGATGTCAGAGCAGAGGGCTGCCGAAGGAGCCCTCAATTGTCCTGGCAGTGTCTTCGAGGAGGTTGAGCTGCAGTTCCCCCATCCTGAATTGGCCCACGAGAATCCAGATAGCCGCTGTCAGCATGGGTGCCACCTAACCACCTCCCCGGCCGGGGAGGGGGGGGAGGGGGTGGAGAGGGAGAGAAAACAAACTCCAGCCGAATCGCCCACTACAGGTTAGTTAAAGGCCATGTCATAGAAATGTGTCTTTAAACGTGTCTTAAATTTTTCTACTGAGGTAGCAGTCTTAATATCCATTGGTAGGGCATTCCAAAGCTCTGGAGCTTGAATAGAAAATGCTCTAGTGCCTGCAGACATTTTCTTGGCCCTCGGTGTCGCTAAAAGGGTAGCGTTTTGAGAACAAAGGTTACAAGACGGAACATAAGGAAACAACTAGGTCGACGAGATATGAAGGCACTAAGCCATGCAGTGATTTATAGGTTAATAGAAGAACCTTGAAGTCACATCTTAAATGGACCGGGAGCCAATGTAAGTTGGCTAGTATTGGGGTAATGTGATCAAATTTTCTTGCCCGAGAGAGCAGCCTTGCAGCAGCATTTTGTACTAACTGTAGACTTTTGATGCGGGACTTGGGAAGACCCGAAAATAGTACATTACAGTAGTCCAGGCGCGACGTGACGAACGCATGTATAATAGTTTCCGCATCACCGGTCGAGAGAATCGGACGAATCTTTGCAATATTACGAAGGTGAAAAAACGCAATTCTGGTTATATTCTTAATGTGCTTTTGAAAGGGGAGAGTTTGGTCAAATATTACCCCGAGATTAGTTACAGTATCGCTTTGAGTGATATCTATAGTTATAGCGGTTTCCTTGAATAAGTGTTGACAACGAGTTAGACCGATTATCAACATCTCAGTTTTATCTGGGTTAAGACGAAGGAAGTTGAGAGACATCCATTGCTTGATCTCCGCAAGGCACGCCTCAAGATTACAACAATCCCGCGGATCTGGCATCGATAACGGCATATATAATTGGGTGTCATCCGCATAGCATTGAAAACTAATATTATATTTACGTATTATGTCCCCAAGCGGAATCATATAAATATTAAAAAGAATTGGTCCGAGAACCGATCCCTGTGGGACACTACACGTAACATTATAGAGCTCCGAGGACACATTGCCATGGACCACTCGGTGCGTCCTGTTTGATAGATAGGAATGGAACCAGCCTAGTGCTGACCCTGAAATACCAACACAACTTTTAAGACGCCCTAATAAAATATTGAAGTCTACAGTGTCGAAGGCAGCACTAAGATCGAGTAGTAACAGTACAGACGAAATGTTTGAATCCATAGTTATGAGGAGATCGTTAGTCACTTTAGGAAGTGCTGTCTCAGTGGAATGATTAGCTCTAAAACCAGACTGAAAAGTGTCATATCGATTATTGGCGACCATGTAATCGATAAGCTGCTGCGCTACTACTTTTTCAAGAAGTTTTGCTATGAATGGGAGGTTTGAAACTGGCCTATAATTACTGAGACAGTCCGGGTCAAGATTTGGTCGCTTAAGTAACGGTTTAATGATAGCGGTTTTAAAGGCTGTTGGCACTATCCCAGAGGAGACAGACAGATTGATTATATTTAAGACTGACGGTCCTAAAATTTGAAATAATTCTTTAAGTAGTTTGGCTGGAAGAGGGTCGAGTAAACATGTTGTTTGTTTAGCCGCACTAACCAATTGTGTAAGCCTTTCAAGAGACACGCTTTTAAAAGTTGAGAGGGTTGTTGCATGATCATCAGCGTTGGTAAACGGCGGGCTCGACCGAGCGATTGGAATGGTATTCTTGATCTCATCCCTAATGGATTCAATCTTTTGAGCAAAAAATTTCAAGAACTCGTCAGCTGAGTGGAAGGAACTATCGGGGGTCGGCTGGCGCAGAGTCAGCTTTGCCACTGTATCAAATAGGTGTTTCTGATTGTTTTTATTGAGATTAATAACTTGCGAAAAACAACGAGTTTTTGGTAAGATAAGCGCATCTTTATATTTCAGGAGGCTATCCTGCCATGCCTGATGGAAAACCTCAAGTTTGGTTAGACGCCATCTGCGCTCATGCTTTCTACATAATTGCTTAAGCGTACGCGTTTCATCTGTGAACCACGGAGTAGGCACTCTACGGCGAGTTTTCAGACGTAACGGCGCCACAGAGTCAATGGCATTTAACAATGTCGCATTTGTTAGGGTTTGCAGAATATCTTCATCGTATGATTATGTTGGAATGTAACCTGTAATAAGTTAATTAGTTTGTCCTGTCTAGACAAATTAGTTCACCACTGATTGACTAAACTCAGAGGAAGCAATCAAAGGTGCTTTGTTTACAGAAAGTCGTAAAAGGCCCCCTGCTATGCCTTGATCAGCAGGGGGGCGTCTCCAGCCCAACCTGTGTATTCCCAAACCCCCACTTGAAACCCCACTTTGGTTCTCCCAATAAATAAGTGCCTGACGAGGCCTGAGTGAGACTTCATTCGACTATCGCTGAGAGCACAGCGACGAGTGAACTCTCCGCCTGCAGGTGTCTAAAACGACTAACTTGTCTCCAGTGTGGTCCTTGCAAAATAAGTTAGAGTGAACACCACCCTAACATTTTTTGGTGCCGAAACCCGGGATCCCTCATACCCGCCATCTGGCTGACGGAGGAGGACGTGCTGCATTGTCGACAAGCCAGCGTCCATTGGAGGACCTGGTAACGAAAGACCTGGGAAGGAAGTTCTTCGCTGGGCCAGCATCTTAGGTCTGCCTTCGTCTGTCAGAAGTGGATTGACGGGAACCCGGCAGCGCAGCGGACCAAGGGAGACAAGTAAGTCATAGAAAAAAGCGCAGATACGGCTTTGGTTTGTCCGAGCTATGAGATACGGCTTTGGTTTGTCCGAGCTATGAGATACAGCTTTGGTTTGTCCAAGTTATGAGATACGGCTTTGGTTTGTCCAAGTTATGAGATACATCTTTGGTTTGTCCGAGCTATGAGATACATCTTTGGTTTGTCCGAGTTATGAGATACGGCTTTGGTGTTTCCAAGCTATGAAACAGCTGGGATTCTAGTCCCAGTGGAAGGAACGGGCTAAGAAAAAGGAGTTTCTTTTTCTTAATTGAAGAAGGACATAGATTCTCATTTTTTTTGTCTGTCTTTCCAAGCTGTTTGCATGAAAGTTGTGTGGTTGAGTGTGCGACTGGTAGGATAAATTGACTGCAGAGAGAATTTGGTCAGAGGTCAATTTAAACCTGCATTGAGGATCCTCAAAGTAAAGAAAAGAAGAAAAAGAAATAAAAAATTGTATAAACCTAGAAAACCGAAGTAAGATGGGAAATAAGAACGGTAGATCCCTAGCTCTTGAAGGAGATGAGAAGTACATGGCGAGTAGATTTCTTAATTGTATGCAATACATGCCAAAGTGGAAGAAAAAGTTTGGAGTAGAAGCAAAGTTGAAAGTGGAAGTCTGGAAGGTAGTGGTGGATGTATTGGAGGAGAGCGTGAAAAGGAAGTCAAAGGGACTGAAAAAGAGTAGTAAAGAGAAGGAATTGATTTGTGCTAGAATGTGGTTGAGTGCTTCACAAGAGAGAAGAGAACAAATCCAAAAGACAAAAGATGGAAAGTTGAGAAGTGATGAGGCTGCATCTATGTTTGTCAGGCCGGAAGACAACGAGGCCACAGTGCGCAGGCGCACTGTCCCGGCCACGGCTCCGGCCGCAGCCGGAAATGCAGCTCAAGCGGAGCAAGAGAGATCTTCCGCTCGTATGCAAAACTTGTATCCAGGTTTAACAGACCTGCACCCTCCCCCATATAACAGAAAGAAAAGTCAGTGTCACATTGCTAGAAGTCCTGTACAAACAAGAAGTTTGACCACTGCTGCTAGGTTTTCCCAAAATTTGGACAATGTTGATGTGTGCCCAATGATACAGGTGCCAAACCCTATTGTAGGGGAAGGCCAACCTCCACATACGTATGTTTTTCGGCCATGGACTTTGGAAGAGGCAAGAAAAGCAGTTGAAGGGGTTACCCCTGTTGCTGAAGACCCAGATACATGGGCAGAAGACATGGCTGGGATCATACATTCTTATAGACTGAATGGACATGAGGCAGGAGAAGCTGCAATGTCTTCTTTGGGAAAAGACTGGGCAAAGGTTAGAGGTCATTATACAGGTAGAAATAATCAAGGGCCTTTTCCCTATCCCGGTGAGGGAAATCAATTGGTAGGGGAGTATGCCGCACAATGGAATGATCTTGTGCAAAGAGTGAGAACTATATTTCGAAGACGAGCGAATTATGGTCATTTGGCAGGAATTAAACAGAAGCCTGGGGAAGATACTGATGATTTTCGCTTAAGATTTGAAAAAGAGTTCAGGGTGCATAGTGGCATCCCATTCAATGATGCAGCTGAGAGTGCTTATCAGCAACAGCTTAAAAATGCGCTCCTTACTAATTTCCGCCCTGAAATCGGCAACTGGGTGAGGAAACATTTGGTGGAAGTAGATGTTGCAAGTGTGACAACAACTATGCAATGGGCCAGACATGCTGAAAAAGTGATCAAAAGAGGCAAAAGTTCTGATGTATTTCATCTAGGCGATGATGATGATGTTGACCTAGATGAAGATACAACAGTCTTCTTTCGTGGGTCCCAGCAGGCAAGAGGAAGAGGTAGAGGCCAACAAGGTCGCAGGCCTCCATATAATTCAAGACCCCCACCAGATTCAGAGACCTGTTGGAACTGTGGTAGACGAGGACACTTGGCAAGATCGTGTCGTTTTGCAAAACAATACCAATCAAAGGGTGGAGGACATGGCAGAGGAAATGGCAGAGGAAGAGCCAAATTCTCAGCATGACTAGATTGCCCCCCTGTGATCTCTTGTCCTCCTACAGAGGAAGAGGTAGTAGATGTCCATGCAGCATGGGACATTTTGAATGCATTGAAAGAAAAACCATGTGTCACCTTAAACATTGGAGGAAGTGAAGTAGAGTTTTTGTGTGATACCGGAGCGTGTAAGACCGTAATAAAAACTAAAGTCCCAAATCTAAAGGCCTCCCAAAATACTATTTGGGTAAAATCAGCTGATGGGCAGGTACACAAGGAGAGTATCTCCAATCCAGTCGTAGTGAGAGATGATGAAACGGGAGTCATAGCTTCAGTCTCCATTGTGCTATCCCCAAAATGTCCCATAAACCTTCTGGGACGAGATCTGATGACTAGATTGGGAATTGCAATAATTCCAGTAAAGGATGGCATGCGAGCATGTAGAGTGAGAGATGTGGACTCATATGCTGCACAAGCAGGTGAGCGGATTTTCTGTTCCTATGACGTCTCCGCTGAACAGAATCCCAAGATACCAGGCAATTTGCTGAGTGAAGCCCGAAAACAATTGACACGACCTGAATCGGAAATGACTTGTGATGACTTACATGTCACCATGAACATCCTCACTGACCCACATGATGACTATATTGAAAGTTTTCTCAGTGACACAGAAGTAACTTTAACAATCACTGCTCTGTACACTGATCGCAGGTCATTTGCGGCTGCTGCTGTGCTTCTGCCCGCTCCTCAGGATGACAAATACAAGTTGACGGCTGTACCCCACATTCCATTGTTTAAACCTCACAGTATAACATGGGCAGATGTGGGTTGCCGGATTAAACTTGTTGATTCTGTCACTGATTATGAGGATAAAGGTGATGGGTGGAGCTACAGTACCAGTTGTGACATGTGGAAGCGAACTGTGTGTGAAGTAGGTGTTGGTAGGGCAGGCGCGTGTGCGCGTCCCTGACTAGTTAACATTTGTTTGAATGAAAAGGAGGGGGAATTGGCTGGGCTTCCTGACGAGCTGTGGACAAAAGGGCCATCTGATGTAGGACAGTTAACATCCATTCCGCCAGTGCAGATCAAACCAAGATCAGAGGACACGCAACTCATAGATAAGACTATACTGACAGATATGCAGGGCAATGCTCCAATGGTGGAAAAACGAATGTGGACAACAAAAGGTGCAATAGCGGATACAGATAGTATCCTCCGCATCAATGACAAACCTGTTTTACCTAAATCACTTTTTAAGGCAGCAGCAATAGCGACGCATGGGCCTTGCCATGTGTCGACAGGGGGGATGAGGTCCATCATACATCAACAATTCACTACCTTTGGTTTGGATGTTTACTTAAAAAATTTTTGTAAAGCATGTCCCGTTTGTGTGAAACATAATCCACAAGGAAACATGAGACCTAAGAGAGGCTCATTTCCAAAACCGTCGTACCCATTTCAAATCATGCACATGGATTTTATTGAGCTCACGCAAAGTGGACCTCACAAATACTGCCTAGTGATGATTGATGCATTTTCCAAATGGGTGGAAATAGTCCCATCTAAACATGCAGATGCCTTAACAGTGGCAAAAGCCATTTGCAAAGCCATCATACCGACTCATGGCATTCCCCAAACCATTTACAGTGATAATGGTCCACATTTTGTGAACCAAGTGGTACAGAACATGGCTGTACACCTTGAGATAACGTTAAAAAACCACTGCGCTTATCACCCAGCTAGCGCTGGCCTGGTTGAACGAGCAAACTATACTATCAAAAGCAGGTTGAAGAAATGCATGGAAACAACAGGCAGACCTTGGCCGGAGTGCCTAGACTTAGTAAAGCTCTATATGAGAATTACTCCCACTTCAGAAGGGCTAACACCTTTTGAAATCATCCACGGGAGGCCATATAGACTACCTGTGTTCCATGCAGATTTACAAAAGGCAGATGAAGAACAGTCTTTGGCAGATTTCATGGTCAGAACGCTCAGACTGACAGAGGTGTCAAATGCAAATTTACTGCCGCCTGCTCTGTCATCCTCACAGGTCGACAACACCATCAAGCCAGGAGACTGGGTCTACATCAAAGTCATCAAAAGAAAGAACTGGGCCAGCCCACGGTGGGAGGGACCATTTCAAGCCTTGCTGACTACCCCCACTGCAGTAAAGATCGCTGAACGGCCCAGCTGGATTCACCTCAGCCACTGCAAGCTACAAGGAGTGCTGGACCCCTAATTCAAAACGTGGATTGCGTAGATGCTGTTTGACTCGGCATTGCTTTACGGAAACTTGATGATTTGACCATCGAAAATGCCTTGCAAGTGATGGATTCAATGATGTACCGTTTCTGTGTTTTTCTTTTTCTTTTTTTATTGATAACAGTCTGGTCACCTAAGGCAGAGGGACCGTGTAACTCTTTTCCTGCACTTAATCTGGCCGCAGGTTTTTTGAGTTGCACATACTTTGGACTGGAGTATTGAGGGAAAAACCTCACTGGAAGTTATTGTTTTCATTTCATTGATTTCATTTTCTTACTTATGTTTGATTGTTCGGGTTTGACATAATCATATGATAAAACAGGAGGGATATGTTAGGGTTTGCAGAATATCTTCATCGTATGATTATGTTGGAATGTAACCTGTAATAAGTTAATTAGTTTGTCCTGTCTAGACAAATTAGTTTACCACTGATTGACTAAACTCAGAGGAAGCAATCAAAGGTGCTTTGTTTACAGAAAGTCGTAAAAGGCCCCCTGCTATGCCTTGATCAGCAGGGGGGCGTCTCCAGCCCAACCTGTGTATTCCCAAACCCCCACTTGAAACCCCACTTTGGTTCTCCCAATAAATAAGTGCCTGACGAGGCCTGAGTGAGACTTCATTCGACTATCGCTGAGAGCACAGCGACGAGTGAACTCTCCGCCTGCAGGTGTCTAAAACGACTAACTTGTCTCCAGTGTGGTCCTTGCAAAATAAGTTAGAGTGAACACCACCCTAACAGCATTGAATTCATTTGTAAGATTATCAATAGAGCCGGCGTATGTGAGAAATATAGCGGTTGCCGGCGACAGTATCTCAGATAGCGCAGTTAAGGTCACGGAGTTGAGATGACGGCTCCTATAATGCTGATTGCTCTCTTGTCTTTGACAAGGAACCAGAATTTCAAACTTTATTAAGTAATGATCAGACAAAACAGTAGTGTATGGCAGTACTGGTATATTTGAGGTTGCAAGTCATCGGGATAATACCAGATCTATGGTATTTCCATTCTTATGCGTTGCTGCCTGTACGGCTTGCGTAAAACCAAACGTATCAGTTAAAGTCTGAAACGCCGAAGTAAGTGGCTCTGACGGTAAATTCATGTGGATGTTGAAATCGCCCATGATAATTATATTATCCGCATTGGTTACTAGATCAGCCACAAATTCTGAAAATTCATCCAGGAAGCCAGAGTAAGCCCCGGGTGGACGGTAAATAACAGCAAGATAAAATGACGGTAAAGCGATGGATCGGACAGTGAGAACCTCAAATGTTTTAAATACGTTGATCGAACGAGGCCTAAAACTAAGCTCGGAATTCGAGATGAGGGTGACACCCCCACCCTTTTTTCGAGGACGCACCACATGCGAGCTCACAAAATTTGGAGGCGAGGCCTCATTAAGCGGCATCAGTTCATTAGGTTTTAACCACGTCTCGCAGAGACCAAAAACGTTTAGATTATGTTCTGTGATGAGATCATTAACGAGAATGGCTTTCGTATGAAGCGATCTAATATTCATAAAACCAAGTTTAAGTGTAATTGGTGGATCCGGGTGCGTATCTATCGAAGGATATTTATACGAGATGCGAGTAAGATTGTGTTCTCTAGGCCTGACATCACCTCTCAAATGTTTGGTAGCGCGGTGGGATGATATGACCGTGGGAATCTGATATTAAATATTTGTTACACGTGTAGAATTATCTGAAACCGGCACCGTTTCATCAACAAAACCGGTCGGGGTGGAGTGATTGGATTTGTCTACGACCCCAGTAGAAAGTGCGCTTATGTGTACTGTAGCACTATTCAAACTATCACGCTCTAGTCTACACAAGGAGCTATGTGCATGCTGGGAGTCTAGCTTAGCGCTAGTTAACTTTATCTTAACAAAGCGAGCTGGCGGTCAAGGGCTGGCAGGAAGTCGTATCTGGACAGATAACGACAGAAACACAAGAAAAGCAGGGCGCAGAAGCGCAATAGAGCAGAAGCTAGGTCGGCTGCGTGAGTCAATGTGGGGGAGGCAGCTAACGGACAGGATGGGATAGCAGAGTGGGACAGACTGACAGAGAGAGCTTGAAGTGCGGGGTTCAAGTAGAGCGGCTAACGAGCTGGGAGCAGGTGTGGAGCTGGCTGCAGGTGTGAGGCAATGATTTCTAGCATTGTTGACAGGATGGGAGCGGCGGGAGGAATGAGCTGTCCAGGGTCCTGGTCATGCAGCTGCATGACACTGTGTGTGGTAAGCAGCTACATGGCAAGACGTCGGACAGGAAATCCCGCAAAACTTGACAGGATTTTGGAGTAAACAAACACGGCACATCAAGGAGGCAAAACATTTATTTTATGTTTTTAGCTGATAACAATGTATTATAAAGAAGACATAGTTTTTTTTGTTTGCGTTTAGATGAAGAAAAATGTCTGCAATGCTTTAAATGTTTAATGTAAAGCACTTTGAATTGTGTTGTACGTGAAATGTGAAGTGAAATTTATTTTTGAACATAAGATCGACCAAACACAATAATTTTTTTTCACATTTTCACATAATTTTATGGCACACAAATCAACATGTTCAAAAAAAAGGAGAAGGAAGAAGCTATTGCTTGTTTTTTTCCTACCCCTTTTATACATCAACCTTCTCAACATGGTTGCTAATTAGTTTTTTTCGAAGTACAGAAACCTGATTTATCGGAGGAAGATAATTTTAGAAATGAAAAGCAGTTTATACAATAATATTCTGGAAAGAAAAATAAATAAATAAACCTGGTCCACCAACACCGCATCACTGGGGAAGAAAGCTCAGCGCCTCCTCTGGAAACTCAGGCAAGCAAGTGCTCCTCCTGCCGTCATGACTACATTCTACCGTGGCACCATTGAGAGCGTCCGTTCCAGTTGTATCGCTGTTTGGGGTAGTAGCTGCACTGAATACAACATATTTCCGGGATATTTTGTCAATCAATCAATCAATCAATCAATCAATCAATCAATCAATCAATCAATCAATCACTCAATCAATGTGAGAATGATTGATTCCCCTCGAAAGTGTAACCGTTACACTCTCGAGGGGAATCAATCATTCTGGATGGGGAACATTCTGGATGGATGTTCATGCATTACACTGTAACGCATGAACATCCGTCCATCCATCCATCCATCCATCCATCCATCCATCCATCCATCCATCCATCCATCCATCCATCCATCCATCCATCCATCTTCTTTACCCCTTGTCCCCACTGGAGTCACTGGAGGGGGACACCCTGAACCGGTTGCCAGCCAATCGCAGGGCACACAGAGACGAACAACCATCCGCATTCGCACTCACACCTACGGGACGTTTGGAGTGCTCAGTTGGCCTGCCATGCATGTTTTTGGGATGTGGGAGGAAATCGGAGTCAGGCACATGCAAACTCCACACAGGGAGGGCCGGAGGTGGAATCAAACCCGCACCCTCCAAACTGTGAGGCGGACGTGCTAATTATTGCCCCATGACACGTCTCTCGTCTTTCTGTCCTGTCTACTCTCTAGTCTTGTCTCTTTGTTTCTGTTGTTCATGGTCTGTTTCTGTTAGTTTGTCAGTTACTGTTCGTTTGTTCCCCTCATCTTCCCTTCCAACTCCCTTTTTCCTCAATGAACCCTGGTCCAAGCTGCATTTGGTTGCCCTGGCTCCATTCCATCCGTGACAGAATAATCCGACCACTTCAGTGACCAGCGCCTGGACCAACCTCCACCACCAGCTCCTGTCCGCGACACCGGATCCACGTCCGTCGTTGGAGCTCAAACCAGAGTCATCGGCTCCGTGGCCACTGTCGGACCTTGTCCCAGCGATGCCGGACCCGCGGCCATGGCCAGACCTCCTGCCAGCAGCGTCGAACCAGCTAGCATCACCTAGCCCCGCTACAACTGCTGCAACATGGTTTTGACTCCTGCCGCTGCGCGCGGCTCCGTTTCCCAGTATGCCGCAGAGTGTGCGTCTCTGACTCCTGCTGCTGCGCGTGGCTTCGCCTCCCAGTTGCCGCCATTTGCAGTTCTGTTTCCCCGAATGCTGCCGATTGCGGTTCTGTTTGCCCGAATGCTGCCGATTGCAGTTCTGTTTGCCCGAATGCCGCCGATTACGGTTCTGTTACCCCGAATGCCACTGGATGCGATTTGGACTCTCAATATGCCGCGGCGCACGCTTCGGAGTTGGACGTTTTTTGTTGCTGCCAGCTGGGACTCTGGGACTGGTGCGCTTCCCCCCGCCCCCGCACACACCATGTGGTGGGGGTTTGGTTTTTTGGGACGTCGGGAGCGCTCCCTTGTGGGGGGGGGGGTCTTTCTGTCCTGTCTAGTCTCTAGTCTTGTCTCTTTGTTTCTGTTGCTCTCTGTCTGTTTGTGTTAGTTTGCCGGTTCCTGTTCGTTTGTTCCCCTCATCTTCCCTTTCAACTCCCTTTTCCCTTAATAAACCCTGGTCCAAGCTGTGTTTGGTCGCCCTGGCTCCATTCTGTCCGTGACACCCTACCGTGCTGCCTGTAACGCATGAGCATGAAAGTCCTAATCAGATCAGTATTTTTAGTGTTCATGAAGACAGTGCATCTGATCATAATTTTAATCCAAACTCTGATCGGATTGAAGAAATTTTGCCCATGTAACCGTAGCCATTGTCAACCGGCTGCGTGCTCGTTTGTCGTCAGGGTACACCACACACAGTGCGAAGTCGAAACATGTTGGATATCCCCAATTTGAGGTCGGACGTGCTCCCCTCCTCCCACACATGGAGGGATTATTTGATAAGATTATCTTTGGAGCCATTATGACAATCGGGCCGGCCTACGATTATCAGGTGGAGAGATTTGGAGCTGCAATTGGGTCAATAATCCTGCCGTGTGAACTGGATTTAACACACAAAACAACCAATAGGCGTATAAACAATTGCTCTCACCAATGTGTGCTTGGGGGGGAGGTAATAGAATTGTTTGATAATACATTTGATATCCCTCGCTACATCACGGTTCGTTTATTGCGGTTTCACGACATCGCAGATTTTTTTTCCAAACTAAAAAGAAAAAATTCAAAATAAAACTTCTAATTCGGAGAATTATGGCATGAAAGTTGCCCACACGCTAGCAGAAGGCAGGGAGTGCCCACACAATTGCAGTGCGTACACTTGTACATTTTTACAAAAACAATGTTATAATAATAAGTGTTCAAAAACACTATTTACAGTGTTGTACCTTGTTATAGAAAAATGGTTATAATAATAAATGAGTTCTAAAAACATATTTACAGTATGTACTTTTGTACCTTGTTATGAAAAAATGTTGTAATAATAAAAGCTGTTCTAAAAATATATTTACAGTATGTGTTAAGAATTCTCCATGTTATGTTATTCAGTCGTGCTTTGATTTAAAGTAGGGTGCTTTATTTTGAAGGTCGTTTTCAGGCAATACCACTTTCTGTGCTCCTCAAATAGTGGGGCGGTGCGATACCAAGGGGGGGCGCGTGTGACACCAGGGAACATGCTTTTCTTTTGGCTGTACTAGATTCAAGGGTAATTAGACATCCACTGCAGTAGGTGGGAGTGGCGGTATCACTGGAAGAGCATTCGCTCTACAGTGTAGAGCGCACGCAACATACGCACATACAGCACAGAGCAGGCAATAAAAAGTGTAGTGGGACACCATGGAAAATAATTAACAGGGTTGAAAAGAACAGCGGAGAGAGACAGAGATAAGAGAATTGAGAGTTCCACGAAAGCTAAGACAAGGAAATATGACAAAGTGTACGTAGCGCTCGGCTTCAGTGTGACTACGATGGGAGGCGAGGAAAGACCGGTGTGTTTACTATGCCTTACAATGTTGGCAGCGGACAGTATGAAGCCACGATCGCGAATCAGCATCGTTCCGCGAACTCGTTAGCCTGCCCAGTACTTCTTGTTAACATGTTACACGCACACATGAATAATATTTATATTTTCAATATTTATACAAAATTTTCTGTATGTTGTTTATTCTATTAATGTATTATCTACATGTTTGGAACAATTATTTAATGTTCTAATAATAAAATATGCACTTAAATGGTTTCATATAGATTTATTGACACACAAAAAATGTACAGATGAGCGAGTGACTCTACGTCGCGGATTTCACTTTTCACTGGTTTTTGGAACCAATTATCCGCGATAAACGAGGGATTACTGTACATGGTGTATTATGGTATATCATAAAATACCATGATAATACTACGTCAATTTTCTTGGTGATGTCGTTATTGTAACCATTTGTAACCTTTCTATATTTGACTGTAAGGAGATGTGCAGTTAATCTGAACATAGTATTGAGTCATTGTAAGGTGATCTGTGCTTCGCTACTGAGTAGGGCAGTCAGGTTTAGTGGGTTAAAGGGAAAGTCAAGTAACCTAAACATCGTTTAAAAAGAGGTTGATTTTTTTTCGAAATTCATACTCTACAAATGCAATATTAGCCAAATTGCCATGTTTATACTAGTGGGGGTGCATAGAACATATTGTGAACAAATCTTGTGACTTGACTTCCACTTTAATAATGCAAAGTCCCTCTAACGCAGTGCTTCTCAAATAGTGGGGCGCGCCCCCTTTGGGGGGCGCGTGTGACCCTGGGGAACAGGCTTTTTTTTTGGCAGTACTAGAATAAAGTGTAATTGCGCATTTACTACAGCAGAGGGCAGTGGCGCTCTCATTGTTACTTCTGTCACGTTTGCGACAGTGCAACATTTTACGACTTACAAGACAAGTTAGGATAGTCACGGTGGGGAGGGGGGGCGCGAATAGTTTTCTTCTTGCTAGGGGGGGGGCGTAACAGAAAATAATTGAGAAGCACTGCTCTAACGCAAGTAATTTAGAAACACACAATTAGCGCACGTTCTATATTGCGCCATCTCATCATGATTTATGAATTCTGGTTGTGACCCAGCAGACTGATCTGTTAGAAGTCCACTAAAGAACTACATTGCATTGCACTGCAGCCAATACACAGAACCGTCAAAAAAAGAGAATGTTACCGTGGAGGAGCCATTTGGACTGTCAGGCACCCCCCAAGCACACATTGGCGAGAGCAATTGTTTATACGCCTATTGGTTGTTTTGTTCACTGTTCCTGCGTCGTGAACATTGCTCATTGGAAGGACTGGGCTGCTTGTCAGCAGTTGGCACCGAGTGAGATGGCTATAGCTTTTTAAGGGGCCTGGGAGGGTTGGAGAGGCACTTGGGTGGGTGTATGCCCATCTTGTGTCTTGGAGCGACTCCAAGTCACTTGCACTTAATCCATGAGGTGTAGTTTATTCAGCGACATCCAAAGAATCAACAGCTTTTTTTTTCTGCTTTAGCTGGAAAGCTGTGTCACAAATAACAGAGCGCATCTGTTGGGGAGCCTGAGGACTGTATAGGGGGGTTGGCTCGGATGTTTATGCTCTTTTCGCCCCTGGGTGTCGGCCAGAACACAGTTCAGTTTTGATTGTTTTACTGGATCATACGGGAATGCAGGCAAATTGGCAAAGGCACACGTTTTCTTGGCAAATCCTCATCATCGGCGGTCACTCGGGACGAGTATGACGGTCTTCTTCTCAGGGTTGTCTACTTGTGGGTCCGCAGGTGGGTGTAGAGGCCGATCCGGGATCCACATATTTTTGTGCAGCGTAGGCAGGGGAAAGTGGTGGTGGGTTGTGGTCGTGCTGGAGCCTGTTTTTGTCTTTACTTTTGGAGTTGTCGTTTGGTTTCTGCGACACGGCGGAGTTCCTTTTCGTGATGTGCTGCACCTTCTTGCACCGCTGCCCTCCAGCAGTTCCTGTTCAAGGCGATGCGCTCCCAGTCCCGAGATGTTATTTGGAATTTCTTGAGATTGGTCTTGAGGTTGTCCTTAAAACGTTTCTTTTGCCCGCCCGGGGCTCGCGGACCTCTCTCCAGCTGGGAGTATAACATCTGTTTGGGGAGGCGGGTGTCAGCCATGCGGATGATATGTCCTGTCCATCGGAGTTGGTGCTGCATTATTAAGGTGGTGATGCTCGGTATCCTGGCTTCCTCCAGAACGCTGATGTTTGTGCGTCTGTCCTCCCATTTGATCTGGAGTATTTTCCTCAAGGTTCTCTGGTGGTGGTGTTCAAGAGCTCTTAGGTGCCTGCTGTAGGTTGTCCATGACTCTGCCCCGTAAAGTAACGTGGGGAGAACCACAGCTTTGTAAACCAGGAGCTTGGTGTCAACCCGGAGGTCTCGGTCTTCAAAGACTCTTTTCCGGAGTCTGGCATACGCTCCACTGGCACAGCTCAGGCGATGGTTGACCTCGGAGTCAATGTCCGCTTTGGAGGAGAGAAAGCAGCCGAGGTAGGCGAAATGGTGAACATATTCAAGTGCAGTGTTGCCCACATTTATGATGGGCGGAGTAGTTGGCTGGTTGGGTGGGGGTTGATGTAGCACCTGGGTCTTCTTGATGTTCACGGTCAGACCCAGGGCTCTGTATGCCTTAGCGAAGGAGTTCAGGATGCCCTGGAGGTCTTCTGCAGAGTGTGCTGCAATGGCATTATCGTCTGCATACTGGAGCTCCACGACCGTGGTGGTTCTGATCTTGGTTTTGGCTTTGAACCTGTTAAGGTTGAAGAGCCTGCCATCAGTCCTGTACCATATTGGGATTCCGTGTGGTAGTTCTTTGTTGATGAGGTGGAGTATGGCGGCAATGAAGACAGAGAACAGGGTGGGTGCAATAATGCATCCCTGTTTGACCCCTGTCTCTACAGTGAGAGGCTCAGTCAAGGAGCTGTTATTGAGCACTGTGGCTGTCATTCCGTCATGTAATAAACGCAGTATTCTGACGTATTTGTCCGGGCAACCATACCTCAGAAGGATGCTCCATAGGGCCTGGTGATCCACCGTGTCAAAGGCTTTTGTAAGGTCTATGAAAGCCATGAACAAAGGCTGTTTATGCTCACGGCATTTCTCCTGGAGTTGGCGTGCTGTAAAAATCATGTCTGCAGTGCCTCTAGATGGGCGAAAACCGCACTGCGATTCTGGGAGAATTTCCTCAGACAGTGGCAGTAGGCGATTGGCAAGAACACAAGCAAGTACTTTGCCAACTGTTGAAAGGAGCGAGATGCCCCTATAGTTTCCGCAATCTGCTTTGTCCCCTTTCTTGAAAATGGTCACTATCAGAGCATCCCTGTGCTCCGAGGGGAGTACTTCTTTTTCCCAGACCTTCAGAAAGAGGGAATGGAGGTGGCGCTGGAGCTCTAGTCCACCTTCCTTTAGGACCTCAGCTGGGATCCCATCTGGCCCAGAGGCCTTGTTGTTCTTCAGGCTCCTGATGGCATCTTGGACCTCTACTAAAGTGGGAGGTTCACCCATGTCTTCCCTGATGGGACTCTGAGGGATGTGACTGAGGAAATCTGACTGAGTTGTGCTGTCACGGTTGAGGAGTTCCTGAAAGTGCTCTCTCCACCGGTTGTTTATGGACTCATTCTCCTTCAACAGCTCCTGCCCGTCTTTAGAGCGTAGGGGTTTTTGGCCGCGATGGCTTGGGCCGTAGACAGCCTTAGTAGCGCTGAAAAAGCCTCTGGTGTCACCAGAGTCTGCCAAACTCTGGATTTCCAGTGCCCTTTCTGTCCACCAGGAGATTTTAATCTGTCTCACCCGGCTCTGGACGTCAGCCTTGGCTTTGGAGTGGGCCTGTCTCTTTGCTGTGCAGGTGATGTCATTTTGCCAGACACGAAAGGTTTCCCTTTTCTTGGAGATGAGCTGTTCTATCTCTGTGTCGTTCTCATCAAACCAGTCCTGATGCTTTCTGGCCTTGTACCCGAGAGTGGCACGGCAGGTGTCGAGGATGGAAGACTTGAGCAGGCTCCAGTGTTCTTCGATGTCTTCAGGGTATTCCTGAATGAGGCTTTCTCCAAGAGAGGCCTGAAACAGCTGCAGGGCGGCAGTGTTGTTCAGGGTCTCGAGGTTTAGTCTCTGCCGGCTCAGCTTCTTTTGCAGTCTCCTCTTCCTCTTGAGTCTGATGGACATTGTGGATCGTATCAGGCGGTGATCTGTCCAGCAGGCCTCTGAATCCATCATGGCTTTTGTGATGCTCACGTCGCGCTGATCCCTGGCTCTGACAATGACATAGTCAATAAGATGCCATTGTTTAGAGCGAGGGTGTCTCCATGAACCCTTGAGTTTGTTCTTCTGGCGAAAGATGGTATTCGTGATGGTAAGGTCGTATTGAGCACATTTGCTAAGAAGCAAAACCCCGTTGGAGTTGATGTTTCCAATGCCTTCCTTTCCAATGGTGCCCTTCCAGAGGTGGTGGTCCCGGCCCACTCTGGCATTGAAATCTCCCAATATAATAATCTTGTCCTCTTTGGGGATTTTTGACAATACATCATCCAGACAGGCATAGAAGGCCTCTTTTTTGTCCTCATCGGAAGCAAGGGTAGGTGCATAAACACGAAGAACTGTTGCCGTCTGGTTGTTGACCAGCACCAGACGGAGGGTCATCAGGCGCTCACTGATTCCCACAGCGAGTTCAGAGAGCTTACTGATCAGTTGGTTCTTGATGGCAAAACCAACCCCATGGATCCTAGGCTCGTCTGTGGCCTTTCCTTTCCAAAAGAAAGTGTATCCACCCTTTTCCTCCTTCAGATGACCTTCCTCTGCCCGCCGGGTTTCTGAAAGAGCAGCTATGTCAATCCGGCATCTTCTCAGTTCCCTGGCAATGATGGCGGTTCTCCTCTCCGGCCTATCACTGGTTACACTGTCCATTAGTGTGCGCACATTCCATGCTCCAAAATTCATGTTTCTGTGTTTTCGACCGCATATTGGTGATCCCTCTGAACGCGGTAATCCAGTCGGGAGGTTTGAGGCAGGCTATGTTTAGGGCACCTTTTCTAGCCCCTTCCCCCTCAGGGGTGAGCAGAGTGGATCCTAAAAAGGGCTGCTCAGTCGTGGATGCAGCTACCAAAGAGCTCTATCTGCCTCGGTCCAAGAGCCCAACGATCATCTAACATCCACCGCCTGATGTGCCAGCTTGTGACTAGGGGCTTCCAGACTTCACAATCCTGCCCCCGTTGCCACTTACTGGTCGCCACAGGACCTTAATCCGGGATGTAAGGTGGATTCCCTGAAAAAGACGCCTGTGCGTGACTTTGTTTAAAGTGGGGAGACTGCTGCACAGACAGTCACCACACTGTCCTTGACAGATCGGGGTCAGAGTCCAGTGGCAAGGAGACCAAGACGACTGGTGACCCTTTTCTGCTGCAGCCTTCATCCGCCTTCCCAGCCGTTGTGACGCCACCCCTCAGGCCGGCCATCATCCTCCGCCTGGTCCACCGTTGAGGTCTTCACTATTTACCCATAGCTGGAGCTGTTTACCCACAGCCGGGACAGTGGTTGATGGGCAGTAGGGCGTGTCCACACACCCGTGGGCCTACATGCCACATCTCTGGGGCCCACTGCTGCTCCGAGATCCTGCACAACTTAGCCTGGGACCGCAAGGTGCCAGTTACCGTGTGTGGCCACGAGGAGGCGTGTGCAAGTCTTGGCAATGGAGAGGCTGTGTACCGGTTGAGGAGGCTTACACACTCGGCTCCTCTTTTCACCCCCGGAAACAGAGGGCTAGCCGGTGGCGGTAGCTGAAAGCAGAAAAGTGGCAAGCAGAGGCAGCATGCAGCATGCACAAACTACAGGCACTACTACTCCAACACTACTGCACTGACGCATCACACGCCCTGTGTGCTGATGGAACGCACACACACACACAAATACATAAATTTCTTGGCAAATACGCACACGATCACAGCAACACGCTCAGTCGATACAAGCCACTGTAACTCCAGCCGTCTGTAACTTACCACTGCGCGCGAGCTGCAATAATCGCGCTAAGCTGATATAACTCACGCAAGACTTAAGGCGTGGTGACGTAACTTTCTAACACAACATTCAACCCAAAAATATACATTGATTTTCAACATCAACATCGGAACCTTTCTAACAGCCGCCCCCAAATGTACGAAGTACATTCGCTTCTAAAAAAGGTGACAGTCTAGAATGTTTTACGGCAGGTTAGTCTTAGTAGCAGGGTCGTCCTCTCCAGCAGGAAGAGCTGGCAGAGCGACCAGCCTGGCCACCGGCCTGGTGTAATGACGCTCGCAGATGCGTACGTCAGCAGAGCGGATGTGTCCATCAGCGCTCGAGTGGACCTTAGTGACATGGCCCACTGGCCACGATGCTCGTGGCAGTTGGGGATCCACCAGCATGACGACTGTTCCTTCGGTGAGGTCTCCTCTGGTGGAGTGCCATTTCTGACGCGTCTGTAGGCTTCGGAGGTAGTTCTGCAGGAAGCTGGACCAGAAGTGGTTCGGTAGAACCTGGGACTGTCTCCAGTAATGACGGCATAGCAGGTCAGTCTCTGGGTACACGATCTGGGGCAATGATCCGTCTGGCCGCCCCCTCAACAGAACGTTGGGTGTCACAGGGTCGAGGTCGTTGATGCTGGAGGAGACATATCCCAATGGCTTCGAATTTAGAATTCCTTCCACTTCAAGCAGCACGGTCCTCAGTACCTTCTCTGGGACTGGCTGGGCACCTACAGTGGTGTGCAAGGCTGCTTTCACCGAGCATATTTCTCTTTCCCACACCCCTCCGAAGTGGGGTGCTGCAGAGGGGTTGAAGTGGAAGCTGATCTTCTGCTTGGCTAGCTGCTGCTGTAGCTCTGGGAACAACGCTGCGAAAGCTTCAGGAAGGAATCGGTGTCAACGGCGTTGAGAAGGTCCAAGTGTACCCCTCTGGTGGTGAGACACTTGAAGATGATGTCCCACCTCTTCTCTGTGCGCCTCCCCACCTTAACCTGGAATGGCCCGAAGCAGTCCATCCCTGTCGAGAAGAAGGCTGGCTTAAAGAGACAGAGACGAGCAGGTAGCAGATCTGCCATCTTGGGGACAACTGGTCTGGCTTTCCAGTATCGGCATTCTGGACAGGTATGCTGATAGCGGTGCACTGCTTCTCGGCCACGCAGGATCCAGTAAGAGTGCCGTATCTCTGGGAACGCTCACTTTGGTCCAGGGTGATGCAAACGGCTGTCAAAGTCTTTAATGAGGAGATGGGTAGAAGGGTGGCTCAGGTCCAGCACTATGGGGTGTACCGCTGTCTGGTTAAGGTCTTCAGCATGGCAGAGCCGACCTCTTGTCCTCTTGGTCTATCTCGGGGGACAAGATGAGCAACCTACTATTCGACGGGACAGGCCTACCAGCTGGCAAGAGTCTCAGCTCGTCGGGCAAGCTCTCACGCTGGGATCGCTTAAAGAGAAGAAACTCTGCCTTTCGGTAATCTTCAGCGGTGGGTTTGCTGCTCTGATCTGCCTCCCCGTGCAGCTCCTGGACTGTAGCGTGCAGCAGGTCTTGGCAGGTGTCATGCTGCTTGGTATCTGTTGCATTGGGCATGACTGTGTTTACACCACAGAAGACGGGCTTTCTCAGCTCGGAGGCGTCATCTTCGGGGTCAGCGCTGGGTCTGACTGGCCAGTTTTCGGGAGGTTGGGGAACGGATGTCACCAGGCACTGATGTGGTCTCAAACTGTTCTGGGTGAACTTCACCGGACCCTGCAGGGCCCAACCTAGTGTGATACAGATAGCGGCTGGTCCGCCTGGAGTGCCCAGTCTGATCGGTTTGATGGCGGTAATCAGATGTGGGGGGTCTGATCCTATCAGCAACAATGGTTTGACCTAGTGGAAAGTCCTTATTGGTAGTCCAGTGAGGTGGGAGTACCTCTGCCAGAGTTGGTCTGTCGGATAGCACTGGTCGGCCAGGCCAAGGCGTGCTGCTGTGAAGGCCTTAGAGACTTTGAAGCTGGTCTTTGGATCAGCAGCCGGGGTGATGCGGAATGACACAGTAGACCCACGAAGGGTCTGGACGTCCTGCCGGATGTTCCGCAGTGGGAGGTCCTCCCTGACTCCTCGCATACCAAGCTCTTGCGCAGCTGCAGAGAGCAGCATTGTTCTTTCTGAGCCGTCGTCCAGGATGGCGTAAATTGTCAGGGTACGGTTGCCATGGCGAAGAATGACCTGGACGACTTTTAGTAGGACTCTGTTGCCTTCTGGTGGGTGGTCGACGTACAGTACCTCAGTAGTGGGGCTTGCCTGTTGACTGTTGTCGTGGTTTGAAGGTCTAGGCCGCCTGTCGTTGACCTCGTGAAGGACCTGTAGATGTTTACCTTGGCACAGACCGCAAAGCTTCTTCAGGTCGCACTGAGCTGCTCGGTGGGGTGTTGCACCTTTTGTTGGCCTTTATCCAGTCGACGAGTGCTTCCCTGCTCAACTTAGTCACTTCCGTACACTGACAGTGCTCTTCATTCTCACAGAAAGGGCAGTAGGGTCTGGCTCTCCCCCCTTTACTCTTCAGGTCTCTGGGGTGCTCTCTTGTCCTCTAGGCCAGTGGTCCCCAATCACCGGGCCGCGGACCGGTACCGGTCCGTGGGTCACTTGGTACCGGGCCGCCAAGCCGCACAGAAAAAATAAAATAAAAATATCGACGATCAATTCAAAGTTCAAGTTCAAAGTCACTTTTTTGTCAATCACTTCATATGTCAAGACACACAAAGAAACCGAAATTCCGTTTCCTCCATCCCACGGTGACGAGACACAGTACACGATAAACATACAAGTAGACGACACAAAATAAAAACAAGAAGGCACAAACAATACCTAATAAATAATAAATAAATAAAATGAGTGATGAATAAATAATAAACAAATAACCCAATAAATAAGAGGAGCAAAACTGAGCCAGTGTGCGTACAGCAGACAGTAAGCATAGCGCAAAGTACAGGACGCTACGCAGAAAGGGGGGGCGAGTTCAGGATCCTAACAGCCTGGAGTATGAAGCTGTTGGAGAGTCTGGTGGTGCGGGAGGGCAGGCTCCTGTACCTCTTCCCAGAGGGCAGAAGCTCAAACAAAGAGTGAGCGGGGTGACTCACATCACTCACAATCGTGGTCGCCTTGCGGGTGAGATGGGAGGTGTAAATGTCCTTCAAGGAGGGGATCGAAGCACCAATAATCTTACCAGCCGTGCTCACTATGCGCTTAATTCAGGTCAAGACACTCGTCCCGGTCACCTGACATGTTTCCCCAGTCGAGCCCGGAAGTAAGATGGCGGCGCGTGCACACGCAGCGGCCTCTCTCTGTCCCGAACGGTGTTTTGTTTTGTCGTTTAATGTGGGTTTGTCCGACAGGTTGTGCTACAAGTACAGCGGGCTGGTTCTGCTCGACATCGGCAAAAGCGAGTTTTGTGGCGATCTGGACTTTGAAGCGGGGACATTAAAGGCGCTCGGTCTGCTCCATCCTGAAGCGTCGGAATCGGTGTGCGAGGAGGCTGAAGAGGGGCGAGAGCGGGGGCGTCCGGGCCAGGCTGGCGGCCAACCCAGCTCGCCCGGCCGTGCCTTCCTTTCTTCTGGCGAACGTTCGATCGCTGGGCATCAACATGCCTGCTGAGAACTACGAACCGGACACTGCGTAACTGCTGTGCATCTGCAGCGGCTAGCGTGCTATCGGGCGGACCGGGCCATTGTACGAGGGGGAACATCGCGAGGAGGTGGAATGCGCGTCTACATCCGTGACGAATGGTGCCGGGACTCTGTGGTGGGATGCAAGCACTGCTCGCCTCTGGCGAGGTTTGTGATCTCCAGGCTTTTGGGGTCCTGAACTCTCTCCCCCGTTGTTTACTTGTATGTTACTCGTGTACTGTGTCTCGTCACTGTGGGATGGAGGAAACGTAATTTTAATTTCTTTGTGTGTCTTGGCATGAAGGAATTGACAATAAAGCTGACTCTGACTCTGAATATGTGGCCACAGGCTAACTAACCAGGCAATGAAGCATTCAAACTGCTTCAACACATGGAGACCAAGCATCCTGCAATAAAAGACAAACCTTAATCACTTCGAGTGTCCTTGTCTCCGATTACGTCTAGATGGGACCGGCTCGTTTCTGAGAAACAAACTCAGTGCTCCCACTAATTCAACGTAATGGTGAGTTTTATTTTTGTCATTTGTACTTGTTTTTATGTCAGTCGTATCATTTTACTTCATCGTATTTATATATTTATTATAAATGCATTATTTATTTATTTATTTATTTATTTATTTATTTATTTAGATGTATTATTTATTTATATAAATGCCGGTCCGCGAAAATATTTCGGACATGTAACCGCAAAAAAGGTTGGGGACCACTGCTCTAGGCTCTTGGAGCCATGGAGAACAGTGACAGTCCGCTGTCCTTGGCGGCTCTTGGACTTAGGTGCATGCCTCTCTCTCAGCCCGCTAGATGCGGTTGGCCCATCGAAGTCTTGACACCACGATTCATATTTCAGCCACTGGGCCAGGTCAAGCAGGTTGGGCGTAGTGCCTGCCTGTCGGAAGGTGCACCGACGGAAGTCTCTTCGCTGCTCTGGCGGTAGTTTGCTGAGGAGTCGCACCACGTGGGACCCACAGCGAAGTTCAGCTTGACCATCAGCGCCCAGTGTCTTTAGAAGCCCAACCAGTGATTGGACATAAAGGGCAAACCGCTCGAAGGCTGCGGTGTCACCACGGCGAACGTCAGGTGAGTCAAGGACGCTGACGATCTTCTTGAGAGCTAGTTGGTGTGGCTGACCAAATTTCCCGTTGAGGGCTGACATGGTGTCCGTGTATGGCATAGGTAAGTTGAGGTAGGAATCGGAGATCAACTTAGCCTCCTCGAGTATAAGGTGATCAACCAGGATCTGATACTTGAAGAGTTCGGTGGCTTTTTCTGGCAGAAGGTTCTCCAGGGCCATCTTCAAACGTCCAAACTCACATGGATCTCGACGGCTGAAGTGAGGTATGGTAGGGCGCGGCCCCCTGTAGCTCTGTTCGATTGTGACGGCTCAATCACGGGGAAAGGTGGCTGGGCCCTGCCAGGCTTGTCCTGGCATCCTTCAAGCCCACTGCAACGGCTGGTGGTTGAGTGAATTGTTGAGGGTTACTGGTTGCTGCATAGGAAGCAAGTCTAGGTGGTAAAGGCTGTGAGTAGGCAGGCTGATGAAAGTTTGAAGGCTGTTGAAATGCGTAAGCAGCAGCGCAGGGTGTAGCCTTGCTAGGCGGGAGCTGGTACTCGTGCTGATACTGGGACTGCGGCAGTGTTGACCCGGGAGCTGGGTACTTTGGTCTCTGAGGTAGAGTCTGCACTGGGGACTGGAAGCACTGTAGAGGCGGAAGACTGAGGCTTGGTTGGAAGGCCTTTGCTGGTGACATATCGCCATTGCTGGATGCTTGATTCTTCATCCGCTGTAACTCGGAGATTAGCTCATCTATTCTGTCTGTCACCGCTGGTGCCGGCAGGTTGTCGTGGTCGACGGTGTCGGGCCACGGCAGGGGTTCGGGCCAATCCTCTTCCTCCCCCTCCGCAAGGTTGGCCGAATAAGGTTCTTGTTGGCTGACGATTTGTGGCATAGCCTGTTGAAGGCTAAGTACTGTGTCGGTTAGCCTTCACGTCTCAGCTTGTACTTCCCTGAATGCGGCGACATCGGCATGGATGAAGCGCTGCGACTGCTGTAACATGCTACTCTCCTTTTTTATATCTCTTATTTTTGCTCTCAAGACGCGGGCGTGAGGTGCTAGGTGAGGTGAGGGTGGTCCTCGGACATCCTCTCTGGGCCCTCTCTCTGAATACTGCCGGTGGGCTAGCTGGGTTTCCAGACTGTAGCTCTGCCGCTCTGGGTGATACAGGTCCGCCTCCCGGAGGTCAGCATCCGGCCTGTGATGGTCAGTATAGGGAGAGTGGGTGAAGCAAGGGAGGGGGGTCATCTCGGCCGCTCCCTCCTGGTGAGAAGGCCACTCCTCTTCGTGCCCATGCCTATCTGGTCGCCTGTGCCCCACGTAGCTAACTCGGTAGTCGTCGAGATGAGCTGGGGGGCGTGTCTGACACCTGGGTCTCGTCACACGGTTTTCCCACTCCATATCGTCCAAGAGTAAAGAGAGCATACGGCTCGAAGGACCACAATATTGGGGAGCCTGAGGACTGTATAGGGTGGTTGGCCAAAACACAGGAGGGAAGACGTGGTTCGGTTTTGATTGCTTTACTGGATCATAGGGGCATACAGGCAAATTGGCAAAGGCACACGTTTTCTTGGCAAACACGCACACGATCACAGCAACACGCTCAGTCAATACCAGCCACTGTAACTCCCGCCGTCTGTAACTTACCACTGCGCGCGGGCTGCAACAATTGCGATAAGCTGATATAACTCATGCGAGACTTAAGGCGTGGTGAGGATAAACTACAGTAGGTGGCAGTGGTGCTCATATTGTTAGTGTACTGTTTACATGGAGTATTAGCTCACATAAAGCACAGAGCACAAAACATTAAGTGGAATGAATAAACGGTAAAGGGACAACATGAAAAAATATTACATACAGTATAACACTAAAATAAAAGCGAGATAATTAAAAATATTCTTTCGATACAAGGATGCAATGTTATGCGTATCTAAAATATGTTTACAGACAAATGATACCATTTATGTACAGTTGCAGTGGGGAGTCGAGGTGGTGCAAAGTCTTTAGATTATCATTGATTATATATAGGACAAATATCAAAGTCAAAATCAGCTTTATTGTCAATCTCTTCACATGTCAAGACACACAAAGAAACCCAAATTACGTTTTCTCTATCCCACGGTGACGAGACATATTACACGATAGACATACAAGTGAACGACACAATATAACAACAAGAAGGCACAAACAATAAATAATAAGAGTAATGAATAAATAATAAATAAACAGATAACACAATAAATAAGAGGAGCAAAACGGAGCCAGTGTGCATACAGCAGACAGTAAGCATAGCGCAAAAGTGCAGGACGCTACGCAGAAAGGGGAAGCGAGTTCAGGGTCCTAACAGCCTGGAGTATGAAGCTGTTGGTGAGTCTGGTGGTGCGGGAGCGCAGGCTCCTATACCTCTTCCCAGAGGGCAGAAGATCAAACAAAGATTGAGCGGGGTGACTCACATCACTCACAATCGTGGTCGCCTTGCGGGTGAGATGTGAGATGTAACTGTCTTTCGAGGGGAGTGAAGCACCAATAATCTTACCAGCCGTGTTCACTATGCGCTGCAGGGCCTTCAAGTTGTAGTCAGTGCAGCTGCCACCCCAAACAGCAATACAGCTGGAGAGAACGCTCTCAAAGGTTCCAGGGTAAAATGTAGTCATGACGGCCGGAGGAGAGTTTTCGCAGGAAGTACAGGCGGCGCTGGGCCTTCTTCGCCAGTGATGCGGTGTTGGTGGACCAGGAGAGATCCTCACTGATGTGCACCCCAAGGAACCTGGCGCTGCTCACTCTCTCCACCACAGCACCGTCGATGGTCAGCGGCAGGTGTTGGGTGTGACCCTTCCGGAAGTCAACAACAATCTCCTTGGTCTTGTCGACGTTCAGCAGGAGGTTGTTGTCCCTGCACCACGCGGTCAGAAGGTCAACCTCCAGCCTGTATTGAGTCTCGTCTCCCTTAGTGATGACACCCACCAGAGTCGTGTCGTCAGCAAACTTCACTATGCGGTTGTCGCTGTAGGTTGCAGTGCAGTCATGCGTCAGGAGGGTGAAGAGTAGCGGACTGAGCACGCAGCCTTGGGAGGGCCCCTGTGCTCAGCGTGATGCTGGCGGAGATTTTGTTGCCAACACGTACCACCTGTGGCCTCTGACAGAGGAAGTCCAGTAGCCAGTTGCAGAGGTAGGTACTGAGGCCCAGCTTGTCAAGTTTGCTGATGAGACGTTGTGGTACAATGGTGTTGAAGGCAGAACTGAAGTCCACAAACAGCAATCTCCCATACGAGTCCCTTCTCTCCAGGTGGGTGAGGGCCGAGTGGAGGTCAGAGCAGATGGCATCCTCAGAGGACCGTTTGGCTCGGTACGCAAACTGGAAGGGGTCAGTGGTTGGGGGGAGAACGGAACGGATGTGCTCAATGACAAGCTGCTCAAAGCACTTCATGATGATGGGCGTAAGTGCCACGGGGCGGTAGTCATTGAAGCAGGACGGAGCAGGTTTCTTGTGAAGGCAGAATTCGAAATAGTCCATGTGAACGTCAATGTAAAGGATGAAATGGGTGTGTGAATCGGTGAACATAAGACTTTGTGAAGTACTATGAACAGCATGATGTCGATTGAAGAACTATAAAGATTCACTCCATTTGCTGTTTATCATTCCTACATTGTAAAAGAAATAGCTAAATAATCAAAGGATGATATGCTGACACCCCTCCTAAAAAAACATGAACCACGATGTAAGACTGTATTAAAAAATACAGTAATCCTCGCATCCTTGAATTTTTTTCAACATTTCCAAATTAAACAAAGAAAAATCAAAAATTCAAAATAAAACTTCTAAATTGAGGAATTATGGCACGAGAGTTGCCCACACGCCAGCAAAAGGCAGAGTGTCCACACAATTGCAGTACGTACACTTTTTATTTTATTTTTTATAATAAGTTCTAAAACCATATTTACAGTATTGTACCTTGTTATAGATTTTTTTTTATAATAAGAGTTCTAAAAACATGTTTACAGTTGCAGTACGTACACTTTTTATAAAAAAAAGTTGTTATAATAAGAGTTCTAAGAACACAAAAGTTGTTATAATAATAACAATAAGTATTGTACCTTGTTATAAAAAAGTTATGACAATATTCTTTAAAGTTAAGACTAGTTTAAAGTTATCTCCATTGAAAAGTACAGTGCTTTTCCTTAAAAAATAAGGACATTTCAAAGTGACCCCAAACCTTTGAACGGTAGTGTATAAATGATATATGCAATGTATCACATATTTTGAAGATGGTTTTGTTTGCAGATGACACAAATATTTTTTGTTCTGGTAGTGATTTACACACCTTAACAGGACTAATAAATAATGAATTAAGCAAATTAAAGGTATGGTTGGACAGCAATAAATTATCCTTAAACCAAAGCAAAACAAGTGTAATACTTTTTGGTAATCACAGAACTAATTTGAAACTAGAGATAAAGCTGGATGGGGTTAGTATTGAAAGAGTGAATGAGATTAAATTTAGATAGATAGATAGATAGATAGATAGATAGATAGATAGATAGATAGATAGATAGATAGATAGATAGATAGATAGATAGATAGATAGATAGATAGATAGATAGATAGATAGATAGATAGATAGATAGATAGATAGATAGATAGATAGATAGATAGATAGATAGATAGATAGATGGATAGATGGATAGATATTTATTTGTCATTGTAACATGTACAACGAAATTTAAAAAGTGCCAACCGATCCGCGCATGAGATAAAAAATAAACAGAATAAATAGAATAAAAGATTTAGAAAATACAAGCTAAAACCCACAGAAGAAGAACATACACAGACATAATCATTTACGTTTAGCTGCATTCAATGCGACTACCGCTGTAGGGTAAAAACTGTTGGCAAATCTGCTAGTCCTTGACCTAATTGCTCTGTAGCGTCTGCCTGATGGCAACAGTTCGAAAAGGGAGTGGCCAGGGTGGGAAGTGTCCTTCAGAATGTTCTGTGTTTTTTTGAGACAGCGGATTCTGTGTAGCTCTTCCAGTGTGAGGAGAGGGCAGCCAATGATCTTCTGTGCTGTGTTGATGACCCCTTGGAGTTTTTTCCTCTGAGCAGCAGTGCAGCTGGAGTACCAAACACGTATACAGTATGCTAAAGTGCTTTCTATGGAGCAGCGATAGAAGGACACCAGCAGTCTTTGTGTAATGCTGTGTCTCCTCAGCACCCTTAAGAAGTAAAGTCTCTGCTGGGCCTTTTTAAGCAGCTCAGAGGTGTTCACGCCCCAGGTGAAGTCCTCCTTGATGTGGACACCCAGGTAGCGGAAGGAGGACACCCTCTACACACAGACCCCGTTGATGATAAGTGGTGGAATGTCCGTTTTATTTTTCCTCCTAAAATCAATGACCAGTTCTTGGGTTTTAGACGTGTTTAGGAGCAGATTGTTCTCTCCGCACCACTCCGATAGCCGGACCACTTTGTCCCTGTAGGCAGACTCATCCCCCTTTGAGATGAGCCCCACCACGGTTGTGTCATCTGCAAATTTCACGATGGTGTTGCTGCGGTGGGGGGGGATGCATGCATGTGTGTAGAGGGTGTAAAGCAGTGGGCTCAGTACGCAGCCCTGTGGGGAGCCGGTACCAAGACTGAGAGGTGTGGATGTATGACGGCCCACTCTCACCCTCTGGCTGCGACCCGTCAGGAAGCTCTTACCGTTTTTTTCCGTGTATAGTCCGCAAAATTTAACGAATTTATTGTCCTAAAATCTGGGGTGCGCATTATACATGGGTACAAAAATTTTTAATTTTTTTTTTTTTTTTTATTATTATTATTTTTTTTTAGAAAACAAAACCAACAACAGGACTGACCGACAAAGTCGTGGAACAAAAAGACAGGGTGACATTACCAAAGACAGGAACAGAAAGCAAACAGACATCATGACAGTAACACATGCAATGATCCGACGGTGAGCGAGGGGCAGACAGGACTTAAATACAAAACACGTTACATCGATTGAGGTGACACAGGAAGAGAGGGGCGACGCGAACAGAAACTATGGCAACCTAGACACATAGCAAAACTGGGGACGAGACATGACAAATCTCCCCCGAAATAAAACTTGTAATCACCTTTCTTCTTGTTTGTTGTCAATCGCGCATCGCATTCAGCCATCCTGTCCCAACACACTCAGTCAAAAAAATCCATAATTGACGACACATCGTTTGATGCGATGGTGCAATCCTTGATGGTGTGTTATTGTCAAATATTGTTTGTTATTTAATCTCCATCGCGGACCGGACGTCATGCGGAAGCAGTATGACTGTGCATGCGCGAAAGCAGTATGACTGCGCATGCGCACTATGGGTCAGCTGCGCAGAACGGATGCGCAAGACACGTCAGCTATTTACTAATTAGCGAGAGTTCGGTTTAATTAGCAGTTTCATCAGAATGGATAAGAGAGCAAGTTATACTGTAGCATTTCGAAAGAAAGTCATTGAAGTGGCAGAAGAATTAGGCAATAGGGCAGCTGCGCGCCAATTTGACGTCAATGAGTCAAACATAAGACTCTGGAGGAAGAAAAAAAATCAATTTGATACAGCGAAGGCTTCAGCAATATAACATCCTTTTTTGCTTTTGTAAGGACGAGATCTCAATCAAAGTAAATACAACATCCAGGGTCTTGAACTATCCATCCTACTTTTCAACTTTTTGTTTGACAACCCCCCCTCGAGAAAAAAAAAAAAGACCACAAGTGACGAGAGCTGCTGCTCTTCTCTTCTTGACTGACAATGAATGTGATAGTTTAATACAATCAGCAAATAACAAAATGCGTATTACAGGTCGGTCATATTTTATTTCACGACACTTTGCCTTGTTCCTTTCGTCTCTGCTGTTCACTTCAAACACGCTCCATACGAGCGCAATGCTCTCGTATCAGACAAGGCTTGCTCGATCACCTGCTCGTTTGCTGTCTGTCACAATGTACCCTACACAAATCCGAAACATTTGTTGCGGCTCCGAGTCACGACGAGGGGCAAGTTTTGGTAAACAAGGGTGTTTTTATTCCTCTTCAACGTCTCTCCCATACAGAGCCGCCTTTTTCACGTCCGCACGCCTCTTTCCCGTGCGCGCACGGAGCGCGGTGGTGCGTTTACGGGCAGTCGGAGAAATCAACGCCAACAAAAAAAATTACATCCAGCCTAGTTAAGACCATACCAAAGACTATAAAAATGGGACCCATTGCCTCCCTGCGTGTGTGACGATCATTGGGACTTAAAAAAAAAAAAGAAAAAAAAAAAAAGAAAAATTTCATAAAACAAAATTCATAAAAATTGGGTGCGTATTATACATGGGTACAGGCTTTTTTCCAGCATCAGCATGCCATTTTTAGGGTGCGTATTATCCATGGGGGCGCACTATACACAGAAAAAAACGGTAATCCACCTACAAGTATTGTGTGGAAGTCCCAGGCCCTCCAGTATGTCCACCAGTCTGTGGGGGAGGATGGTGTTAAAAGCAAAGCTAAAGTCCACGAATAGCATCCGCACATAACTCCCCGGCTGCTCCAAGTGGAACAGTGCAGCGTGGAGGGCTGTAGCTACTGCGTCCTCTGTGGTTCTATTTGCCCTGTAGGTGGGGGTCAAAACCTCTGAACAGGAGTGCTGTGATGTGACCCCGTACCAGCTTTTCAAAGCACTTCATGACCACCGGGGTGAGTGCGACTGGCCAGTAGTCATTAAGGCTGGTGATGTGACGTTTCTTGCGCAGGGGGACTATAGTGGAGGATTTTAAGCAGGATGGGACAGTGGACTCGGTAAGGGACTGGTTGAAAATCTTTGTGAAGACTCCAGCCAGCTGATCTGCGCAGTCCTTCAGAACACGGCCAGTGACGCCGTCAGGACCCGCAGCCTTCCTCGAGTTGATGGTCCGCAGCGTGCGCCTCACCTCGTGTTCCTTCACCTTGAAGGTGAAGCTGCTGCGGTCTGTGGGATGTGATGTGGCCGCTTCAGGTGGCTCGGACTCGAACCGGGCAAAGAAGGTATTGAGGACCTCTGCCAGTGAGGCGTCCCCTTCAGCAGCTCCGATGGTGGTTCTGTAGTTGGTGAGATGGTGAACTCCCTGCCACACCTGCTTGCTGTTGTTGCTGTCCAGGAGATCCTCAATCCTCTTTTTGTAGGCAAGCTGGGCCTCTCTGATGCCTCTCCTCAGGTTGGCTCTGGCTGTGCTGTAGAGAGACCCGTCCTCAGACCTGAGGGACAGAGCGATGTCCCTCTCCTCCAGCAGCCGAAGGACCTCCCGGGTCATCCAGGACTTCTGATTGGGGTATATCCGTATAGGCTTGTCCACTGTGACAGTGTCTCTGCAGTGCTTGATATAACACAGAACACTGTCTGTGAACACGTTCAAGTCCCGGTGTTCAAAGATGTCCCAGTTAGTCCTGTCGAAGCAGTCCTGCAACTGCTGAGAGGCGTCATCAGGCCAGGTTTTAACAAATTTAGTGATGACAGGAGCTGATCTCCTGATGGTGGTATATGCCAGGATTAATAGCAGTGACATATGGTCAGACTGGCCCAGGTGAGGTAGCTGTTTTGCCCTGTAGCCTAGCTTAATGTTGGAGTAGACCTTGTCCAGAGTGTTAACTCCTCTAGTGGCACATTTAACATGTTGGTGGAAACTAGGGAGTGCTGCTTTCAAATCCACATGATTAAAGTCCCCAGCCATGATGTGGACTGTGTCAGGATAACTGATCAGCTGGCTGCTAATACTGCCATGTAATAGTCCAATAGCTAGCTTAGCATTAGCATCCGGAGGTATGTAAATAACAGTCGTCATGACTACGGTAAATTCACGAGGGAGGTAAAAGGGCCTGCATTTAATAGTCACATACCTCCGTGAGTCGTCACCTTATCGTGGTGGAGGGGTTTGCGTGCCCCTATGATCCTAGGAGCCATGTTGTCTGGGGCTTCATGCCCCTGGTAGGGTCACCCATGGCAAACGGGTCCTAGGTGAGGGGCCAGACAAAGCACGGCTCACATTACCCCTTATGATGAAAACAATTATTGAATCACGTTTTCCCTCGCCCGGACGCAGGTCACCGGGGCCCCCCTCTGGAGCCAGGCCTGGAGGCGGGGCTCGAAGGCGAGCGTCTGGTGGCCAGGCCTTCGCCCATGGGGCCCGGCCGGGCTCAGCCCGAAAAGGAAACGTGGGTTCCCCTTCCCATGGGCTCACCACCTGTGGGAGGGAACAAAGGGGTCGGGTGCATTGCAAGCTGGGCGGCGACCAAAGGGAGGGACCTTGGCGGTCTGATCCCCGGCTGCAGAAGCTGTCTCTTGGGACATGGAATGTCACCTCTCTGGCTGGAAAAGAGCCCGAGCTGGTGTGCGAGGCAGAAAAGTTCCGACTAGATATCGTTGGACTTGCCTCCACGCACAGTTTGGGTTCCGGTACAAGCCCTCTCGAGAGGGGCTGGACTCTCTTCCACTCTGGAGTTGCCCACGGTGAGAGGCGTCGACCAGGTGTGGGTATACTTATTGCCCCCCGGCTGGGCGCCTGCACATTGGGGTTCACCCCGGTGAACGAGAGGGTAGCCTCCCTCCGCCTTCGGGTGGGGTGACGGGTCCTGACTGTTGTTTGTGTCTATGCACCAAACGGCAGTTCAGAGTACCTACCCTTTTTGGAGTCCCTGGAGGAGGTGCTGGAGAGCCCTCCTTCAGGGGACCCCATCGTTCTACTGGGTGACTTCACTGCTCACGTGGGCAATGACAGTGAGACCTGGAAGGGCGTGATTGGGAGGAACGGCCCCCCCGATCTGAACCTGATCGGTGTTCTATTATTGAACTTCTGTGCTCGACACGGATTTTCTATAATGAACACCATGTTCAAACATAAGGGTGTCCATGTGTGCACTTGGCACCAGGACACCCTAGGCCGCAGTTCGATGATCGACTTTGTAGTCGTGTCATCGGATTTGCGGCCGCATGTTTTGGACACTCGGGCGAAGAGAGGGGCGGAGCTGTCAACTGATCACCACCTGGTGGTGGGTTGGCTCCAATGGTGGGGGAAGATGCCGGTCCGACCTGGCAGACCCAAACGTTCTGTGAGGGTCTGCTGGGAACGTCTGGCGGAATCCCCTGTCAGGAAGAGCTTCAACTCCCACCTCCGGCAGAACTTTTCCCACGGGGGAGGCGGGGGACATTGAGTCCGAGTGGACCTTGTTCCGCGCCTCCATTGTCGAGGCGGCCGACCGGAGCTGTGGCCGTAAGGTCATTGGTGCCTGTCGTGGCGGCAATCCCCGAACCCGCTGGTGGACAACGGCGGTAAGGGATGCCTTCAAGCTGAAGAAGGAGTCCTATCGGGCCGTTTTGGCCTGCGGGATTCCCGAGGCAGCTGACAGGTACCGGATGGCCAAGCGGAACGCGGCTTCGGCGGTTGCTGAGGCAAAAACCCGGGGTTGGGAGGAGTTTGGCGAGGCCATGGAGATTGACTTCCGGACGGCTTCGAGGAAATTCTGGTCCACCATCCGGCGTCTCAGGAGGGGGAAGCAGTGCAACGTCAACACTGTTTACAGTGGAGATGGCGTGCTGCTGACCTCGACTCGGAACGTTGTGTGTCGGTGGGGAGAATACTTCGAAGACCTCCTCAATTCCACCGACACGCCTTCCATTGTGGAGGCAAGGCCTGGGGACTCTGAGACGGACTCTCCAATCTCTGGGGTTGAAGTCACTGAGGTAGTTAAAAAACTCCTCGGTGGCAAGGCCCCGGGGGTGGATGAGATCCGCCTGGATTTCTTAAGGGCTCTGGATGTTGTGGGGCTGTCATGGCTGACACGTCTCTACAGCATCGCGTGGACATCGGGGACAGTGCCTCTGGATTGGCAGACTGGGGTGGTGGTTCCCCTCTTTAAGAAGGGGGACCGGAGGGTGTGTTCCAATTACAGGGGAATTACACTCCTCAGCCTCCCTGGTAAGGTCTATTCAGGGGTGCTGGAGAGGAGGGTCCGTCGGGAGGTCGAACCTCGGATTCAGTCCTGGCCGTGGAACAGTGGACCAGCTCTTCACCCTCAGCAGGATCCTCGAGGGTGCATGGGAGTTCGCCCAACCAGTCCACATGTGTTTTGTGGACTTGGAGAAGGCGTTCGACCGTGTTCCTTGGGAGGTCCTGTGGGGGGTGCTTCGGGAGTATCACCGATGCCAGAGTTTGGTCCGCATTTCCGGCAGTAAGTCGGATTCGTTCCCAGTGAGGGTTGGACTCCGCCAAGGCTACCCTTTGTCACCGATTCTGTTTATAATTTTTATGGACAGAATTTCTAGGCGCAGCCGAGGTGTTGAGGGTGTCCGGTTTGGGGACCTCAGCATCAGGTCTCTGTTTTTGCAGACGACGTGGTGCTGTTGGCTTCTTCAGGCCGTGATCTCCAGCTCTCACTGGAGCGGTTCGCAGCCGAGTGTGAAGCGGTTGGGATGAGGGTCAGCACCTCCAAATCCGAGTCCATGGTCCTCGATCGGAAAAGGGTGGAATGGCCTCTCCAGATTGGGGATGAGATCCTGCCCCAAGTGGAGGAGTTTAAGTATCTTGGGGTCTTGTTCACGAGTGAGGGGAGGATGGAGCGCGAGATCGACAGGCGGATCGGTGCAGCGTCGGCAGTAATACGGACTCTGTACCGGTCCGTCGTGGTAAAGAGAGAGCTGAGCCAAAAGGCAAAGCTCTCAATTTACCGGTCGATTTACGCTCCTACCCTCACCTTTGGTCACGAGCTATGGGTCGTGACCGAAAGAACGAGATTCCAGATACAAGCGGCCGAAATGAGTTTTCTCCGCAGGATGTCCGGGCTCTCCCTTAGAGATAGGGTGAGAAGTTCGGTCTTCCGGGAGAAACTCGGAGTAGAGTCGCTACTCCTCCACGTTGAGAGGAGCCAGATGAGGTGGCTCGGGCATCGCATCAGTATGCGTCCTAGACGCCTCCCTGGGAAGATGTTCCGGGCATGTCCCACCGGTAGGAGACCCCGGGGACGACCCAGGACGCGCTGGAGAGACTATGTCTCTCAGCTGGCCTGGGGACGCCTTGGGATCCCCCGGGATGAGCTTGATGAAGTGGCTGGGGAGAGGGAAGTCTTGGAGTCCCTCCTGAAGCTGCTGCCCCCGCGACCCGACCCCGGATAAGCGGAAGAAGATGGATGGATACTCCAGGTCCGGGCAGCAGTGACTGTCTACAGTCACCATATTAGTACACCAGTTGTTATTGACGTGAACAGAGCCCCCCCCCCCCTGCTCTTGCCGGAGTTCTCAGTCCTCTCATGACGCTGTGTGGTGTAGCCTGCTAGCTCGATAGCACAGTCCGGTATGAGTGGATGAAGCCAGGTTTCGGTGATCAGTACCATGCAGCAGTCCTTCACGGTTTGCAGACATCTATAGCCTTAGTTCATCCATCTTGTTAGCAAGAGACCTGGCGTTCGTAAGAAACGGAAGCGGCCGTTCAAACCACCGCTCCCTAGCCTGGTTAGCGCGCCGGCCCTCCAGCCTTGTTTCTGCCTCCTCTCTCTGCGCTGCCTTCGCTTCCTCCCAGCGGGGATTGTGATCCAAGGGGAGCCGGGGCGCCTGATGATATCCTCCGGTATGTTTTGCGAGCGGTGAAACTCCGCTGCGACACTCAACTCGCAGCAAACACCTATCTTGAGGAGCTCCTGCCGGTTGTAGGTTGTGTATGATCGACATACAGTGGGTACAAACACTAACAAAAAACAAACAATGCGTAGATCGGGAGAGCACTGAGCCGCTGCAACTGCGTGCGCCGCCATCTTGTCCGCCTCGCGCCCAGGTGAGGAAAAAATCCCCAGGTGAGGAAAATTTTTTAGGGGTGACAACTTGAAATCATTGATTTGCAGTGTGATGTAGAATTGAAGGACAAATTTGCTTCTGTGGGCTTGGACACATTTTACAAGTATCTCTTACCAGGCTATCCTAAATTGACAGCACTGGCTGCAAAAATGTTGTCCATGTTTGGGACTACCTACCTTTGTGAGCAGGTCTTCTCAGTAATGAACATTAATAAAACAAAGCTTCGCTCAAAGCTCACACATAAGCACTTAAATGAGATTCTGAAACTGGCTGCTTCTCAGGACATGAAGCCTGATATTGATGCACTTGTGCATGTCACGTACTGGCGCCACCTGCGACAGGACCACGCCCCCCCCATCAGCGTAATCGCCGCCACCTGCCACAGCCGCATGGACAGCGCTATATAAACGCCGCCAGCGCAGACCCGATTGTCCGTCTGTCGCGAGATTTTGTGTCGCTCTCCGGTCCACAACGATCTGACGTCAGAGAAGAATTCGAGGAAACAGAAGAACCGCTTGTTCGTCGAAGCAGATCGCCGATCCAGCTCCGGCTCCAGCCTCGCCCACCTTACCCCCCACCCGCAATAAACCTCTTTATCGTCACACACTTGGCTGTACTCTCCACTCCCTTACAGTACAGACGGACCATCGCTATGCAGCCAGCGGACGATGAGACGGCATTCGCCCGGCTGGAGCGAGCCGAGACCGCCATTGGCAGCCTATCCGCCGACATCCGGAATCTAATCGGGGTGGGCCAACGGCAACAGCAACAGCAGCAGGAGATGGCCCAAGCCCTCCATAGGTTGTCGGTGGCTGCGCCCCCGGCTGTCGCGGCACCCCGCCCCGCCCGTTGACCGAGGCCGGGAGGCTTGCGGACGTTCCGGAGCCTCGCCTCGGCAACATTGAACGATTCAGCGGAGATCCCAAGCACGTGAGGGCGTTCGTAACTAACTGCCGTATAATGTTTGATCTCCAGCCCGTCACGTTTGCATCGGAGGCTGCAAGAGTCGGGTTCGCCCTAACCCACCTCACGGACAAGGCGCGGCTGTGGGGGCTGGCCGAATACGAGAGGGGGGCCCCGGCTTGTGACACGTTCGACGCATTCCCGGAGGAATTGCTCTACTTGTTCGACCTGGGCTCTGCCGCTGAAGAAGCCGCCGAGGAACTGGCGACGCTGCGTCAAGGTAGCCGATCGGTCGCAGATTACGCCCTCAAATTCCGAACCCTGGCCGGAAGCAGCGGGTGGAACGAGCCGGCGCTAAGCAGCACATTCCTCCACGGTCTCGCGGAGTACATGAAGGACGAGCTAGTTTCCCGCGATCGGCCGCGAACTCTGAAGGACGCAATGAACTTGGCGGCCCGAGTAGACCGGCGGATCCGGACGCGGCGGCGCGACGAGAGGTCCCTGCGAAACCCGCCAACCGCACTACCCGCCGAGCCCATGGATCTGGGTGGGGGGGATCCGCGTGAGCTCGACCAGCTCAGGCTCTTCCAGTCCCAGCTCGCGGCGGGCGACCGGAACGTGGCGGCCCTGGTGGATTCCGGGGCGGAGGGTAACCTCATGGACAGTCGCCTGGCACGCCAGTGCGGGATTAACTTCCTGCCTCTGAGTCCGCCCATTCCCGCACGCGCCATCGACGGCCGTCTGATTGGCGAGGTGGCCTTCAAGCCAGTCAAGGTACTACTCTCCGGCAATCACCACGAGACCATCCAGTTTTTTCTCCTTCCCCTCCCAGGACAGCAGCTCATCCTGGGGTACCCTTGGCTGGGGCAGCACAACCCGGTGCTGGACTGGGAGGTGGGGGTGGTTCGGCAGTGGAGCGAACGCTGCCATCGGACGTGCCTGAGGGCGGCCACCAGCCCGCTCGGTGGAGCCCCGCCCAGGTACAGCCCCGACATCTCCACCGTACCGACGGTCTATCACGAACTCAAAGAAGTTTTTAGTAAGGCCAGGGCCACCTCCCTTCCTCCCCACCGGTCTTACGATTGTGCCATCGACCTGCTGCCCGGCACCTTCCCCCCCAAGGGACGCGTCTACTCCCTGTCCGCTCCTGAGCGCCGGGCCATGGAGGAATACATCCGGGAGTCCCTGGCGGCCGGCATCATACGGCCGTCCTCATCACCTGCGGGAGCGGGGTTCTTCTTCGTGGAGAAGAAGGAGGGCACGCTCCGCCCGTGCATCGACTACCGGGGAATAAACGCAATAACCGTTAAGAACCGATATCCCCTGCCTCTTCTGTCTTACGCCTTCGAGAGCCTTCAGGGTGCCACCGTCTTCACTAAGCTGGATCTTCGCAACGCCTACCACCTGATCCGCATTCGGGAGGGAGACGAGTGGAAGACGGCCTTCAACACCCCGAGCGGCCACTACGAGTACTTGGTGGTTCCGTTTGGGCTCACCAACGCCCCAGCGGTTTTCCAGTCCTTAATAAATGACGTGCTACGAGACATGCTGGACAAGTTAGTGTTCGTTTATTTGGATGACATCCTCATCTTCTCCCGCTCGCTCCCTGAACACATCAAGCATGTTCGGACGGTGCTACGCCGCCTCCTGGAAAACTCGCTCTACGTGAAGGCAGAGAAGTGCGAGTTCCACGCCTCCTCTGTCAAGTTCCTCGGCTACGTGGTGCGCGAGGGATCAGTCGAGATGGACCCAGAGAAAGTGCAAGCGGTCACGTCATGGCCTGTCCCCGAGACACGCAAGCGGCTGCAACAATTCTTGGGGTTTGCGAACTTCTATCGCCGCTTCATCCGTGGGTACAGCACCGTGGCCGCGCCCCTCACCGCCCTCACCAGGCCCGCCTCCCCGTACAAATGGACGGAACGGGCAGAACAGGCGTTTCAGGAGCTCAAGAGGAGGTTCACGTCCGCTCCCATCCTCCGAGTCCCCGATTCTGACGGGCAGTTCGTGGTCGAGGTGGATGCCTCGAACGTGGGTGTTGGGGCGGTGCTGTCCCAACGCAGCTGCCAGGACGATCGCCTCCACCCGTGCGCCTTTTTTTCGCGCCGCTTGTCGGCCTCGGAGCGGAACTACGACATCGGCAACCGGGAGCTCCTCGCCATCAAATTGGCCTTGGAGGAGTGGCGGCATTGGCTGGAGGGCGCCACCACGCCGTTCATCGTCTGGACCGACCACCGCAACCTGGAGTACCTGAGATCGGCCAAGAGGCTGAACGCAAGACAAGCAAGGTAGGCTCTGTTCTTTGACCGGTTTGAGTTCTCTTTCTCCTACAGGCCGGGTTCCCGAACCCGAAGGTGGATGCCCTGTCGCGTTCGTTTCCTGGCGGGTAGGAGGAACGGGGTTCGCCTCCCGCTATTCTCCCGAGCTCGGTGCGGGTAGCGGCGCTGTCATGGGAGATTGAACGCCAGGTGGAAGCCGCATAAAGTGACCAACCCGATCCCAGCAACTGCCCGGAAGGCCGCCTGTTCGTCCCTGAGGGCCTGCGCTCATCCGTGCTGCAATGGGCACACGACTCACGCCTGGCCTGTCATCCCGGAGCTGCGCACACGAGGTACGTGGTGGCGCAGCGTTTCTGGTGGCCCACCTGGCAGGTGGACACCAGCGATTACGTCAGAGCCTGTTCAATATGTAACCGCAGTAAGACCTCCACCCGTCCTCCGGCCGGGCTACTCCAGCCCTTGCCGGTTCCCCGGCATCCCTGGTCTCACCTGTCCATCGACTTTGTCACGGGCCTTCCCCCCTCGGAGGGGAACATGGTGGTCCTCACGGTGGTGGACCGGTTCAGCAAAATGACGCACTTCATTCCCCTGCCTAAGCTTCCGTCCGCGAAGCAGACTGCGTCCATCATGGTGCGGGAGGTGTTTTGTCACCACGGCCTCCTACAGGACATCGTGTCGGACCGTGGCCCGCAGTTCGCGTCCACTTTCTGGGCGGAGTTCTGCCGACTCCTCGGCGCTACGGCCAGCCTCTCGTCGGGTTTTCACCCTCAGTCCAACGGTCAAGCGGAGCGTCTGAACCAGGAGCTAGGTAGGTCCCTCCGATGCATGGCCGCCGGGGACCAGCGTGGGTGGGTCCAACAGCTGCCTTGGGTGGAGTACGCCCACAACTCCCTCCCCAGCTCGGCTACGGGACTGCCGCCCTTCCACTGCGTCTTCGGGTACCAGCCACCCTTGTTTGCCCACCACCGTTGGCCCAGGCTTGTGTCCGCCGTTGTCGTCGTGCCTGGGCGAGAGCCCGGACCGCTCTTCTCCGCTCTGTTTCAGGCTACGCACGCCAGGCAAACAAGCGCCGGTCGCCGGCCCCGGAGTACAGAGTGGGCCAGCGGGTGTGGCTCTCGACGCAGGATTTGCCGCAGCGAGAGGGGTCCCGCAAGCTGGCACCGCGCTTTGTTGGGCCGTTTCCCATCCAGAAAGTGATCAGCCCGTCCGCCGTCCGTCTCCTTCTTCCGGAGTCCATGAAGGTACACCCCACGTTCCACGTGTCCCGTGTGCGGCCCGTTTTTGAGAGCGCATTGGCACCGGCGCCCGTGCCGCCGCCGCCGCCCCAGCTCGTCGAGGGGGGCCCGGCTTACGCCGCCCGCTTCCTGCTCCGATCGCGGCGGCGCGGTCGTGGCTTCCAATACCTGGTGGATTGGGAGGGCTATGACGACGCCCACCGCTCCTGGGTCCCGAGCCGCTGGATCCTTGACCGTTTGGTCATCGTGGAGTTCCATCGCCGTCACCCGGACCAACCGGGCACCCGGCCGAGGACGGTTGAGGGGCCCAAAGGTAAGCGCCCCAGGCGGCCTTGTCCGCTGGTGCTGGAGCCCTCTGCCCCCGCGTCCGTCGATCCTGCGTCCGACGAGGAATCGGACGTTTCGACGGAGTACTAACCCCCCCGCCTGGTCCTCTGCCTTCTGATTTTTTTTGTGGTAGTGCTCTGGGGACGTCGGGAGCCGTCCCTTGTGGGGGGGGGGGGGGGGGGGGGTTCTGTCACGTACTGGCGCCACCTGCGACAGGACCACGCCCCCCCCATCAGCGGAATCGCCGCCACCTGCCACGGCCGCATGGACAGCACTATATAAACGCCGCCAGCGCAGACCCGATTGTCCGTCTGTCCCGAGATGTTGTCGCTCTCCGGTCCACGACGATCTGACGTCAGTGAAGAATTCGAGGAAACAGAAGAACCGCTTGTTCGTCAAAGCAGATCGCCGATCCAGCTCCGGCTCCAGCTTCACCCACCTTACCCCCCCCCCCCGCCCGCAATAAACCTCTTTATCGTCACGCACTTGGCTGTACTCTCCACTCCCTTACAGTGCAGGCTAAAAGATGCCAAGTTTCAGGGGCAAATACTGAGCAAGACTAAATCCTATGGAATGCTGCTTTCAACATTGCACTATAAAAATAAACAGCTCTGAATATTTGCTGTTGTAATTGCTGGGAAAGTCAGTGCTAGTCAGTTTTCTTGTCAGTTTTCTTCGCATTATGTATGCCATGTATGTGATGTGAGTTTTGGACTTGAATAAAAGTAAAAGTGTTGTTGAAATTGCACATACTTTTCTTAAAACTCTTAGGTCGTTCTTAGTAAAAGGGACAATTCATTTCATATAAATATTTTTATAATTTACGTCTTCTTCTTTGCACTAATACAAAGAAAAAAAGTGGACTTATTGTTAGTTCTATGTAATTTTGGATCTGGTCTGGCCCCCTTGAGATCCGATTGTTGTATGCGGCCCCCAGACCAAAATGAGTTTGACACCCCTGCAATAGATGATAAGATCAGTTGGAAATCACAAGTTAAACATGTACAAACTAAAATCTCAAGATACATCGCAGTATTAAATAGAGCAAAACAGGCTCTGGATCATAAATCACTCTGCATCCTTTATAATACACTATTTCTTCCATATTTCATGTATTGTGTAGAAATCTGGGGTAATAATTACATAAGCACAATATATCCACTTATTATTTTTACAAAAAAAAGCAATACGGATCATCCATGGGGGACATTTAATTACAGGATAAGGAAGGCACGCACAACAAAAAAAAACATTCTGTATTTCAATATGTGGAGTTAAGTTATGGAATACTTTGGAGGAAAAGCTCAGGGAATGTTCAAACATCTATCAGTTTAAAAAAAGATATAAAGAAGAAATTATTTTTACAAGGTACAGAACTGAGGGTGTGTGAGTATCATGGGGTGCTTAGTAATTATTGATTTGCGTTTCTTTGTTGGTTTTGTTTGTCTGTTTGTCATTGTTTTGATCATGCTGTTTTTTGTTTTGATTTTGTTTATTTTTACCATTCAGGTATCTTTGTGTTGTATTTGAGGTATGTCTGTGTGTGAGATATACGTACGTATTAATAGTGTGTAGTTACATGTTTAGTGTCTAGCAGCAGGTGGGAGATAATTTAGTAATTTAGTATTTTGTTGGGATAACTGAGGCAAAATGATTTATGGCTGGGTATTTAGGGATTATTAAAAGGGGGTGGGATTAAATACTTCTTCCCACTCCTTTTCAGACATATGAATGTGATTTATGGTTCTTTGTGGTTATATCTTCATTGCTACTCTTCTAGTTTGTGTGTATGCATGCGTGCATATGTATGTGTATATGTATATACTATATGTATATTTTTATATGTATATATATGTATATGTCTGTATGTGTATATACGTATGTATATGCATGTATTTTGTCATGTCTTTTCATTGTGTACAGTAATCTTATTTTTTTCCATGTTTGAAATAAACAAAACAAAATGAATACACCCGTAGATTATGTCTATTACTTGTCTCGCTTGTCACATGAGTTTACAGATACTGCTCGTAACTAAATTGCGTTAAACATCTTAGTATGACAAGAAGGTTTTGCCCACAAGCCAGGGGATCTTGTCCTTGATGATCCTGCTAACAAAATGAATAAACTGGCTCTCAGATGAAAAAGGCCATTTGTCATTTGGAAGCAGGTGACACAAGATGGACAGGAGTGACCAATGAGATCACTGATCCTAGGAAAACACATTTACAGACGTGGATTGTGCATCACAATAGACTCACACGGAACACTGTTACTTCATCTCTTCCTCCCCTTACTCCTTTGACAGAGGCTCTACCTTTATGTCTTCCAACAGTTTATTTCGCCATGTTTGCTTACACAGAATGGACAACTTAGTGCTGCACCTACAGTGGAGACTCTTCCTCAGAGTGTCCCATTTTCTCATGCTTCTTAAGGAGGGTATAATATTGTGGTGTGAATCAACACACAATTTAAGTGAAATAGATCAACTCTCCATGAACTGAGAAAAACTGGAAGAGAGAAACGCACAGTTCAAAAAGCACCCTCAAGGCATCTATGTTCATCCCCAAAGGGTAAAATAAACTGGGCTGGTGCAGCTGAGTTGTGAATCAATCTACCAAGTGTATGTGGTCTTGATTGTCATTTTCAGTTAGGTCATAAATATTGTGATGAGAGTGTTGGGAAAGTATTGTCTAATATTTATACAGTCACATTATGAATGTGAGTGTGTGCGTGTGTGTGCGTGTTTGTGTGTCCGCGTGCGCACATGTGCTTATGTCTACGCTCATGTATTTTCTCTGTGGGCATAAGTGCTGTCCAACCAAATAAGGCAGACAATCAATTTAACCCGTTTTCCAAAGGCTATGTGCTGTTTCAAAATGAAAAGAATGCATGGGATATATGTAAGTGTATGTCTGTGTGTGTTTATACAGCCGCAGAAAAAAAATTAGATCACCCTGTTTTGTTAAATTTCTTAAACGTGTTTCTTAAATTGTTCATTTATATGGCGTTTATATATAGTGTTTATATACATGTTTGTCAAGTAACTAACTGATACAAAATAAAACGTGAAATTCCTTAAAGCACCGTTTTTGCCAGGATAATTACTATTACAACACAACACACAACGGTACAATACAATACAATACCGTTTTGTTCCATGTATAATGCGCAAAATGTAACTAATTTATTGTCCTAAAATCTGGGGTGTGCATTATACATGGGTACAAAAAAAACTAAACAATTCTCTTTTTTTTATTTCTTTTTTTTATCCGGATATGATACGGAGGCCGCCATTACAGATGCGCTTTCTGCTCTGCTGTTCACTTCAAACACGCTCCATACGAACACAATGCTCTCGTATCAGACACGTGCTCACCTGCTTGTTTGCTGTCACAATGAACCCTACACAAATCCGAAACATTTCTTCGCTATCGAGTTTACTAGCGCATGCGCAGTGATACTGACCACCAGAATAACATCCGGTTGTTCCCAAAGATGATCTTTTTTCTGAAATAATTTTACGTTTACGGACTTAAGTAGGAGTCAAAATTTGGGTGCGTATTATACATGGGTACAGGCTTTTTTCCAGCATCGACATGCCATTTTTAGGGTGCGTATTATACATGGGGGCGCATTATACACGGCAAAAAACGGTACTCTTTAAAAATGTCTCATTCAGCTCTTAAATTCAAGTTTCATGAGCTGTTTTTATTTTTATTGTTTTATTGTACCAAACAAATCTACATTAAACTGTACAATCATTTCAAAATGAAGATTAAACTCAAAAAGCAAGGGTGTTTTTTTCCACGGATGTGTCCGTGTGTGTGTATGTCTTGATAGATAGATAGATAGATAGATAGATAGATAGATAGATAGATAGATAGATAGATAGATAGATAGATAGATAGATAGATAGATAGATAGATAGATAGATAGATAGATAGATAGATAGATAGATAGATAGATAGATAGATAGATAGATAGATAGATAGATAGATAGATAGATAGATAGATAGATAGATAGATAGATAGATAGATAGATAGATAGATATACACACACATTTCAGTAACTTTTTAATTTAATTGAAGAATCTAAATCACCAATTTAGGTTTGTAGGTTTGAATGTGAGTGTGAATAATTAGCAACCAATTTAGCTTGTCCTCTTTCTTGCCAGAAACTAAGAAAGAAAAGAGAGGCAGACAGAGAGAAAATAACAGAAAGAGAGCATAATATGTTGAGAGAGAGAGAGAGAGAGAGAGAGAGAGAGAGAGAGAGAGAGAGAGAGAGAGAGAGAGAGAGAGAGAGAGAGAGAGAGAGAGCAAAAAGAAAGAGGATTTTTAATGTTGCATTTAGAGTAAATCAGCCAGGCAAGCAGACAGCCTCTCCCAAGTGACCTAAATAGGGAGCCACAAGAGAATACTCGTATGAGCTACTCTCCACTAAATGCACTCTCATATTAATATTTTAAAACCACCCATAATGCTGTTGGAAAGGGGGAGAGATCCAGGAAGAGGAGGAGGCATACATCAATTTGCCTAGGGTACTCACTCCAAGAACGTGAAATGGAAAGATATTTTACCATTAAACAAAATTGTTCATTGTGTTTCTCTCTCGCTCTGGCTCTCTTGTTCAAGAAAATCCCATTGTGGAAACACAACAACAACAACAACAATAATAATAATAATACAGTGCGGAGGTTGTTGGTTCGACTCCAGCTCGTGTTGAGTTTGCATGTTATCGCCGTGCCTTCGTGGGTTTCCTCTGTGTATTCCAGATTCCTCCCACTTTCCAAAGACATGCATAGTAGGCCGATTTACCACGCCAAATTTACCGTAGGTGGGATTTTGATCGTGAATGGTTGTTTGTCAATGTGTGCCCTGCGATTGGTTGGCGACCAGTTCAGGGTGTACAGTCATCTAGGATAGGCCCGCAACCCTCGTGAGGTAATTCAGTTCAGAAAATGGATGGATGGATAATAACTAAATAACAATAATTATATTTATAGCAACTATAATTATAACATCAATATATTACAAAAAATACTACCGCTACTACTACTCCTACTACTACGATGATGATGACTACTACTACTACTACAATAATAATAATAATAATAATAATAATAATAATAATAATAAAAACATTTCATGCAGAATGTGTATATGCTCCTCTTCAAAAGTTCTAGAACAGTGAGGTGGGTGGAATGTTTCTACCCATGCAGTTTTAAAGTAATAAAAATAAAAAAGCAGTCTTGTGAAATGAGTGTGAGTGAAATTAGCGCTGATGCAGACGAACGCCTCTCTCAGGCATTAAAAGGAATATACCCCAAAGGAAGAGCAAGGGGCGCTGTCTTTATTTCCCCATCAGAACCGACTATGAGCCTCTTCAAATTCTCATTTTGCCTATTTTCTATCCAGGTGAAATGAAACAGAAGTACTAGGAGAACAGGATCACACTCAAGACTTTAAGAATGTTTTAAAACACACATTTATAAAATGGTAATGAAACTCTTGTTTGTGTATTGTTAGTGAGGCCAAGAAATATAAATTCAAAAGGTGTGGTCCCACACGAATGGAAATTAATTTCTAAACACATTTTCAAAATCTATTTCAGATTGGAAAAGTTCAAAATCTATGGCAAAAAAATCATCAGTGATCCTTTCACAAAGCCAATTAGTTTTTGTATCTCATTTATTATATGTACATTATTATTATGCTGATATTTTGTTCTGCTCCCTGTGCATGCGGGGGTTTTCTCTGGGCACTCCGGTTTCCTCCCACATCCCAAAAACATGCATGGTAGGCCGATTGAGCAATTCAAATTGTCCCGAGGTGTGAGTGCGAGTGCGGATGGTTATTCGTCTCTCTGTGCCCTGCGATTGGCTGGCAACCGGTCCAGGGTGTCCCCCGCCTACTGCCCAATGACTGCTGGGATAGGCTCCAGGACACCCGCGACCCCCGTGGGAATAAGCGGTATATAAAATGGATAGATATTTTGTTCTGCTGAATGATGACAAGCTGTCTACTTTTAATATCGTCACGCAAATACATAACTGCCCAAGTCAAGTTTATTTGCCAAAATTGGATTTTTGCAGGAAATGACTTCATACTGCAGTGCAACAGAAGCTGCAAACATGGATCAAATTCAATGTTCTTTGTACAGCCCGGTATCACAACAGTTTTCTTACATGCTGCACATATATTGATTTACAAACAGTAACAGTTTGGAAACAGCAATGCCAAATATATTTGACATGACAAAAAAATAACAACAGACAGTCACCTGCTAGGTCCCCCAATGTTCTTAGATCCTTCTTCTCAGCAAGGGTAATCTCAAAAACCTGAGTAGAAGAAGATGGAAGATGTTTTATTATGTAAGAGGGCGGCACTGTGGGGCCCTGGTTAGTATGTCCACCTCACAGTTCTGAGCGTGTAGGTTCAATTCCTCCTCCGGCCCTCCCTGTGTGGAGCTGCATGTTCTCATTGTGTATCCGTGGTTTTTTTCCAAGTCCTCCGGTTTCGTTCCACGTCCCGCAAACATGCATGGTGGGCTGATTGAGCACTCCAAATTGCTCATAGGTGTGAGTGCGAGTGTTGTGAATGGTTGACAATCGGTTCAGGATGTCCCCCGCTGACTGCCCGATGAGTGCTGGAATAGGTTCCAGCACGCTTGTACCCCCATGGGGACAAGCGGTACAGATAATGAATGGATGAGTGGCTAGATATTATGTAAGATAAGAAGGCATACTTACAAAGACTAAAGCAGGAACAAGACCTGTATTTTGTTTTATCCAGTCTACAATCAAAATTAAGTCTTATAAGTGAGCTTAATCCATAGGTGTCAAACTGAAGGCCGCGGGGCCCAGATCCGGTCCGCCATGTGATTTTATATGGCCCGCGAAACCAAGTCATGACAACTCGCATGATTCTTGCTAAAATCCGTACCAAAAATTTTGATTTGCATATGCAATAAATAATAATCTTGAAATTTTGCTTTGATTTGTTTAATACTTTTTTACAGTAATTTGAACAATCATTGAAGAAAATATTTCTGATTTCAAAAGTATTAATCCATCCATTTGTTGTGTATATGTATTAATACGAGAGCATTAAATATTCATTTGGTGTTGCTGTCATAACGGGCCTCTGAGGGAAGCCACAACTACGAGGTGGCCCACAATAAAAATTTACTTGTCTTAATCCTATCTATAAAAAGCGTTGGAAAATTAGATTTATTAATAAGATGAATAAATAGAATGGAATCATTACCTTTTCCGATATAAAGAAATTATGACTACTCAGGCAGGAATAATACACATTTGTAACATTACCGTAATTTTCGGACTATAAATCGCGGTTTTTTTTCATAGTTTGGGTGGGGGGTCGATTTATACTCAGGAGCGACTTATATATGTTTTTTTTCACAAATTTTTACTTGATCATTACAAGTATAGTTGATCACTTCACATGCTTTGATATCTTTATCTTGAACATATTCAAAACATGAAAAAGAGGGAAAAAATCAACTAAAGTAATTAACACTTTAAAGCGCCATATCCTCTGGACATGGATGGATTTAATGATTTGGAATGACACAAATGGTTTGATAATATTGTTGTTTACGTGATAGTTATTTAAAATATAGTTTATATATCGTTGTATGGGCCTGTGGAATAATTTGAACTGCGGCACTGCACACGGCATTGTTGACAAAAGACGATCGATGGATTTAATGAATTGGAGTGACACAGATGGTTTTATAAACGTGTTATTTATGTGATAGTTTTTTTTAATAACTGAATGTTACGTCAGGCCCGTTCTCAGCTCCTCGTTTGTGTTTGTCACGGTAGCATACCGTATTCTTTAGCCTGTTCTTGCTCGTTCATTTCTGTTCTTGGTGTTGGATTTTGTCGAATAAACTGCCCCCCAAAATGTGACTTAAACTCCGGAGCGACTTATATATATATATTTTCACATTTTTGGGCATTTTATGGCTGGTGCGACTTATACTCCGGTGCGATTTATAGTCCGAAAATTACGGTACTCTAAGCCAGTGGTCCCCAACTACCGGGCCGCGGACCGGTACCGGTCCGTGGGTCACTTGGTACCGGGCCGCCAAGCCGCACACAGAAAAAAAAAAAATGTATCGACGATCAATTAATTCAGGTCAAGACACTCGTCCTGGTCACGTGACATGTTTCCCCAGTCAAGCCCGCAAAGCTAATATGTGGCGACAGGCTAACTAACCAGGCAATGAAGCATTCAAAACTGCTTCAACACATGGAGACCAAGCATCCTGCAATAAAAGACAAACCTTAATCACTTCAGGCGTCATTTTCTCCGATTACGTCTAAATGGGACCGGCTCGTTTCTGAGAAACAAACTCAGTGCTCCCACTAATTCAACATAATGGTGAGTTTTATTTTTGTCATTTGTACTTGTTTTTATGTCAGTCGTATCATTTTATTTCATCGTATTTATATATTTATTATAAATGTATTATTTATTTATTTATATAAATGTATTATTTATTTATTTATATAAATGTATTATTTATTTATATAAATGCCGGTCTGCGAAAATATTTCTGACATGTAACCGGTCCGTGGCACAAAAAAGGTTGGGTGGGGACCACTGCTCTAAGCAATCAATCAAGAACATCATAAAAATGAAGTGATGTCAGGAATGAATGGAGCGGGGCAACCAAATGCAGCATGGACCAGGGTTTACGGAAGGGAAGAGTAGTAGGCGAACAGAGACACAGGCAGGACAGAGGCTCAGACCAGCGGGCAGGGAACAGAAGTCCACTCGGACCAGGAACAGGTACATTAAACGGGTAGTGACTGTGAGCCTACACATGAGGCCGTGGGGAATGCACAACAGGATCGGAACAACAGGAGCAGAAAAAGACAAGAAGTAGACAGACAGTGAGACACACGCGGGCACGGTTTAAATACAGAATGTAACGAGAGAGCAGGTGTCATTCATTATGATGATGACAAGGGCGTGGCTGAGTGGAAGTTGGTGACTGAGTGACATGTGCCACGGGCACGTGATAAGTGATCTATAAAAATACTCTACATCTTCAAAAACAGAGTGCATTTTTGCAATAATTTTTCTAACATTATTTATGTAATATTTTGACCAAAATTATTTTGATTGGAGTCCAATGTTTTTTCTGTTTATACTACTTTTTGAAGTTTGCACAATAAAGTTCATCATAATCGTATACTCTTGCTGTAATTAATATTTTTATTTTATTTTTATTTTAACAATTTATCATAGTTTTTTGTCTGCATTATACTGTTGAGGTTTTACAATTATTTTCTGTCAATTCTAGCGTGCAGCCATCTATTAAAATATATATATTTTAAAACACACAGGCTGCACTTGACATATCTATATATATATTGTGTATATATATATATTGTGTATATATATATATATATATATATATATATATATATATATACCGTATTTTCCGCCCTATAAGGCGCACCTAAAAACCTACATTTTTGACAAAAGTCGACAGTGCGCCTCATAGTCCGGTGCGCCTTATATATGGATCAAGTGATGAATTTGTTGATCCATACTGGTTGTACACAGTGCTCTGGCAAAATGTTTTAGTACGTTTTAGTACGACTAGTAAATTACAAGCATCGCTTCCCAACATTACGGTAACTGTAGTCAGGGGGCGTCACCGAATAGCTGTTGTACCCGCGAGGCTATTTCATGTCAAAATAGGCTGCTCTGTTAATGTTTCGAGTAAATCTACGGATCAATATGGAAGGGAAATATAGGTAAGTAGTACCAATTAGATCGAACTTTAGTCAGTTCTGATCATTTTATAGGAGATCGTTTGAGAAACGCGATTGTTTACACTTTGCTGAGGCTCGTGGGAGATTGCGAGCTGAGGCTCATAGGAAATTGCGGATGGCTAATGCTATAACGATAGCTGCTATACGCGCGAGGCTATTTCATGTCAAAATAGGCTGCTCTGTTCATGTTTCGAGTAAATCTACGGATCGATATGGAAGGGAAACATAGGTAAGTAGTACCGATACGTTAGATCGAACTTTAGTCAGTTCTGATCATTTTATAAGAGATCGTTTGAGAAACGCGATTGTTTACACTTTGCTGAGGCTCATGGGAGATTGCGAGCTGAGGCTCATAGGAAATTGCGGATGGCTAATGCTATAACGATAGCTGCTATACGCGCGAGGCTATTTCATGTCAAAATAGGCTGCTCTGTTCATGTTTCGAGTAAATCTACGGATCGATATGGAAGGGAAACATAGGTAAGTAGTACCAATGCGTTAGATCGAACTTTAGTCAGTTCTGATCATTTTATAGGAGATCATTTGAGAAGCGCGATTGTTTACACTTTGCTGAGGCTCATGGGAGATTGCGAGCTGAGGCTCATAGAAAATTGCGGATGGCTAATGCTATAACGATAGCTGCTATACGCGCGAGGCTATTTCATGTCAAAATAGGCTGCTCTGTTAATGTTTCGAGTGAATCTACGTTCGGTATGGAAGGGAAACATAGGTAAGTAGTACCAATGCGTTAGATCGAACTTTAGTCAGTTCCAATCATTTTATAGGAGATCGTTTGAGAAACGCAATTGTTTACAGAGGGCTCGTTGGTTATTGGCTAGTGGGTGCATACCGCAACCCTAGTCAACCGCAGTTTGTTGCAGTAAAGCTTCTATTTTATGCGCCTTATAGTCCGGTGCGCCTTATATATGGACAAAGTTTTAAAATGGGCCGTTCATTGAAGGTGCGCCTTATACCCCGGTGCGCCTAATAGAGCGCAAAATACGGTGTATATATATATATATATATATATATATATATATATATATATATATATATATATATATATATATATATATATATATATATATATATATATATATATATATATATACATACACACAGGATTGTCTCAGAAAATTTGAATATTGTGATAAAGTTCTTTATTTTCTGTAATACAATTAAAAAAACAAAAATGTCATACATTCTGGATTCATTACAACCAAACTGAAATATTGCAAGCCTTTTATTATTTTAATATTGCTGATTATGGCAAACAGCTTAAGAAAACTCAAATATCCTATCTCAAAATATTAGAACATCATGAAAAAGTATACTAGTAGGGTATTCAATTAATCACTTGAATGGTCTGATTAACTCGAAACACCTGCTAGGGTTTCCTGAGCCTTGAGAAACACTCAGTTTGGTTCACTAAATGACAAGTATGGGGAAGACTGCTGATCTGACTGCTGTCCAGAGGACCATCAGGAGGGTAAGACACAAAAAGAAATTTCTCAAAGAGCAAGCTGTTCACAGAGTGCAGTTTCAAAGCACATCCACAAAAAGGCAATTGGAAGGGGGGAATGTGGCAGGAAACGCTGCACAACCAAGAGAGATGTCCGCAGCCTTGTGAAGAAGCGTCGCTTCCAGAATTTGGGGGAGCTTTAAAGACAGTGGACTGAAACTGGAGTCCAGGTATCAAAAGCCACTGTTCACAGACGTTTCCGGGAAATGGGCTACAATAGCCGTATTCCCATGGTCAAGCCACTTCTGAACTCAAGACAACGGAAGAAGTCTCTGACTTGGGCTATGGAAAAGAAGCACTGGACAGTTGCAGAGTGGTCCAAAGTCCTCTTTTCAGACGAAAGCAAGTTTTGAATTTCATTTGGAAGTCAAGGCGCCAGAGTCTGGAGAAAGGTTGGAGAGGAGCAAAATCCAAGTTGCTTGAAATCCAGTGTGAAGTTCCCACAGTCAGCGATGGTTTGGGGAGCCATTTCAGCTGCTGGTGTTGGTCCACTGTGTTTCATCAAGTCCAGAGTAAATGCAGATTTTAGAGCACTACATGCTTCTGTCTGCTGAAAAGCTCTATGGAGATGATGATTTCATTTTCCAGCATGATCTGGCACCTGCCCACAGTGCCAAAACCACCAGTAAATGATATACTGACCATGGCATTACTGTCCTCGATTGGCCTGCCAATTCCCCTGACCTGAACCCCATTAGAGAGTTTGTGGGGTATTGTGAAAAAGAAGCTGAAAGACACCAGACCCAACAATGCAAATGAGCTAAAGGCCGCTGTTGAAGCATCCTGGGCATCCATAACACCTCAGCAATGCCACAGGCTGATTGCCTCCATGCCACGCCGCATTGGTTGCAGTAATCCGTCCAATAGGATTCCCCACCAAGTACTGACTGCATTAATTGCTGTTTTTTTTTTTTTTTTTTTACTTGGTCTGAGGATATATTAAAATTTTTTGAGAGAGGATTTTTGAGTTTTCTTAAGCTGTAAGTCATAATCAGCAATATTAAAATGATAAACGGCTTGCAATATTTCAGTTGATTTGTAATGAATCCAGAATGTGTGACATTTTTTGTTTTTTTTAATTGCATTACAGAAAATAAAGAACTTTATCACAATATTCAAATTTTCTGAGAGTCCTGTATATATATATATGTATATATATATATATATATATATATATATATATATATATATATATATATATATATATATATATATATATATATATATATATATATATATACCGTTTTTTTCCGTGTATAGTGCGCCCCCATGTATAGTACGCACCCCTAAAAATGGCATGCTCATGCTGGAAAAAAGCTTGTACCCATGTATAATACGCACCCAATTTTTATGAATTTTTTTAAAAAAGAAATTTAATTTTTTTATTTTTTTTTTTAAGTCCCAATGATCGTCTATATAAAGAGCGAGAGTTCAGTTCTCTACCTAAATCCGTATTACAGGTAATATTTTATTTCACAACACTTTGCCTTGTTCCTTTCTTCTCTGCTGTTCACTTCAAACACGCTCCATGCGCACGGAGCGCGGTGGTACGTTTACGGGCAGTCGGAGAAATCAACGCCAACAAAAAAAATTACATCCAGCCTAGTTAAGACCATACCAAAGACTATAAAAATGGGACCCATTGCCTCCCTGCGTGTGTGACGATCATTGGGACTTAAAAAAAAAAAAAAAAAAAAAATTAAAAAAAAATATATATTTTTTTTTTTTGTACCCATGTATAATGCGCACCCCAGATTTTAGGACGATAAATTAGTTAAATTTTGCGCACTATACACGGAAAAAAACGGTATATATATATGAAACAGTCTAAGGCAGGACCAATTGTCTGCATCTGTCCCATGTCCCAAAATCCAGTGACTGTTTTTATACTTTTGCCTGATTTCATGTGAAAACTCATTAGCATATCATTGACAGTGACCGCAATTGTTTAATGAATCGTTAATAGCAAACACAGTAATTAGCATCACTGTGATACTTATGCAGAGTGGGTGACATTTTGGTTGGAATAATTATCTCGATGCAACCTTTCTCACAAATAAACAAACAAACAAAAATTCAACCAACCAAACAAACAAACAAACCCTGAGAAGAGGCTGCCACTGAGAACACTAACAATACACTAACACACATAACACACTAAATAGGCAAACTCCAAAACATGTAAATAAACCAATCTGGATGAAACACCAATATGAGTCATTTAAGTAAAATGCTGGCCTTTGCTGAGTGCAATTTATCCAAAAGATTATCGTCATGTGCGTCGTGTGCATTCTGCAAATTATTAAACAAATCATTTGTATATATAGAGGACTGTCACAGAAAATTAGAATATTGTGGTAAAGCACTTTATCTTCTGTAACGTAATTAAAAAACCAAAAATGTCATACATTCTGTTATATATATATATATATATATATATATATATATATATATATATATATATATATATATATATATATATATATATATAATTTTAATATCTATGTATTTGTTATTAATTTGATTGAATAATTCATCACAGTTAACATGTGCTGTCCACATCATAAATCGCTACTGGTATTCAATTAACAGCGACGCGATCAAATAATCCATATCTGATTTAATAGGCATTTCGTTGTACATGTCTGAGTATTTTTACTTGCATCGCTTAATTTTTGAGACACTCAACACAACTTTATTTCTGGGTGGACTTTTTGTCCCCTCTATACCCGCCTTCCTTTCACCCGCTTTGTTAAAAGCAACAGCAACAACCTTGAGTTAAATATGGAAATATAGTACTGTTTTTCTTCAGAGTATGAATAATTTTGACGATGGGTGACATTTTTTGGCTTTAGCGCAATGATCAGTGTAATACAATTAGCACAACTACAACTGCTACAACTACTACTACAAATAATAATAATAATAATAATAATAAGAATAAGAATAAATGGTAAATAGTCATCTTCATATTACATTGAATACAAATTCTTTGAATAAAAGACACTGGAACTGTTTTGTAAAAATACTACATTGTACTTTTATTTCTAGAAGCTCTTATTCTCTTCTGTGGAAACACCATTATGCTTCTCTTGGCATACACTACCACCACACATAGTCATTTTATCCTCCTTGTAACCAGATGGTTTCCTAGAGAATAGATGCACTGCCACTGTTTGTCTTCTACTTAGAGCCGGGGCCATAATGGAGTCACTAATGATTATAAAACACCTGCTCTAAAAATAAAACAAACAGAAACACCAGGCCATTACGTAGAGCTAAATGCCTATGTGATCAGGATGAAATGGTGCAAGCCTTGTGCTTGGCTGACACTTGTCTAGTGAAACGAGCCCACAGCAGATGTTCACCAACGGGGCATAGAAGATAGAATTTTACCCAGTAACGGCACACAGACACATTGTCACATTCAGTATCCTGAAAAGCCCATTGCTTTATGCACAGAACGTCTGGTTTCCCCAGCGATGTAACACTCTGGCCAGTAATTTATGGGCTATGGGGGTTAGCAGCTGGCTAAAGTTGCTCAAAATGGAAATGTTTGTGGTGTGTCTTTATAACTGGGCATACTGTTTCAATGTTGCAATAATTCATGTTCAGGGATATTGACAATGTTGTTTAACATTTTATGATGCCAATAAGGCATCTTAAACTGTGAATGAACTTTTCCAATATTTTATTGCAATGAACTTTTTTTGGCGCCTTTTTCGTTAATTATATTAATTACGATCAAACAAAACGCATATTGTATGTATAATTGGGTGATCAATTGAACATTAATTGTTTTATGTGTTCTCTACTGAGATGTGGCAACTTTTTTGTGAGGCGCAGTTTTTATGACAAATGCTCTTCCTGACGCAATCCACACATTTTTTCTTTGTTTATTAACTGTGGGTTTTGGACCGGCAGTGGCTGAGCACTGATCTGGAATCAAACCTATCAACCAATATAACTCCATTTCGGTGCAGTTTGACTCATATCTGCTGTTATAAAACCCAAAACCATTTCCTTTACCTTCCACTATTCGACTACTCAAATCTCACTATGTGATATTGGCTGGTTTCAAATGAAGTCAAATCAATTTGCAGTACATGATTACCATTTGTTGCAATTCCCCAAAACATTGCACACTAAAAAGTAACTTATCAGGGTTTTTTTTAAGCTATGGTATTAACCTACGTTCTGCACTTTGACCTCAAGGACTTATGTGGTATGATTTGTTAATTTGAAAATGGAAAAGGTACACGTTTCTTAATAAATCGATGAACCAAATTAACACAAGTACACAACTTTTAGAGGTGCTTGACTTAATTTTTGATGATGCATAAACTTATTTTGCAATGTTGCTAGGATGCGACAAACCAAAACGATGCATTAACCCACATTGAGTTACTTCTATTTCATGTTGAGTGCATCAAGTTTCAAATGTATACTGTAATTTTCGGACTATAAGTCGCGTTTTTTTCATAGTTTGGGTGGGGGGCGACTTATAATAAGGAGCGACTTATATGTGTTTTTTTTCAAAACGTTTCAAAAAAAAAGTGAAACCGCGATAAACGAACTGCAATGTAGCAAGGGATTACTGTAATTTCAAGTGACGTCAGCAGCGCGACGTCGCGGCGTGGCGCGGCGGTTGTTTACATAAAGGACAAAGATTGACTCGACGGAGCTCTCTTTCACCTCCGTGGATGGAAGTCGAGGGCCGGCGCTCGGCCGGGTGGCTGTCCGGGGACAGTGGATGGGGCTCGGTCATGGCTTTTACGGACGCCCGGTCCTATTCTATGGAGCTCTCTTCCACTTCCATGGCTGGAGGTCCACGCCGGCACACGCCTGGAAGTTTGTTTTGATAAATAAAGAGCCGTTTACCAATCCGACATCTTTCCTTAAACTTTGTTAACGCTACAATATAGTTATATAGTAGATCTGTGGAATAACGACGAGGCTGACGTCAGGGCGTACGCGCGGCGTCGTTCAGAGACAAAGGACGAGGAATTTGATCTATGGATTTAATGAGTGCACAGATGGTTTGATAACATTATTGCTTATATAATAGTCATTTGATATATAATTTATGTATCGTTATATGGGCCTGTGGAATATTTTGAAGTGCAAGAGCCGTCAGCGGCGCGCACGCATTGTTGACAAAGGACGATTGATGGATTGAATGAATTGGAGTGACACAGATGGTTTTATTAATGTGTTATTTATGTACTCGTTTTTTTTTTAAATAACTGAATGTTACATCAGGCCCGTTCTCAGCTCCTCGTTTGTGTTTGTCACGTTAGCATACCGTATCGTTTAGCCTGTTGTTGCTCGTTCATGACTGTTCTTGGTGTTGGATTTTGTCGAATAAATTACCCCCCAAAATAATAATAATAATAATAATAATAATACATTCAATTTATATAGCACTTTTCAATAACCCAAAGACGCTTACATGGAATAAAAAATAAAAAGAAAAGAGTGGAGGGGGGGGGGAGAGAGACAGTAGGTTGTAGTTAACAGGACATCGGTCAGCAGTGCAAAGGGGATGGATGGAGGAGCAGGAGGGGCAGAGCGGAGGTTGTTGAGGTTGCCAGTACGGGAGGTGGGGGTGACGGGGGGTTGGTAGTCCAAAAAGAGGAGATGGGTGAGCCATCGGGGAAATGCCGGACAGATGTGCGACGGCGAAGGATCCCAGCCTCGTGTGGAAGGAGCAGTGGACCAGGTGGTTATGCCAGTCGACCTCGACTGCACCCGCTCGAACGGCAGGCCCCAACGCACCACGGCGGCACACAGCAGAGCCACGGTTGGCGAGCCCGCAGGGAGTGGAGCCCGTCCCCCGCGGATGCCGAACGGAAGGCCAGAGAGCCGGGCCAGAGCTGCCGTCGAGTCCGCAGCAGGCGGCCACAGGCTCCGAGTCGGGAGGCAGGAGGGTCCGGTGGTGGTTTTGTCCAGTTGGCCGTTGGCTAGCTGGCTAACGTAGTTGGTAGAGGAGACAGATAGGTGAGAGCGGAGCTGCGGGAATGTGAGGTGGACGGAAGACACCAGAAAAATAAAAGAAGAGACGGGTGCACTGAAAACGGGAAAACGAAAAACAAGTAACGGACACGGTTAAAATGCGACTTATACTCCGGCCCTCCCTGTGCGGAGTTTGCATGTTCTCCTCGGGCCCGCGTGGGTTTTCTCCGGGCACTCCGGTTTCCTCCCACATCCCAAAAACATGCTTGGTAGGCCGATTGAAGACTCCAAATTGTCCGTAGGTGTGAGTGCGACTGCAAATGGTTGTTTGTCTCTGTGTGCCCTGTGATCGATCGGCTGGCAACCGGTTCAGGGTGTCCCCCGCCTACTGCCCGATGACGGCTGGGATAGGCTCCAGCACTCCCGCGACCCCCGTGGGGACAAAGCGGTTCAGAAAATGAATGGATGGATGGATATATATTATGCTGAGTTTTAAATACATTAATGACAATTCTTTGTTGAACTGAATGCTTGGCCACCTTCTGGGTTCAGTTTAGTTTTCAGTAAAGGTGTATAATATGACTTCAAAATTACAACTCAATATTGTGGGGAAATGTTGCACTTATTATCGGTTATGAGTCTCCAGGAACGCCATATCGATTCATTCACGATATATCGCGATATAGTGCTCTACGATCGATTTTTTTTTTTTAATAAAAAATATAGAACAATATCCTGATTTATAACAATTCATACGCAAAATCAACAAGGTACTGCAAACTCTTTATTTAGGAAATTACAAGAGTATTGTAGTATACAAAGTGCTTATTTTAACACTGAACTTTGATGTCGTGTTTTTTCTTTAAATGTGCGGCGAGATTTGTGGTCCCTGAATATTTGATCACCGCATGGCAGGATTTACAAACTGCACGTGTCTTGTCCGTTGAGCCATCTTTTCTTTGGAATCCAAAGTGCTTCCAAACGAACGACTTGAAGCCTAAAGGGGAGCAAATTTCCTCGTCTTTTTGGACACTAGCCATAGCACCAGCCCAGGAACCGCGTACTAGTTGTCGATTCCCCTTTCACGTGCCTGCTCTGCTCACAACACAACAACGCCGCGCGCACTGCTCCCGGAAAGAGGAAGCGAGCAACAATCAACTGGATTTCAAAATAAAGTCGCATCTAATGTCCGAGGTCAAACACGGCGATATAAATCGATGTTTACGTTTAGCATCGATGCCAATAAATCGTAGAGCATTATATCAATTAATCGATGTGTATCGATGAATCGTTACACCCCTAGTAATTAAGGTTTACAGGCTGAAGTACAATTTGCAAACAAATAGCTCTGGGGACAAATGCCATGTAAAAGGTAACATGACATGCTTTATATTTTATTTGATTTATGATGTGATCACCGTTGTCCTGCATATTAAAAAAACATTGTGTCAAAATACAGAGATTGGACATTTTGTACTACTATGATCTTGGGGGTCTCAAATTTTCTGTAGTAAACACCATAATATGATATTAACTTCAAGAATTCCAGTTATTTTATGTTGAATTATCTAGTTAATTTTGGTTAATTTAGGTTAGGCTACAGATTATGGGGAAAATATGGGGATGCAAATGCAGGTTTGTTGTCAATGGTGTTTGTTTCTTCCATGAGAGGAAACCCTCTGACTATGATTGAGAACAAAACCCCCAGGATGCTTGTAACCATGAAATGTAGTGATTAAGAGGATCCAGATCTGCATATGGGTGGGGGTTGGGTACAGCTAAAGCCTCCCCGCCCCTCTGGTTTTCAACATCTCAATCATGTCTCCAGGACTCCGCCCCTTTGTATTAGCCCCCATGTGATGGGCATCCTTTCACTGCCTGCCTGACCTCTGGTAATCCTGTTTCACAGACCAGCTCCCTGCTGAAGGTACACAATGGCAGGCGTTCATTCTCCTCCCAGTCGATATTCTGACAGACTTGATCGAGCAAATTAGTATCCTTTGGTTAGGGCATGACCAAAGACCTTTTCATCACCCATCCAGAATCAATAAAGGGTAGTGAACAGCATGTTTCTTTCTTTTATTTGCCCTTTTACATCCCTTGTTCAACATCCTGTGTAAAATCGGTGCAGGTTTTGAGCTCAGGTTTTGAGCTCAATGTTTCTACCTTTAATATTGGAGAGAGTGCTAAGGTTAATATGTATGATAAAAATCAACATTTCATCTTATATTTAACAATATGCTTAATTGCTTAGCCATTTTTTGTAAAATAGGACATTTAAAAATGTTTTGGCACTAAAAATAAAATGTATCATTAACCAATAATTGACATTAGTTGACAATAGTGTTGTAGGGTAACACAAACAAACGTGCATGCATGCGCGCCCCCACAAACATGCACACACACACGCACAAGAATAAAAACAAAAGACAAAAAATAAAAAAACTTTTCTTAAATGGACATGGAATTTTCATTGTGAATTGTCTTTAATAAAGTAATCGACAGTGGCTTTTCTGAGGGAGACCATTAAGAAACAGCAGTGCTAATTACATAACGTCAGCCCCACAGTAGAGTGGCCGAAGTCATTTTTCAGTATATTTGGAAAGCAAAAAAGACCCACCATTTTTAGAATAGAATTTTTTAAATTGGGTCTTTTTCCTTGTGTTTACTTGTTTTCACATCTGGTTGAAATTTTTGTTACATCAATACAATAAATAAGAATTTGTGTCCTAAAAATAGGACTTAGGCTACGCATTTGTTTGTGGATCAGATTTTTCTTAAAGACAGTCTGAACGGCTCAATTATCCATCCATCCATCCATCCATCCATCCATCCATCCATCTGTACCACTTGTCTCCACGGGGGTCTCGGGCGTGCTGGAGCCTATCCTAGCAGTCATCGGGCAGTAGGCGGGGGACACCCTGAACTGGTTGCCAGCCAATTGCAGGGTACACAGAGACGAACAACCATTTGCATTCACACTCACACCTAGGAGAAATTTGGAGTGCCCAATCTGCTGACGAAGCATGTTTTTGGGATGAGGGAGGAAACCGGAGTGCTCAGAGAAAACCCACGCGAGCCCGGGGAGAACATGCAAACTCCACACAGGGAGGGCTGGATGCGTTTTTTTTCTCCATGTATAATGCGCCCCCATGTATAATACGCACCCTAAAAATGGCATGTTGATGCTGGAAAAAAGCCTGTACCCATGTATAATACGCACCCAAATTTTGACTCCTACTTAAGTCCGTAAACGTAAAATTATTTCAGAAAAAAGATCATCTTTGGGAACAACTGGTTGTTATTCTGCCGGTCAGTATCACTGCGCATGCGCTAGCAAACGCGATAGCGGAGAAATGTTTCGGATTTGTGTAGGGTACATTGTGACAGCAAACGAGCAGGTGATCGAGCAAGCAGCTGATACGGGAGCATTGTGTTTGTAATACAAACTTTGTATGGAGCGTGTTTGAAGTGAACAGCAGAGAAGAAAGGAACAAGGCAAAGTGTTGTGAAATAAAATATTACCTGTCATACGCATTTAGGTAGAGAACTGAACTCTCGCTCTTTATATAGCTGACGTGTCAAAAAAAAAAAAAAAAATTGTACCCATGTATAATGTGCACCCCAGATTTTAGGACAATAGATTAGTTAAATTTTGCGCATTATACATGGGAAAAAAAGGTATGTCCGAGATCAAATTAGATCACATATTAGATTTTATGCAATACGACTACAGTCTGAACAACCAAGTGGCATATATTCGACCTGCACGTCATCATGCACTCTGCACTGCAATCGGGATATTATACACACACTGTATTTCAAGGTCAGATGCTGTACATGTATGTGAGAAGAGCAGCAGGAGATTGACCGTGTTTAGGAACTACACTTAGTCACAACAAATACTGACGCCTTTCCTTCTGAGCAGGCAATCTCTGCAAACTCCCCTGCACTTAGTCACAACAGAGCACCCAACACCTTTCCCTCTGAGCAGGCAATCTCTGTGAACTCTCCTCCTTTGACAAAGAATCTATATGGTTGCTGGTACTTACAGGAGCCCTCCACCAGACTGATCACTGTCTATTTGTCATTCTTTTACCATCATCTATCTAATCATCCATCCATTCTTTCATCTATTTTCTGCTGCATAGCTGCAGTAGGTGAAGCATAAAAAACATATTCAAGAGCTATTCCCTTTAACCCAGAACATTTACTGAACAGGAAGAATATATGCAATACTTTCAACACTGTTTGAGCCTAGCCAAGTGTGTTAATCGATCATTTTTCATGGTCTGCAACACAGCCACATAATTTGCACAATTTACAGATTATTCGGCGATTTGAAAGCTCCACTTATCATTTTTCATTATATTACCATTCATATCATTCTAATCGACAGGATTGACATTACGAGTATAAAATAGAAATATCACAAAGTAACACATAATTTGGCCAGGTATTGATTTTATTGCTGATCGACATCCAATTTTATGCACTTGCTATCTTCTTGTTGTGGTTTGAATCGCATTGATCTGTCAGCACTGCATCTAAATGACTCATGAAAAGATTTTATTTCATTAGGTTTTTAGCATTTGGGTTCTCCACTGTGTTTCAATCTTTTTTGGGAAGGGAGGCGAAGAGCTCAGTCTAAATGTGTGAAGGCGATGGCCTTCACACATGTTATTCTACACCGTTCACTTCATTATTATTGTGTGAAAGCGATGGCCTTCACACAAGTTATTCTACACCATTCACTTTATTATTGTGTGAAGGCGATGGCCTTCACACATATGTTATACCACACCATTCACTTTATTGCGTGAAGGCAATGGCCTTCACACATATGTTATTCTACACCAAAACCGATTCAACCAGGGCTGTGGACTCGGTCGGATTTTTGCTCCGAGTCCGAGTCCGGCCTCTTGACCATGAGTCCGAGTTCGAGTCCGGCTGTCCATTTTTTTTGTTAATTCATGTGACTGCTTAGTCTTTATTCAAGGCTAATTTAGATCAAAATCTAAATAATTACAACAGTTTTGTGATGGCTTTGTCTTTATTAAACATATAAACGAATACAATAAACAGATACTTTCAAGTTTTAATCATTAATTACACCATTATAGCTCAGACATTTATCTAAACACAAATAATTAGTGACGTCCCCTTATTTGGAAAGCGAAAAACCCATGTCGTATGTTGTTTTCAATAAAAACATGAAGAACTCACGTTTGCGTCAGTCAATTTTAACTTTTATAAAGGATTATTCTCATTTGATGTCTTTAAATTCATCCGCGTTCTGCCATTGAAGCGGGGTGCATTCAAAGACCAGTCGTACAGACGGAACACTCATTCGCTTCACCAAAACGCAACAATATAATTACGTGAGCTCTTTGCATAAACCTCGATGCAAAGAAACTCCTCTTTTTGGGTACAGGCTACAAGGAGTATATATTACAAAGGAGACTTTATACTTAATTGTGATCATCATTCATCCATCCATCCATTTTATTTTATTACTCAGTACTTACTCAGGTATTTTCAAAGCAAATTAATATTGTTGCATTTATTAATTTGCTTTAACATGACAGCGCAATATAATTAAAAACTGACACTATAGCAATGTCAAACGTGTTCATTTAAGAAAAAGCCACACACGTTTTGTGATCAAATCTTTCATAACGAGAATGATTTGAGTGAATTGATTTTACAATTTTTATCCCTCCTCCCCACCATCTGTCACTTTGCTTGGGACAAAAGGAGCCTTCAGAACTGAAATTTCTTCTTAATTATTCATTCAAATCAATTCACTCAAATCATTCTCGTTATGAAAGATTTGATCACAAAACGTTTCTGTCTGTACGACTGGTCTTTGAGTGCACCCCACTTCAATGGCAGAATGCGGATGAATTTAAAGACATCAAATGAGAATAATCCTTTATAAAAAATAAAATTGACTGACGCAAACGTGAGTTCTTCATGTTTTTATTGAAAACAACATAGTGCTGACGCCGTACGACATCGTTTTTTTGCTATAATTCGGTATAATTCGAGGTAGTCCACCTTCACCCAAAGTTAAGGTTTCATGGGAATATTATTGTCATAATTGTCTGGATCATATATGATAATTGTTTAATGGTAGTTATTGATAGATCTTGAAGATGTCAAGTTATAGGTGCATAAGACTATGTTGTTCATGCATATAGCACGTTCATTGTAAGAGGGGGAGAGATGTTGTGTATTTTGGGCTAACTCAAATTCCGTAGTAGAAAAACCCCGGAAGTGGGATGGGCATTCTGTGTTGTTGCGGTACGCCCTGTGAACGCACTGTGAGTAAGGAATAAAGCAGTTATCATTCACGTCGTTGTCCGACCTATTCTTGCTATCTAAGAACCTGGAAAATAGTAAGGATATAACATATATCACGGGTCATTACGACGAGTTTGGTGGAGTTTTTACTGCTTCTTCCAACTCCTACCGCACTGACTGTAACCTGACACTCTCTGGCTGCGTCTTGCCTCTTTTTTTTATTGTCGGACTCGGTGGACTCGGTCAAAATCAGCACCGAGTCCGGCAAAAATGACAGAGTCCGACCGAGTCCGAGTCCCCGAGTCCGAACCGAGTCCACAGCCCTGGATTCTACTCATTCCAACTTTTCAACTCTTCATCTTTCCACAACTTCCCACTTCCCAAAAAATTCAAAATTTTCAAATTTTAAATTCACGCCAAATGCTCCATAATTTCGTTTTTTTCTTCTAATTTCTACCCGTTCCAACTTTCAACTGTTCAGCTTTTGCCTACCTATTCCACAACTTCCCATTTACCAAAAATTCCAAAATTTGAAATTCACGCAAATTCTCCAAAATGTGTTTTTTCCCTTCTAATTTCTACATTTTTCTACCGATTCAACTCATTCCATCTTTATTCACTTTGTTCACCTTATGCTTACCATATTCACCCCCTTCACCCCCACTTCCACTATGCTTCTAAATTCACCCTTTCACTCCCACGTCAACAGTGTGGCGGCCATCTTGGATTGACCCAGAAGTGCTCCAAAATGAACACAAAGTGAACCGGAAGTGCCCCAAAACAAACAAGAAGGGCCCCAAAATGAGCAGGAAGTGACCCTATATGACCAGGAAGTGAACCAGAAGTGCCCCAATTTTAACAGTAAGTGAATCAGAAGTGCCCCAAATCAAACCGGAAGTGCCCCAAATCAAACCGGAAGTGACACAAATAAACCGGAAGTGACACAAATAAACCGGAAGTGACCTTTTAAAACCGGAAGTGAACCCAAATAAACCAGAAGTGACCTCAGCTAAACTGGAAGTACCCCAAATAAACCGGAAGTGACCTGATTTCAACAAGAAGTGAAATTATAGTGTAAATAAAAGATTTGCGCTAACTTTTACATTTTTTGTCCGATTCAACCCGTTTCAACTTTTGCACTCCAAAGTGAACCTCTTGAACCTGTAGTTTTCATTTTGTTCCAAATTTCAAAAAAGTTTGGTGATTTTTTTTTTTGATTTTTTTTTTAAATTCCAATTCATAGTCTTCGCCTTTACACTCAATTTCTCCAGAAATTGCATTTTCTAGTTAAAAATGAACCTTTATTTTAATCATAAAATTGTTCAACGCAAGGGTAAAATGCAATACAACTTGTAAATACTTTTGCATCTGTTTTCAGTAATAGAATTCTTCATTTCTTTTACCTTTCCAGACGTTCACCATAGTTTCAATACATTTTTGGTTTTCGGGTGTAACTCCTTTCACTCTCCTCTAGAAGGAAACACACATGATCCACACTAGGGTACACCAATGTAGTGCCTGAGAACACAAGGTAGCCCCGAAGGATCACATTAGTAACTGACAGGCCTGTTCTAAAAATAGCTCATAGTATTTGAAATTGTGATTTGGTAGCATAAATGATCATTTGAAAGTGTAAACAATTGGCGGACCTTTAAAGGAATTTAGTTGTGCACATTGAGAATAATGTATATTTTTCCTACATTGTTAAATCATTTTTGATAGTTTGTGACAAATCATTATGATCAGTGTATTAATTCGATTAATTGTTATTAATAAGATTTATCAATTTACAGATAATTTGAGCAAATCTGCTTTTTCAAAAGTGTGTATCATAGCGATTCGTATTATTATATATCCAAGAAGTAGTTCCCTGTTTCCAAAAGGGTTGCTGTCCCCTGCTCTCCAGTTTCTATTCTTAAAATACACTATATACTTTGTCAAACGGGCACTTTTTATCGAAGTGCCTCCGGCTCCCCAGTAACGGGTTCAATAAGCCGGGGCGGAGGGACTCATCCGTAGCTGACCACCCGAGTTAAATTAATTCTACCAGAATCAATCTAACTTCTATACGACGCCAACCCCTTTCAAGTCATCCGACGCGCAAGCCGAGTAACTCAATTCGAGACAAGTCGCCGGTATGACCGCGCCGTAATGATGGCTCCCTCCTGTTGTTTGATGCTGGTATTACGTTACGGATATTTTTTAAATGCCTTTGTTAAGACCTCAAGGATTCGTTAATTCACTAGAGCGCCCTCACCCTAGCTGAGCTCAAGATAACTACTTCGAACCAGATCTGACAATTCCTGATGTTAAGGATTAAAGCTGTTCACTTTAAAAAGAATTGAACGGATTCAAAGAATGACTTATGATAGGGAAATAAAGACATTTTAAAGTTGTAATTACCGCATATAAAACCATGCTCGACATAGTTAATACGAAATAATCGATACCGAATTAAGGCTCAAGAAGAGATTTAATGAATAAGCAAGAAAAAGAATTGCAAGTCGAAAAAACAAAATAAGACTCACCCAGACAGAACAAGAGAGGAGACTAAAGGTCTAAAATCCTATTTGGTTGAACAAGTCGAGTGATCGGCTCTCCTTTGTTCCAAAATCCGAATTCTGTTTAAAAAAGAGGAAAGGTCTGGCCATGAGGAGAAAGTAAAAGTGGCGACTTCCCCTTTTCTGCCCGGTGGATTTCTCCCCTGCTTTCCTCGAAGTTTAAAATTTGACAAAGTCCAATTCGAAGACTCTGGAAATTCATCTTAGTAGATTTTGGTTCAATCTCAAAAAGAATGCAAAATCCATCTTCGTTCTTTTACTCCGGGCAGCGTCACGGCCATCGCCCTGACTAGGAAAAAGCGCGCCCGCTCTGTATCCGGGCAACCTTTTTATAGGCTTCTGGTATTACCTCATTGGAATGACATCATCCCGCACGTCAGGTGGCCTTCCTGGAAGTTTCTAGAAGTTTCGAGAATGTTCCTTAGCTGATGCCTGTCCAGGCCGGCTAGAGACCACTGGTTGTCTTGGCAACCTTGCTTCAAGCAGCAATCACCGGAAACAGATGTTTCCTGTTTTGCTCGCTCTTTACTTCTAGTATCAGCCCTTAAGTCTCCTCTCAACTTAATGCATTCAGGTATGGATGGAACACCAATGTTAAATACAGGTTGGACAAAACATTGCAACATGAATCACATATATCTTGTCTAATAAAGATCAATCTCAACACATAATAGTACTTAACACAATAATGGGTTCTTCCAACCTAAACACATATATTGATATTGCTCAAGCTGTTGCATCTTAAAATTATGGCATGGCAAATTCATATTCCAAAATTGTGCGTATCTACGTGTTTGAACAGGTCGTGTCCTCCCAATTGCTAACTATTTAATTTGTTAGATTTGTTCATTTCCATCAGGTCACCCCTATGTCAAGCTTTAACACCATCTCCTGGTGAGATTCTGAACTACTACATGTTTTGGGATAGCCAATGTGCCTGGGCCAAATTCACTACCTAAGTTTACACCATCTCGTACCTCCATGTCACTTGACAACTTATATAGACAAAGAATGATAGAGTATAATAGTTTTGTCTTTGTGTTTTTTCTTGTATTTTAATATAAATAGAAGGATATTTGTATCTAATTTGTATCAACCGAACCTATAAAGTCTAATTTATAGTTATTTAGTTAAGAACAATGGGTGACTTTATCTACAGTATAGCACAGTGGTATTGTGGGAGGTTGTAATTTGATTTGTTTTGTTTTTCTAACCCAAAAATATATTTGTAGTTGTTTGTTAGTATTGTTGTTTGTATTCTTGAATCTTGTCGTGTTATTAATGTTTGAAATACATAAAATTCACCTTGACATGATAAGTTGATTAATATTTTATCTGGTCCTGTGACCATCAGTTCAAAATCATCATCCGCTTCATCACAAGGCCGGGTTCTTTTTTGGCCCTTTTGAAGTTACGCCAACAAATAGTTTTCAACCAATACCTTCTTTTGATGTTTCAACTGAACTTGGCTTTATTCATTCATACATACGTAGGTGAACAACATAATTTACAGGCACCCCCTTTTTGGGAATGGTGCCAGCACTGCTGCTAGGCACACAGCAGTCGTCGGTCTATCCTCCGTATGACAATTTACGAGTGTGCATTTCCTTTGTAGTTAGATACAGCGAAACATTGACAAGTGAAGGTTTCCCTTTCCAGGGGGGCCGGTACAAACTGAAATAAAGACAATTTATTGATTTTTGGAGGGCAACCTTTTTTTTCCTCTTGAGACTTCTAATCTAACAGACTAATTTGTTTGTTTTAAAAAAATAAGTTTAAAGAAGAATACTGACAAAAAAACTGAAAGTTTGTTGATAACTACAGGACATTCAAATTAAAAATATTTGCAGATTCAAAACTACAACTAACCTTTTGCTCCATCCTGAGGAGGGACAATGAATGAGCCTTGGTCCCCCTGATAAATTATTCGTGTCAGTAGCACTTTTAAGGCCACCAGGCTCTTTATGCTCATTCATGAATAATGTTGAAAAGCTGATGAGTGCACAGGGGCCTTCTATACATGTCAGTGGCAAAGGTCAAGGACCTGTTGTTACTGACATACTGGGTTGAACATGGCTGGGAGGCAAAGGACCACAGACTAAGTTTACAATGTTTATATTTTTTTATAAACCATTTTCATTGTAAACTCATAGTTAACATACAGTTAAGCCCAAACCACAATCTTAAATCAACGTGCATTTGTATTTGGTGAATGGATATAGCCTTAAAAATGCTGAGTTAAAAACAACCCATTTCATGTTACAAATTGGACCAATCCAGGGAGTTGGGTTGATTTGAACATCCATTTTTTTGTACAACCCAAACGATTGAAAATTGGGTCACATTGACACAGTTCCTGGGTTAGTCCAATTTTTAACCAAGCATTTTTAAGAGTGTATTATTGTAACCAAGGTAAACAAACACTGTGATTTATTTCCATGAAACGTATTTTAAAAAAGAGTGAGGATTGATCAACAGAAAGAGAATCCTATAATATCATGATGGAAAATCAATCATGTCCATGTAGAGTATTTTCTACCATGAAAAGAAAAAACCACAGTAAGACCCTCGGGGATTTTACCAGAAGCATTATTTGGACTTGTCTTCTTCCTTAAGAGGGTCAAGAGTGGCAAGCAGACACTTTCTTCTCTGAAGAGAGCAGCAGCTGAGAGAACTCTCCAGGGAGCTTACAGGAAGCCCTCAAGTGATCTAGCCATTTATTGTTACATTCTTGATTATCAAGGTGAGCTTTAGGGATGACCTTTTTCGTGCGTAATATTGCATTTTTTCCTCTTTTCTGCCCAGAATTTCTATCTAGCAGAATGTTCACACCAGTTTCATTCTTTATATTTAAAAATGACATCGTTGGTGTGTTGGGATCAGGCTTTGTTAAAAAAAAAAAAGTAAGTGTTGTGGTAGTGCAGAAAAATCAGGTGGTGACCTTGGATTTTCTACAGGATAGCATGCAGTGCCTTTGAATAGCTGGACGCAGCGGGACTTGCAGGCACCTGGTCAGACGGCTTGGGCGCTCTACAATGCTGTCTGGGGGGTAATTACCACAAAGTATTCTTTAAAAAGACCAGATGGGGATGAAAACCCACCCCGCCCTGCCATTTACAACAGAACCCCATTCAATGACATACTTAATCCACCCACTGCTTAGCTCTTTCAAAATCCGCTGTTGTTGGGCTTGTTCCTTTATGCTATCCCCCCTCCTCCTGCACAGATAGAGTAAGAGAGCAAGAGGGACAGTGAGAAAGACACAAGTGCCCCATGGGCCTCAAAAAGCATCACTCATTTTCAAATTGTTTCCGCCACAGCAAGTAACTAACATTTGTGCCTTTCTTTCTCTCTTCTGTGCTTTTCTGCTGCCGTGAAATGTTGCTGCAGCTCTAAGAGGAAGAGTTATTGAGCAGAAGAGGGAAATAAAGGTGGGGGTGACACACAGCAGATCATGCACACAGCGGGCAGGGTAGCCTTCATAGACAAGGTCAAATCAGAGTTCAAAGTTGATGGTGGCACCAGCCTTGAGGGAGGTGGGCTGGGGAGAGGGTTATCCGGGGCATGGGACGGGGTGGTTGTTGTGGGTGTACCTGTTTTTTTTTTTTTTTTGTGAACGCATATCAGTTTCGTTTCCAGCTGGATCCTAGCCCCTCCACCCCAACTCTAACCTAATCTACTTAACCAGCAAGCACCATCACTTTCCCCAGGAGAATACCACCATTTCTAAATAGCCAAGTTCATCTGCTCATGACATGGTACAAGCCGATCATTCAGTATTTGCTTGATATTCACAAACTTTGAACAGGATAATCGCTTCCTATTCTTTTTTACCAAGAATAAATAGCTGTGCTTGCTATGTCTTTCATTGTTGCTTAGGAAATGACAAAAGTGGTTCTTTTCCCCTTATTTAAACCAGTAATACTCCTCTGGTACATGTGTTGAGAGTGAGACACACACAAGTAAGTGAAGCAACACAACAATAACACACGTAACCTGGTTCTTTACAATATGGTAATTTATAGAGCTAAAAAAATTACATTACTCTTCATCTTTTATTTTTTTAAGTACATCGCATATTTCGTCCAGTAATACCCCGTTTTTCGCTGAGGTTACCTTCCAAAAAGAACCTGTGATAGGCAAAATCCGTGAAGTACAAACCTTTTTGTTTTTACCGTTATTATATAGGCAGAACTTTGAAACCATAGAACAAAACCTGTTTTCAGGTCTAAGCATTTGTTTAACAAGGAGAAGTACACACTTTCTTACAAATAACTACAGTAAAACAATAATTTTAACGATCAATACAAAGTACGTACTACATAGTATGACAAATAGTGACTCGCATATTTGACTGCGCCTCTGAGTGTGCTGCTGCGGCCTGACTCCGCTCTGTAGTGTCTTTTTCTTCTGAAGCCATAACACAATGCACTGTGAAAAGAAATCTGTGAAGCAGCGAGACCGTGAAAGGTGAATTGTGATATAGCAAGGGATTACTGTATAGATCAGGGGTGGGCAAACTACGGCCCGCGGGCCACATCCGGCCCACGGGACCGTTTAATCCGGCCCGCCAACCCTGAACAAATTGTATTAAACATTTTTTTTTTTGGTCATTTTGCCTGCAATGACTGCGTTTTCCCAGTAGATGGCGAAGCGCTCGCCTGCGCATTTACTACCGGAAGCCGTGTCAGAAAGCTCGGTGCACACTCACAAGTGCGTGTACGTACTCAGTAGTACGGACTTGGCGCACTTTCGCTCTATTCGTATCAGTCCCGAATTTAGAGCGTGGGCTTTGACAACAGCATTCTTATAATTCGCGCGCTGAGCTTTCAGATGCAGTTTTGCGCTACAGCCATCCACAAACCTTCCCCTGGAATCCTTCCATTAAAATGAGTGGCCCGAAAAAAAGAAGTGAGTACCGAATGTTAAAAAAGAGTGGCCAATTTGGCTCGACGTACGAGACGTGACGTTCAGCCACATGAACGTCAACATCAACCCGTCACAGATCAAGGTAAACGGACCAACACCTCGGATCTCGCCTAAGAATTGCCACAACAAATTTTACTCCAGACTATGACGCACTAGCAAAAAACGGACACCAACAACACTGTTCCCACTGAAAATGAACGGGAGGCTCTCAAGTTTATTGTAAAAAAATGCATTTTGAATATGATTTGTACACATAGCAGGGATTGAAACTAGCGACCATTCTCATTTTCAAACAATGCAGGATGCTCAAGGACATTGATGCACCACCTATTTGCGACTAATCTTAACCTGTAAAATTCTTAAGGCTTACTTTAAGGAAGTGTTTCCCGTTTCCTCACCTCTGTTACCAGGTGTTTGCGAGTTAAAACTCTGCTCTGATTTTCAGATACCCCTCACCGTGTTGCTGTTTTGATTACTTTATTTGGATGTATGCTTTCACCGATTCTTCAAGAGGATATATTTGGTCAGAATGTTTGCCGTTTGATGTGATCTCATAAGATAAACATCTTTCATTAATCTGACCTGCAGGCATTGAAGTGATGGAGATTGTTATTCATAATAACAGTGTCGTATTTTATGAGAATCACTGATAGCAGTTTTTTAGTGAATTATTATTTTTTTTAATGCTGTTAATAAATGCATTTGTTTTCAAAAAACTTGTTTGGAATATCCATGCTTTACTACCTACTAAAGGCCAAGATCTTTTATGCAATGACCTTTACAGGTCGCTTATATGACTTCACACAACGCCTACGTCCATCTGCTCCTGGTCCGGCCCTCCGGTCCAAATTTAGAACCCAGTTCGGCCCGCGAGTCAAAAAGTTTGCCCACCCCTGGTATAGATAGTTTCATAGCATGAGGTGGGGCTCGAAGGCGAGCGTCTGGTGGCCGGGCCTTTGTCCATGGGGCCCAGCCCGAAAAGGGAACGTGGGTCCCCCCTTTCCATGGGCTCACCACCTGTGGGAGAGGCCAAAGGGGTCGGGTGCATTGCGAGCTGGGCGGCGGCCAAAGGCAGGGACCTTAGCGGTCCGATCCCCGGCTGCAGAAACTGGCTCTTGGGACATGGAATGTCACCTCTCTGGCTGGAAAAGAGCCCGAGCTGGTGTGCGAGGCAGAAAAGTTCCGACTAGACATAGTTGGACTTCCCTCCTCACACAGTTTGGGTTCCGGTACTAGCCCTCTCGAGAGGGGCTGGACTCTCTTCCACTCTGGAGTTGCCCACGGTAAGAGGCGTCGAGCAGGTGTGGGTATACTTATTGCCCCCCGGCTGGGCGCCTGCACATTGGGGTTCACCACGGTGAACAAGAGGGTAGCCTCCCTCCGCCTTCAGGTGGGGCGATGGGTCCTGACTGTTGTTTGTGTCTATGCACCAAACAGCAGCTCAGAGTACCCACCCTTCTTGGGGTCCCTGGAGGAAGTGCTGGAGAGCGCTCCTTCTGGGGATTCCATTGTTCTACTGGGTGACTTCAATGCTCACGTGGGCAATGACAGTGAGACCTGGAAGGGCGTGATTGGGAGGAACCGCCCTTCCCGATCTGAACCCGAGCGGTGTTCTATTATTGGACTTCTGTGCTCGACACGGATTTTCTATAATGAATACCATGTTCAAACACAAGGGTGTCCATGTGTGCACTTGGCACCAGGACACCCTAGGCTGCAGTTCGATGATCGACTTTGTAGTCATGTCATCAGATTTGCGGCCGCATATTTTGGACACTCGGGCGAAGAGAGGGGCGGAGCTGTCAACTGATCACCACTTGGTGGTGGGTTGGCTCCAATGGTGGGGGAAGATGCCGGACCAACCTGGCAGACCCAAACGCTCTGTGAGGTACTGCTTGGAACGTCTGGCAGAATCCCCTGTCAGGAATAGCTTCAACTCCCACCTCCGACAGAGCTTTTCCCACTTCCGGGGGAGGCGGAGGACATTGAGTATGAGTGGACCATGTTCCGCGCCTCCATTGTTGATTCAGCCGACCGGAGCTGTGGCCGTAATGTTGTTGGTGCCTGTCGTGGCGGCAATCCCCGAACTCGCTGGTGGACACCGGCGGTAAGGGATGACGTCAAGCTGAAGGAGTGCTATCGGGCCGTTTTGGCCTGCGGGACTCCGGAGGCAGCTGACAGGTACCGGATGGCCAAGCGGAATACGGCTTCGGCGGTTGCTGAGGCAAAAACCCGGGCGTGGCAGGGGTTTGGCGAGGCCATGGAGAATGACTTCCGGACGGCTTCGAGGAAATTCTGGTCCACCATCCGGCGTCTCAGGAGGGGGAAGCAGTGCAACGTCAACACTGTTTACAGTTTAGATGGCGTGCTTCTGACCTGGACTCGGGTGGGGAGAACACTTCGAAGACCTCCTCAATTCCACCTACACGCCTTCCATTGTGGAAGCAGCGCCTGGAGACTCTTAGGCATACTCTCCAATCTATGGGGGTCGAAGTCACTGAGGTAGTTAAAAACTCCTCTGTGGCAGGGCCCCAGGGGTGGATGAGATCCGCCCGGAGTTCTTAAAGGCTCTGGATGATGTGGAGCTGTCATGGCTCACACGCCTCTACAACATTGCGTGGACATCGGGGACAGCGCCTCTGGATTGGCAGACTGGGGTGGTGGTTCCTGTCTTTAAGAAGGGTGTTCCAATTACAGGGCAATCACACTCCTCAGCCTCCCTGGTAAGGTCTATTCAGAGGTGCTGGAGAGGAGAGTCCGTCCGGAGGTCGAACTTCGGATTCAGGAGGAGCAGTGTGGTTTTTGTCCTGGCCGTGGAACAGTGGACAAACTCTACACCCTCGGCAGGATCCTCGAGGGTGCATGGGAGTTCCCCCAACTAGTCCACTTGTGTTTTGTGGACTTGGAGAAGGCTGCCCTTTGTCACCGATTCTGTTCATAATTTTTATGGACAGAATTTCTAGGCGCAGCCGAGGCGTTGAGGGGGTCCGGTTTGGGGACCTCAGCATCGCGTCTCTGCTTTTTGCAAGAACTTTACTTATTCAGGCCGTGATCTCCAGCTCTCACTGGAGCTGTTCGCAGCCGAGTGTGAAGCGGTCGGGATGAGGGTCAGCACCTCCAAATCCGAGTCCATGGTCCTCGGTCGGAAAAAGGTGGAATGCCCTCTCCGGATCGGGGATGAGATCCTGCCCCAGGTGGAGGACTTCAAGTATCTTGGGGTCTTGTTCACGAGTGAGGGCAGGATGGAGCGCCAAATCGACAGGCGTATTGGTGCAGCGTCGGCAGTAATGTGGACTCTGTACCAGTCCGTCGTGGTAAAGAGAGAGCTGAACCAAAAGGCAAAGCTCTCAATTTACCGGTCGATTTACACTCCTACCCTCACCTATGGTCATGAGCTATGGGTCGTGACCGAAAGAACGTGATCCCGGATACAAGCGGCCGAAATGAGTTTTGTCCGCAGGATATCCGGGCTCTCCCTTAGAGATAGGGTGAGAAGCTCGGTTATCCGGGAGAGACTCGGAGTAGAGTCGCTACTCCTCCACGTTGAGAGGAGCTAGATGAGGTGGCTCGGGCATCTCATCAGGATGCCTCCTGGACGCCTCCTTGGGGAGGTGTTCCGGGCATGTCCCACCGGTAGGAGACCCCGGGGACGATCCAGGATGCGCTGGAGAGACTATGTCTCTCAGCTGGCCTGGGAACGCCTTGGGATCCCCTGGAATGAGCTGGATAAAGTGGCTGGGGAGAAGGAAGTCTGTGAGTCCCTCCAAAAGCTGCTGCCCCCACGACCCGACCCCGGATAAGCGGAAGAAGATGGATGGATGGTTTCATAGTACTAGTGCAACTCTGGACAGTGTATAGTTGTTTATTTCATTTTAAAATGGACTAAACATTTACGGCAAAAGTATATATAAGGTGACAGTACAGCATTAAATTTCAGTTGCTCGCTCAATTATAAAAATATCAGGAATACTGGTACAAACTGCAAAGTTGATTCAAAATTGAATGTACTACTTAATTGTCTGTAAGATAGCGATGGTAATACGTACTATGCCTGCTGGTGCAGTATGACTCGATTCACATATGATTAGAATAATTGACTAATCGTGAATTCAATGTGATTAGTTGACAAACATAATGTTAATTTATGGCAACCCTAATTACGAATAAAGAGTTTTGTGCATAAAGTACAATATTGTCATTAAGGAATTGTCCTCCATTGGCTTCATAGGACACAAGACATTTATCGAAAAAATCATTTGCTTAATTTGAATGTAAAGCATAAACTGCTTAAAAAATCACTTTGATAACAAAAAAGAAGACTGACAACATTGTCATTATCAACTCTCAACACTGAATACAAGTGGTTTTGAGTGGTTTTGCATTCAGTGAGTGTGTTCGGGCAAAAGAAATCGAGGTCAAAATATCCAAAATGATGAACTGCTGGGGATGTTTTAGTCGTAGGAAGCCTGTGGAGCATTGAAGGAACATTACAGGCTGTTTGAATTCACATTTAACACTTTTGTCTTCCATTTTCTATACCGCTTGTCCCCACGGGGGTCGTGGGCATGCTGGAGCCTACTCTAGCAGTCATCGGGCAGTAGGCGGGGGACAACCTGGACCGGTTGTCAGCGAATCGCAGGGCACAGAGAGACGAACAACCATCCGTACTCGCACTTACACCGAGAGTGCTCAATCGGCTTACCAAGCATGTTTTTTGGGATGTGGGAGGAAACCGGAGTGCCCGGACAAAACCCACGCGGGCACGGGGGAGAACATGCAAACTCCACACAGGCAGGGCCGGAGGTGGAATCGAACATGCACCCTCCTAACTGTGAGGCGGACGTGCTCACCAGTGAATCACTGACCCACCCAGGTCCAAATATTTGAAGGAAAACTTCAAGTTTAGTTATATGCCATTTTAGCTCAAGCTTCCTGTTTAAGTGTGCAAATTCCATCCGCGTAAGCCTCCTCGGATGAGTTTTAAAACATAAAACCGGGAGCGTTTAAGAAAGCGTCACTGAAATAATTTGTGATATTATCGACTGATTCAATATAAGAGGCAAACGAGGCAGTTGCCAGAGGCTGTAACTCATAGTTACAGTAGTGGTCATTATGTTTTTTCTGTTACGAAAAGAGGGGTATCAATAATCTTCTCTGTATTGGTGTACAAAAATTAAACAATATCTTTTGTGAACCAAAAGGAAGATTGGTTATTTTTATTATGTGATTGCTTAATTTGTTTTTCTGTTATTTAATGAGAGGTTGTAGGGCTAGGAAAAATGCAATTATGTTTAAACTATCACAGTTTGAAACAACAAACAAAAAGATAACGTATTTGAGGAAGTCATAAAAGATTAAACTGTAAAAATATAGAATTATGAACAAAATAAAAATAAAAGGAAGTGATCACAATAAATATTTTTATCCGGGAAAGCTTTTTCATGGTGACCTGATACGAATTTTAACATGACCTCTTTCTGTTTTGCACTGTACAAGGCAATAGAGGACAAGGCGCAGATGCTTAGTAAACCTCTACCCCCACAATACAGCCTCCTGCTCGATGAGAAGCCCTGCGGCTCATGTCCGACCTCCCCGGCACTGTGAATGTCCTGCCATCTTCTACATCAGTAAATAAATAATGGTAACATAAAATGCAGAGTGGAACAGGAGCTGTGATTGAATAACAGTCGGGAGGGTGTGGCAGAGTCTGAAATATTAATGATCCTGATTACTTTCCTCAGTTGTAACACATGCCTACTGAATTGTTTCATGACAGGGATGGATCAAACTAATCAAAACACAGGGCTTTTATTCATGAGGAAACACTGTTAGTTTAAAATTTTTGTGAAAACATATATCTAGTGTTTTGACAAAATCAGGTGTATCTTACAGTAACTGTAAACAGTGATTTTTCCTAAAAAGTGACTAAAATTTTGACTTTTGTTTTTGTCATATTATGAAAGATAAACATATTTTGTAGTTAGACTTAAAAAACTCTTTGGAAAACAATCTTGAGGATCCAAAATGCTGTTTTAAAATCGATCATGCAACAGTAGACACAAAAAGGTTACAAAACAAAGACGTTTTTTTTCTACCCTTGTTAAATGAAACTTTTCGGGGACTATTTTTAATATACTATGGAAAGGCAATGATTGAGTCGGAAAGCACACAATGAGTCTCAAATTACCATGTCGTGGGAAAGTATGCCTAGAACAGGCCTGTTAACACCGATAAATCACTTAAGTCAGAATAAACAATGTTATCAAAGGCTATCAAGTGACTTAATAGAATCACCTCATTGGTTATTAAACCGTTTCAGCCTTGTGAGATAGACCAGTGGCATTTTTTAGTCCCAATCCAAAGACTGAAGCTAGATGCCATATTCATACCAACTATGTTCATTTGTTTTGTTAAATATTGTGTTTGCAAACTAAAGGAGAATGAGATCATAGCTGATGTTGACATGCATCTGCATGACCACTTCTCTGGAAAACTCATCCCTCCTGCCCCTCCCATCCCGCCAGCAGCATTTACGCCGGCTGCCGCACCTACGGCTCATTTCTAAACCTGCTCCAAATTTGTTAGACTACCCATATAAACCCCACATACCCAGCCCTGTGTCAGTTCGGTCTGTGTCACTTCGGTCTGTTGCCTGGTCTGTTGCCCTACCTTCTTGCCACGTTCCAACCCGGTATGCTACCCATCTGTTGCCCCACACTGCTATCCTGTACACTACCCGCCGGTTGCCCTGTGGTCAGTTGCCCCGACCTGTTTTGTTTTTTTATTTTGGTGATAAAAAAACTGGGATAGCAATCAAAGAGTTACTGCTTTAAAATCCGACAATTGGCATCCCCCTAAAGCTCTCACATTCACTCAAGATGATGAACCATCGAAATATATTCTGATATTGTAAATCTGTTTTATTCTGCAATTATCTTACCTCGAATTAAGAATCGAATTAACTTTTGCTGGGAGATTTTCAGTACTGTAGAGGATATGAACAGAATTGGGTGCAGAAATGAACAAAAACCCTATCACCCTATCTCTTAAGGAGAGGCCGGACACCCTGCGGAGGAAACTCATTTCGGCTGCTTGTATCCAGGATCCTGTCATTTTTTCATTTTTGCCGTGTTTCGGTCACGACCCATAGCTCGTGACCATAGGTGAGGGTAGGAGCGTAGATTGACCGGTAAATTGAGAGTGTTGCCTTTCAGCTCAGCTCCCCCTTCACCACGACCGACCAGTACAGAGACCTCATCACAGCAGACTCTGTACTGATTCGCCTGGCGATCTCACACTCCATTCTGCCCTTGCTCGCGAACAAGACGCCAAGATACTTGAACTCCTGTACTTGGGGCAGGATCTCATCCCCGATCTGGAGAGGGCATTCCACCCTTTTCCGACTGAGGACCATGGTCTCAGATTTAGAGTTGCTGACTTTCATCCCAACCGCTTCCTACTCGGCTGCGAACCGCTCCAGTGAGAGCTGGAGATCACGGCTTGAAGGAGCCACGTCTGCAAAAAAGCAGAGATGCAATACTGAAGTCACCAAACCGGACACTTTCAGCGCCTCGGCGGCGACTAGAAATTCTGTCCATAAACGTTATGAACAGAATCGGTGACAGAGGGCAGCCTTGGCGGACTCCAACCCCCAATGGGAACGAATCCGACCTACTGCCGGAATAGGGGACCAAACTCTGGCATCAATGATACAGGGACCAAACCACCCTTATCAGTTGGTTTGGCACCCCGTACTCCTGAAGCACCCCCACTGAACTCCCCGAGGGACACGGTCGGACGTCTTCTCCCGGTCCACAAAACAAATGTGGACTGGTTGAGCGAACTCCCATGCACCTTCGAGAATCCTGCCGAGGGTATAGAGCTGGTCCACTGTTCCACGGCCAGGACAAAAACCACACTGCTCCTCCTGAATCCAAAATTTGACCTCCCGAAGGACCCTCCTCTCCAGCACCCCTGAATCGACTTCACCAGGGAGGCTGAGGAGTGTGATTCCTCTGTAGTTGGAACACACCCTCTGGTCCCCCCTCTCAAAAAGGGGCACCACCACCCCAGAGGCACTGTCCCTGATGTCCACGAAAGGCAGGGGTGTCAAACTCATTTTTGTCACTGGCCGCATAGTAGTCATAGTTTCCTTCGGCGGGCCATTATGACCTTATATTATGAGGGCCTTATATTATTTAAGTTACACAACACACTGATGAATAACTAGTTTTGAAATCACAGACTAGTAAAAACTGTTCAAGTACAGTGAAGGCTCGGTTTTCGAACGTCACGGTTCTCGAACAAATCCATATTCAAACAAAAAATTCAAGATTGTTTTGCTTTGGATGTCGGACGAAATTCGGTTGTCGAAGCTCGCGAGATGAGCCGAGAGGACCTGCATGCCAACTGACTCCGTTCGTTATTACGTTCGCGTTACTCTGAGAATTGCATCAACTCTAATCATGCCTCCAAAGGAAGCAAGTTGGAGCAGTAAAGCCATCCTTAAGCACAAAGACGCTCCTAAAGCAATGCGACACTGAGCGCCCGGCGCGCTGCGGTTGCGCGATCGGACCAAATTAAGCTCCCTGCGCACTTAAATTTTGGAAAGTACATTAGGACTTTGAAGATATATAAATTTAAATTAAGATAAATTTTATCGACCGCTCTGTCACAATAATGCGACCAGCGTGATGCAGTTGCGCGGTCGGCGGCGCGCAACGGTTGCGCGTTCGCCGGTGCGCTGCAATCGCGTGATCGGACAAAATTAAACTCCCTGCGCACTGATGTCCACTTAAATTTTGGAAAGTACATCAGGACTTGAAAAATATTTTCTAAAGTTCAGCGACGGCTCGCGGTCGGCGACGCGCTACGTTTGCGCGTTCAGCACTGCTGCAGTTGTGTGCTGCAGTTGCGCGATTGGACAAAAATGAAAAAATGCTTAAAAAAGGCGTTCTTTTTTTTTGGGGCTTGGAATGGATTACTTTTTATTCCACTATTTGTAATGGGAAAATATGATTCGGAATTCGAACGATTCACTTCTCGAACAGCCTTCTGGAACGGATTGTGTTCGAAAACCGAGGCTCCATTGTATTTTAAAAAGATGAATGTGATAAAAATTGGGAGCAACTTCTTTATTTTTTAAACGTGAAGACAGTTTGTACTTCTTTTTATTATTGACACATGACGTCCATGAGTATTTTGTCTTGTGGGCCACATAAACTGATGTGGGGGGCCGTATCTGGTCCCTAGGCCTTGAGTTTGACACCCATAAGGTATGAACACATTACCAATCCTTCTTTCATCCACTAATTTCTGATGATGGTCAGATGCTTATGAAGGAAGAAGATGCCATTCTTGCCCGATGAAAAGAGCATTTTGAAGACCTTCTGAATCACCCTTCTCAAGCTTCTGTGGACTTCCTCCATGATATTCCCCAACATACAATTAAAACATGGATGAGTCTCCCATCCTCTCTTGAAGAGACATGGGAAGCGATGTAAAAGATGAAGCCCAATAAAGCTCATGGTCCTGATAGCATCCCAGCTGAGCTTATCCAACATGGTGGGGACTGTCTCCTGAGGCGAGTCCCTCGTCTTCTTATCAATGTGGAAATCCAAGTATGTACCCCAAGACCTACTTATCGTGACCATCTTTAAGAAAGTCGACCGTTCTGCCTGTGGAAATTATCACGGCATCTTCCTGATCGCCATCACTGGTAAGAGTCCTTCACAAACGCCTTCATAAACTCAGTGAGTCAGTACTCCCAGTCTCAGCACAGTTTTCGACCAGGCCAAAGAATCACAGAGATCAAAAGTCAAAGTCGGCTTTATTGTCAATCTCTTCACATGACAAGACACACAAAGAAATCGAAATTACGTTTCCACTATCCCACGGTGACAAGACATAGTACACGACATACATACAAGCAAACAACACAAAATGAAAACAAGAAGGCACAAACAATGAATAATAAGACTAATGAATAAATAATAAACAAACAATAACACAATAAATAAGAGGAGCAAAACAGAGCAAGTGTGCATACAGCAGACAGTCAGAATATAGCGCAAAGGTACAGGACACTACGCAGAAGAGGGGAGAGAGTTCAGGACCCTAACAGCCTGGAGTATGAAGCTGTTGGTGAGTCTGGTGGTGCGGGAGCGCAGGCTCCTGTACCTTTTCCCAGAGGGCAGAAGATCGAACAAAGAGTGAGCGGGGTGACTCACATCACTCACAATCGTGGTCGCCTTGCAGGTGAGATGAGAGGTGTAAATGTCTTTCAAGGAGGGGAGTGAAGCACCAATAATCTTACCAGCCGTGTTCACTATGCGCTGGAGGGCCTTCATGTTGTAGTCAGTGCAGCTACCACCCCAAACAGCAATACAACTGGAGAGGATGCTTTCAAAGGTGCCACGGTAAAATGTAGTCATGACGGCCGGAGGAGCACACGCTCGCCTGAGTTTCCGCAGGAAGTACAGGGGGCGCTGGGCCTTCTTCGCCAGTGATGCGGTGTTGGTGGAACAGGAGAGATCCTCACTGATGTGCACCCCCAGGAACCTGGTGCTGCTCACTCTCTCCACCACAGCACCATCGATGGTCAGCGGCAAGTGTTGGGTGTGACCCTTCCGGAAGTCAACAACAATCTCCTTGGTCTTGTTGACGTTCAGCAGGAGGTTGTTGTCCTTGCACCACGTGGTCAGAAGGTCAACCTCAAACCTGTATTGAGTCTTGTCACCCTCGGTGATGAGACCCACCAGAGTCGTGTCGTCAGCAAATTTCACCATGCGGTTGGTGCTGTAGGTCGCAGTGCAGTCATGCGTCAGCAGGGTGAAGAGCAGCGGACTGAGCACGCAGCCTTGGGGGGCCCCCGTGCTCAGCGTGATGCTGGCGGAGATCTTGTCGCCAACACATACCACCTGAGGTCTCTGACTGAGGAAGTCTAGTAGCCAGTTGCAGAGGTAGGTACTGAGGCCCAGCTTGGCGAGTTTGCAGATGAGTCGTTGTGGCACAATGGCAGGACTGAAGTCCACAAACAGCAATCTCACATATGAGTCCCTACTCTCCAGGTGGGTGAGGGCCGAGTGGAGGGCAGAGCAGATGGCATCCTCAGTGGACCGTTTGGCTCGGTACGCAAACTGGAAGGGGTCTATGGTGGGGGGTAGAATGATTTGCTACAGATGATTTGCTGTTCTTGCCAGCTGCTCAAAAAAGTTAGGGAACAACAGCAGTCCATGATGATGACTTTTTTTACCTACATAAAGCCTTCGATTCTGTTGCTCGTGCTGTTCACTGGGGAGTGCTTTAGAAGTTTGGCGTCCCCAGACACTTTGTCCAACTAGTTTGGGGCCGACATGATGGAATGAGGCGCTCTGTCATTCGTGGTGCCTCTGCGTCACCATCATTCTTCATTGCCACCAGAGTTAACCAGGGGTGCATACTCGTGCCAAGACTTTTCTTGCTCTATCTTGCAGCTGTTCTGCTGCATGTCAATACGTCTCACCCCCACTTTGGTGTGCATTACGTATGAGATACCGGTTTCAGCCTTCAACATGAAAACCCGATCAGACATCTGAAACGAGCATCTCAGAACTCCAGTATGCTGATGATAGCTGTGCCCAAGCCTCCTCTCCTGCTGACCTACAGGATTCTACTGATGCTTTTGTGGAAGCATATGAGAGTGCAGGCCTGGATGACAATGTTGGAAAAACAAAAGTCCTGGCACAATCCCATCCTGGCCACCCACTCCAGCCTTTTGACATATCCATCCACGCCAAATCAGTTGAACAAGTTTACAAATTTTTCTATCTCAGGTCTATGATCAAAAACACCAGTGATCTTTGCAAAGATATATAAACAACAGGCTTTGCCTTGCCCACAACCATCGTTCTCCTGGCTTTGCTTACATTGGCTATCCCCGTGGCAACAGCCGGGGTGGAGAGTCTGTTTCCACATTTGCATCTTTTGACTGCCTTGTTTTATTAACTTTCTGGGCCCTCACCAATCATCGCCGCCAAAATCTACCGTCCCTCCCCAAAGGCACATAGTGATTTTATCAGTCTTCCTTACTCACTTAGTATTTGACCACTCTCTCATCCAATTTAATTCTGCAGGAGAACTCCTATCCTGCCTCTCACCAGAGACTGCACGTCCTGCCTGGACAGTTTTGGATTAAAACAATCAATTGATTCCTCCACCCACACCAAAGGACATACCAGGGATGAGAATGGCAAATGTGAAAAAACACTGAAAAGTAGCCAGGGGTCTGGAGGGGGGGCCGATTATATATACATATATATATATATATATATATATATATATATATATATATATATATATATATATATATATATATATATATATATATATATATATATATATACACCGTTTTTTTCCGTGTATAATGCGCCCCCATGTATAATACGCACCCTAAAAATGGCATGTTGATGCTGGAAAAAAGCCTGTACCCATGTATAATACGCACCCAATTTTTTATGAATAATTTTATTTATTTACTTTTTTTAAGTCCCAATGATCGTCACACACGCAGGGAGGCAATGGGTCCCATTTTTATAGTCTTTGGTATGGTCTTAACAAGGCTGGATGTAATTTTTTTTGTTGGCGTTGATTTCTCCGACTGCCCGTAAAGGCACCACCGCGATCAGTGCGGACATGTGAAAAAGGCGTGCGGACATGAAAAAGGCGGCTCTGTATGGGAGAGACGTTGAAGAGGAATAAAAACACCCTTGGAAACCAAAACTTGCCCCTCGTCGTGACTCGGAGCCGCAACAAATGTTTCGGATTTGTGTAGGGTACATTGTGACAGCAAACGAGCATGTGATCGAGCAAGCGTCTGATACGAGAGCATTGTGGTCGTATGGAGCGTGTTTGAAGTGAACAGCAGAGACGAAAGGTGATTCATTCACGATGTATCGCGATATAGTGCTCTACGATCGATTTTTTTTTTTTTTTTATAAAAAATATAGAACAATATCCTGATTTATAACAATTCATATGCAAAATCAACAAGGTACTGCAAACTTTTTATTTAGGAAATTACAAGAGTATTGCAGTATACAAAGTGCTTATTTTAACACTGAACTTTGATGTCGTGTTTTTCTTTAAATGTGCGGCGAGATTTGTGCTCCCTGAATATTTGATCACCGCATGGCAGGATTTACAAACTGCACGTGTCTTGTCCGTTGAGCCATCTTTTCTTTTCAATCCAAAGTGCTTCCAAACGAATGACTTGAAGCCTAAAGGGGAGCAAATTTCCTCGTCTTTTTGGACACTAGCCATAGCACCAGCCCAGGAGCCGCGTACTAGTTGTCATCTCCCCTTTCACGTGTCTGCTCTGCTCACAACACAACAGCGCCGGGCGCACTGCTCCCGGAAAAAGGAAGCAAGCAACAATGAACTGGATTTCAAAATAAAGTCGCGTCTAATGTCCGAGGTCAAACACGGCGATATAAATCGATGTTTACGTTTAGCATCGATGCCAATAAATCGTAGAGCATTATATCGATTAATCGATGTGTATCGATGTATCGTTACACCCCTATTATATGTACTACTTTCTGAAGAAAAAAAAAGGTGTCACTTTAATATTTTTGTATTTTATTAAACCTACAAATCTGTCAGATCATTTTGCCGGACCCTGTATAATGTCCCCAAGCGTAATCAAACAAATATTAAATAGTGTTGGTCCGAGTACCACACCTGCGGGACACCGCACGTAACATTAGTGAGCTCAAAGGTTGTGTTGCCATGGACCACGCGGTGGGTCCTGTCAGATAGATAAGAATTAAACCAATGAAGTGCTGACCCTGAAATACCAACGCAGGTTTTAAGGCGCTCTAATAAAACATTGTAATCTACAGTGTCAAAGGCAGCACTAAGATCGAGTAATAATAGTACTGATGAGGTGTTTGAATCCATACCTAAGAGGAGATAATAATAATAATAGTAATAATCCATCCATCCATCTTCTTCTACTTCTCCGGGGTCGGGTCGCGGGGGCAGCAGCTTTAGGAGGGACTCCAAGACTTCCCTCTCCCCAGCCACTTCATCGACCTCATCCCGGGGGATCCCAAGGCGTTCCCAGGCAAGCTGAGAGACATAGTCTCTCAAGCGTGTTCTGGGTCATCCATGTCCTACCGGTGGGACATGCCCGCAGCACCTTCCTACGGAGGCGTCCAGAAGGCATCTGTTAGGGTTGATAGATTAGTTTAATCCTATGATTATGTTGGAATGTCACCTGTAATAATTAACCAAACTTGTATTGTCTTAACAAAGTAGGAGAACAAAGTGGTAAGATCTTTTGAACTGATTGACCAGCTGCAGAGGACGCAATCAAAGTTGTTCTGTTTACACAACATCGTAAAATAGCCCCTCCTATGCCTCTGACCAGCAGGCCAGTGGCTTCAACCCCAATCTGTCCACTCTCACCCCCACCCTGTTTCTCTCAATAAAAAATGGTCTTGCAAGAGGCCTGAGTCAGACCTCATTCGACCATTCTTGTATGCACAGCGACGAATGACTCTCCACTTGCAAGTGTTTAAAAGGGCATACTGTCTCCCATGAGTGAGCACCACTCTAACAGCATCCTGATGAGATGCCCAAGCCACCTCATCTGGCACCTCTCAACGTGGAGGAGCAGCGGCTCTATTCCGAGTCTCTCCCGGATGACCGAGCTTCTCACCCTATCTCTGAGGGAGAGCCCGGACACCCTGCGGGTGAAACTCATTTCGGCTGCTTGTATCCGGGATCTCGTTCTTCGGTCACGACCCATAGCTCGTGACCGTAGGCGAGGGTAGGAGTGAAGATCGACGTCTAAAATGAGAGCTTTGCCTTTTGACTCAGCTCTCTCATCACCATGACAGACTGGTGGAGAGTCCACATTACTGCCGACCACGACCGACCAGTACAGAGACCTCATCACAGCAGACTCTGTACTGATTCAACACCATTGTGCCACAACGCCTTATCAGCAAACCTGACAAGCTGGGCCTCAGTACCTACCTCTGCAACTGGCTACTGGTCTTCCTCTGTCAGAGGCCACAGGTGGTACGTGTTGGCGACAAAATATCCGCCAGCATCACGCTGAGCACGGGGGCCCCCCAAGGCTGCGTGCTCAGTCCGCTGCTCTTCACCCTCCTGACGCATGACTGCACTGCAACCTACAGCGACAACCGCATAGTGAAGTTTGCTGACGACACGACTCTGGTGGGTCTCATCACCAAGGGAGACGAGACTCAATACAGGCTGGAGGTTGACCTTCTGACCACGTGGTGTAGGGACAACAACCTCCTGCTGAACTTCGACAAGACCAAGGAGATTGTTGTGGACTTCCGGAAGGGTCACACCCAACACCTGCCGCTGACCATCGATGGTGCTGTGGTGGAGAGAGTGAGCAGCACCAAGTTCCTGGGGGTGCACTTCAGTGAGGATCTCTCCTGGTCCACCAACACCGCATCACTGGCGAAAAAAGCCCAGCGCCGCCTGTACTTCCTGCGGAAACTCAGGCGAGCGAGCGCTCCTCCGGCCGTCATGACTACATTTTACCGCGGCACCATTGAGAGCGTCCTCTCCAGCTGTATTGCTGTTTGGGGTGGCGGCTGCACTGACTACAACTTGAAGGCCCTGCAGCGCATAGTGAACACGGCTGGTAAGATTATTGGTGCTTCGCTCCCCTCCTTGAAGGACATTTACACCTCCCATCTCACCCGCAAGGCGACCATGATTGTGAGTGATGTGAGTCACCTCGCTCACTCTTTGTTTGATCTTCTGCCCTCTGGGAAGATGTACAGGAGCCTGCGCTCCCGCACCACCAGACTCTCCAACAGCTTCATACTCCAGGCTGTTAGGATCCTGAACTCGCACCCCCTTTCTGCGTAGCGTCCTGTACTTTGCGCTATGCTTACTGTCTGCTGTACGCACACTGGCTCAGTTTTGCTCCTCTTATTTATTGGGTTATTTGTTTATTATTTATTCATCACTCATTTTATTTATTTATTATTTATTGTTTGTGCCTTGTTTTTTTTTTGTGTCGTCTACTTGTATGTTTATCGTGTACTGTGTCTCGTCACCGTGGGATGGAGGAAACGGAATTTCGGTTTCTTTGTGTGTCTTGACATATGAAGGGATTGACAATAAAGCTGACTTTGACTTTGATTCGCCTGGCGATCCCACACTCCATCCTGCCCTCACTCGTGAACAAGCCCCAAGATACTTTAACTCCTCCACTTGGGGCAGGATCTCATCCCCGATCCGGAGAGGGCATTCCACTCTTTTCTGACTGAGGACCATGGACAGATTTGGAGGTGCTGACTATGAGTGTCAGTTTCAGTTCAGTTTAAATTTCAAAGGTTAGATGTTGTATAGTTCTTGTCACACGCTTATCTTAAAACACTGTGTACAGCTGTTGCTCATACCCTTTTGAAGGTGAAGGTAGAACGTCCAAAATGGAGGCAAGCAGGCATGCAGGCCGAGGTAGAGAGGCAATGGCAGGCAGGCAGGCAGGCATGCAGGCCGAGGGAGAGAGGCAATGGCAGGCAGGCAAAGGTGGTAGGCCAAGCAAGGATAGGGGGAGAGGGAATGGCAGGCAGGCAGGCAAACAGGTGGCACACAGGTACAAATCCAAATTGTTTGTAATTCAACTAAGGTTTCAACATAAAGGGTTTAAAGAAGTAAACTAAAGTTTGTTTTCTAAATTCCAAGTTTCAAGTTTGAAAAACTACAAGCTTGGAGCAGACTTGAAGTAGCTTGTAGCGGGCTTTTTAGCGGTAAAAACTATGTCACTACTATCTTCCTTCCTTGTCTAACTGAGACTGACTACCAAGTGGGAGCAGCCTATTTATTTCCCTGATCAGGTGACTGATCAGGTGACCAAAGGCTTTGTCAAAAGTCCCTGGCCCAAGGCCAGAAAATCTTAAACAAAAATAAGAATTTAAACTAAGGAAACTAAATTGGCTCCAACACTGACCCTCATCCGCTTCACACTCGGCTGCGAACAGCGCCAGTGAGAGCTGGAGATCATGGCCTGAAGAAGCCAACAGCACCACGTCGCCTGCTTAAAGCAGAGACGCAATGCTGAGTTCCACAAACCGGACACCCTCAACGCCTCGGGTGCGCCTAGAGATTCTGTCCATAAAAGTTATGAACAGAATCGGTGACAAAGGACAGCCTTGGTGGAGTCCAACCCTCACTGGGAACAAATCCGACTTACTGCCGGAAATGCGGATCAAACTCTGGCACCGATGATACAGGGACCGAATTGCCCTTATCAGTGGGCTCGGCACCCGTTACTCCCGAAGCACCCTCGACAGAACTTCCCAAGGGACTTCCAAGTCCACAAAACACATGTGGACTGGTTGAGCGAACTCCCATGCCCCCTTGAGGATCCTGCCGAGGGTATAGAGCTGGTCCACTGTTCCACGGCCAGGACGAAAACCACACTGCTCCTCCTGAATCCGAGGTTCGACCTCCCGACGGACCCTCCTCTCCAGCACCCCTGAATAGACCTTACCAGGGAGGCTGAGGAGTGTGATTCCTCTGAAGTTGGAGCACACCCTCCGGTCCCCCTTCTTAAAGATTCAAGAGTCAAGAGTTTTTATTCGCCATGTTTGAACGTGCCAAACAAAGAATGTGACTTCGGTAAATCACAGCCTCTGTTCAACATTTAGGCAACTAACAACACTCAGGACATGTGAAAAATGGCAAATATTCTCAAACATCCCCTGATCTTAAACTCCCAAGAGGACAAGGAAAAACTCAAAAGCTAGGGGAAATGAGAAACCTTGAGAAGAGACCACAGATGGGAGCGTCCCTCTTCCAGGATGACCAGGCTGCAATGGATGCAGAGGACACAGTACAAATAGTGTAGACAATTAAAAAAAGGTGTGGAGAGCAGGATGTTATTGCACAGTAATAACTCTGAGACTCTAAGAGTGGTGTGAGTTCATCAGAGCAACAGCCTGGGGGAAGAAGCTGTCTCTGTGTCTGCTGGTTTTGGTGTACAGAGCTCTATAACGCCGTCCGGAGGGGAGTAGTTCAAACAGACTGCAACCTGGGTGAGAAGGGTTTGTAGAGATGTTACTTACACGTTTCCTGGTCCTGGACAGGTACAAGCCTTGGATAGATGAGAGGTTGATTCCAATTACCGTTTTTTTCCGTGTATAGTGCGCAAAATGTAACTAATTTATTGTCCTAAAATCTGGGGTGCGCATTATACATGGGTACAAAAAAAATTTTATTTTCATTTTTTTTTTCTTTTATTTTTTTGTATAATTTTTTTTTTTTAAAGAAAGTCATGGTACAACATACGACCACAATGCTCTCGTATCAGACGCTTGCTCGTTTGCTGTCTGTCACAATGTACCCTACACAAATCCGAAACATTTGTTGCGGCTCCGAGTCACGACGAGGGGCAAGTTTTGGTTTCCAAGGGTGTTTTTATTCCTCTTCAACGTCGCTCCCATACAGAGCCGCCTTTTTCACGTCCGCACGCCTTTTTCACATGCGCGCACGGAGCGCGGTGGTGCGTTCACGGGCAGTCGGAGAAATCAACGCCAACAAAAAAAATTACATCCAGCCTAGTTAAGACCATACCAAAGACTATAAAAATGGGACCCATTGCCTCCCTGCGTGTGTGACGATCATTGGGACTTAAAAAAAATAATAATAATATATTTTTTTTTTAAATTCATAAAAATTGGGTGCGTATTATACATGGGTACAGGCTTTTTTCCAGCATCAGCATGCCATTTTTAGGGTGCGTATTATAAATGGGGGCGCATTATACACGGAAAAAAACGGTATCTTTTCTGCAGTCCTGATTGTCCGTTGCAGTCTGTGCTTGTCTTGTTTGAAGGCCGATCCAAACCAGACAGTGATGGACGTGCAGAGGACAGACTGGATGATGGCAGTATAGAAGGTCTTCAGCAGCTCCCGTGGCAGGTTGAACTTCTTGAGCTCTCTCAGGAAGTACAGCCTCTGCTGGGCCTTCTTCCGGACAGAGTCTATGTGGCCGGTCCATTTCATGTCCCGAGAGAATGTGGTTCCGGGAACTTGAAGGTGTCTGTGGAGAGAATAGTATTACTGCGGATAGTGAGGGGTGAAAGAGGTGAAGGGTCTCGCCTAAAGTCCATTGTCATCTCCACGGTCTAGAGCGGGTTCAGCTCCAGGTGGTTTTGGCTGGACCAGTGGACCAGCCGCTCCACCTCCTGTCTGTACGCAGCCTCATCACCGTCCTGGATCAGTCCGATGAGAGTGGTGTCGTCTGCATACTTCAGGAGCTTCACAGGAGAGTCACCTGAGGAGAAATCGTTGGTGTAGAGAGAGAAGAGCAGTGGGGAGAGGACGCACCCCTGAGGGGCTCCAGTATAGGTGATCCGGGTGTCAGATGTGATGCTCCCCAGCCTCACACGCTGTCTCCTGTTGGTCAGGAAGCCGGTGATCCACTGACAGGTGGAGGCAGGCACCGCGAGCTGGCTGAGCTTCTGTTGGAGGATGTCAGGAGCGATGGTGTTGAACGCCGAGCTGAAGTCCACAAACAGGATCCTGGCATACGTTCCTGGGGTGTCCAGGTGGTGCAGGATGTAGTGCAGTCCCATGTTGACCGCATCATCCACCGACCTGTTTGCCCGGTAGGCAAACTGGAGGGGGTCAAGCAGGGGGCCCGTGACATCCTTCAGGTGGTTCAGCACTAACCTCTCGAAAGATTTTATGACCGCAGATGTCAATGCGACAGGTCTATAGTCATTCAAACCTGTGATGGCGGGCTTATTGGCCACTGGAACGATGGTGGAGCTCTTGAAGCACGAGGGCACATCACACAGCTCCAGGGAACGGTTGAAGATCCGTGCAAAGATGGGCGCCAGCTGCTCAGCGCAGAATTTCAAGCAGGAAGGTGACACGCCATCTGGGCCCGGTGCCTTCCTGATCTTTTGTCTCCGGAACATCTGGCGCACTTCCTCCTCGCGGATCTGGAGTGCGGGCGCGGCCTCTGCAAGAGAGAGAGTGGGTGACAACGGTGATGAAGGTGTGTACAGAGCAGTTGTGGAGGTCCCTTTGTGTGGGAGGACCGATCAAACCTGCAGTAGAACCTGTTTAACTGGTTAGCAAGCCTTGGGCTCTCCACTGGAGGGGGGCTTCGTTTCTTGAAGCCCGTGATGCTCTGCAGACCTTTCCACGCTGTTGAGGGATCAGGATTGGCAGAGAGGTGTCTCTCCAGGCTCTCCCCGTAAGACCTCCTGGTTTTCCTGACCTCTTCGTTCAGTGTGTTTCTGGTCTGCTTGAACAGGTCCCGGTCGCCGCTCCTGTAGGCGTCCTCCTTGACTTTGCGCAGCCTCCTGAGGTTTGGTGTAAACCAAGGTTTGTCGTTGTTGTACGTGCAGAAGATCTTAGTCTGCACACACAGATCCTCACAAAAACTGATGTATGATGTAACTGGTCTGAAGTTGCAGCTTCAAAAACTCCCCAATCGGTGCAGTCAAAGCAGGCTTGGAGGTCCTGCCTTGACACCACTGTCCACTTCCTCACAGTCCAAGTTTTTAGTTTTCTGCCGAGATCAGATGAACTAGACAGTGGTCCGAGAGTCCTAAAGCTGCACGAGCCACAGAGTGGTATGTATCCTTAATTACGGTGTAGCAGTGGTCCATTGTCTGTGCCCCTCACGTTATGTGTTGTCTGTATCTGGGGAGTTCGTGTGCGAGGTTCGCCCTGTTAAGATCACCCAGAACAATGATTAGTGAATTTGGTAGAACTTTCTCCATGTCTGTCACCTGGTCAGCCAGCATCTGTGTGGCTTCACTCGCACGTGCGTGTGGTGGAATGTAAACAGCCGCCATGACGATCAAGGAGAGTTCCCGTGGTGAATAGAACAGCCGGCAGTTTATGAAAAGTGTTTTTAGAGGGCTGCAAAACTCTTTCAACACCGTGACATCAGTACACCAACGTTCATTAATGTAGAAACAGAGACCACCTCTCTTTGATTTTCCGGAGAGCTCTGCGCTGCGATCTGCACGCGTTAGCCGAAACCCAGCTAACCACGGCGTGGTGGGGGCTGAGTTCGCTAAGCCACGTTTCAACAAAACACAGCGTGGCAGATCTGCTGAAGTCCGTGGTCCTTGAAGTGAGGAGCAGCAGTTCATCCATCTTGTTCGCCAGGGAGCGGACATTCGCCAGGTGAATTGACGGTAGGGCAGAACAGAACCCTCTCTGCCTCAGCTTTACGAGGGCTCCGGCTCGTTTTCCGCGTCGCCGTCGTCGCGCTAGCTTGTATAGCACCGCCGCTCCGGCTAAAATCTCCGACAATCAGAGAGAACAGGAGAGAAAATACCAGAAGAAGACTGTCCGATGTTTAACAGCGCTTCTCTGGTAAAAGTGATCCGGGATGGACAGCAGAGGACACAGAAAACACACAAAATAAGACAAAGAAACAGAGAGCGACTCACCGTGGTGGCCATCCGCGGCGCCATCATGACCTCCACCACCCCAGTCTGCCAATCCAGAAGCATCGTCCCCAATGTCCACGAAATGTTGCAGAGGCATGTCAGCCCCACAACATCCAGAGCCTTTAAGAACTCTTTAAGAACAAGGCGGATCTCATCCACCCTTGGTGCCTTGCCCCGAGGAGTTTTTTAACTGCCTCAGTGACTTCAACCCCAGAGATTGGAGAGTCCACCTCAGAGTCTCCAGGCCCTGCTTCCACAATGGAAGGCGTGTCGGTTGAATTGAGGAGGTCTTTGAAGTATTCTCCCCACCGACTCATGACGTTCCGAGTCAAAGTCAGCAGCACGCTATCTCCACTGTAAACAGTCTTGACGGTGCACTGCTTCCCCCTCCTGAGACGCCGGATGGTGGACCAGAATTTCCTCGAAGACGTCTGGAAGTCATTCTCCATGGCCTCGGCAAACTCCTCCCACGCCCGGGTTTTTGCCTCAGCAACCGCCGAAGCTATGTTCCATAGCCATACCGCTTGGCCATTCGGTACCTGTCGGCTGTCTCCGGAGTCCCACAAGCCAAAACGGCCCGATAGGACTCCTTCTTCAGCTTGACAGCATCCCTTACCGCCGGTGTCCACCAGCGGGTTCGGGGATTGCCGCCACGACAGGCATCGACCACCTTACGACCACAGCTCCGGTCAGCTGCCTCAACAATAGAGGCACGGAACATGGTCCAGTCGTTCTCAATGTCCCCCGCCTCCTCCGGGACGCAGGAAAAGCCCTGCCGGAGGTGGGAGTTGAAGCTCTTCCTGACAAGGGATTCTGCCAGATGTTCCCAGCAGACCCTCATAGTGCGTTTCAGTCTGCCAGGTCGGACCGGCATCTTCCCTCACCATCGGAGCCAACCCAACACCAGGTGGTGATTAATTGACAGCTCCGCCCCTCTCTTCACCCGAGTGTCCAAAACATGTGGCCGCAAACCTGATAGAATAGAATAGAATGCCCTTTATTGTTATTTTACAACTTAGTTGTACAACGAAATTTGGATAGCTGCTTCCTTCCAAGTGCAAACATTACAAAATTTAAAACACTATAAAAGAAAATCTGAGAATAAAAGTGAAAGATCTTATTTACAGTATAGCTATTAGTCTAAGAATGAAGGTTAAAAAAATCGTATTTACAGTATGTTCAATGTGGGTATATGTAATAAGTTAAGTTAAAGTTAAAGTCCCAATGATCGTCACACACACATCTGGGTGTGGTGAAATTTGTCCTCTGCATTTAACCCATCCCCATGTGATTTTGATCCATCCCCTGGGGGAGAGGGGAGTGAGCAGCAGTGGTGCCGCGCTCGGGAATCATTTGGTGATCTAACCCCCCAATTCCAACCCTTAATGCTGAGTGCCAAGCAGGGAGGCAATGGGTCCCATTTTTATAGTCGTTGGTATGACCCGGCCGGGTTTGAACCCACAACCTGCCAGTCTCAGCTGGCATAACATTATGCATCATTAACATGAATGAGGTTTGTACAGAAAGTAGAGAATAAATAGTTATTGCACGTAGTTTTTAAAGGAGTATCGGTGTTGTATTATAGGGTGTTGTTTTCTCTCAGAGTTCAGATAGTGATGGCTCTTGGGAAGAAACTGTTTTTCAGTCTGGTAGTCCTTGTTCGAATGCCTCTGTAGCGCCTCCCAGAAGGAAGCAGTTCAAACAGCTGGGAGGCGGGATGTGTGTTGTCTTTGATAATGTTGTGAGCTCTGCTGACGCACGGGGTGTTGTATATGTCTGTCAGGGAGGGGAGAGGGCAGCCGATGATCCTTTGCACTGCTTTGACTGTCCTCTGTAGCCTCCCTCTATCTGCAGCAGTGCAGCTCCCGTACCACGTGGTGAGGCAGTACGTCAGCACGCTCTCCATGGAGGAATGGTAGAAGGCGAGCAGAAGCTTCCGATCCATACTGCTCTTCCTGAGGACTCTTAAGAAGTGTAGACGCTGCTGAGCCTTCTTGATGACAGCTGTGGTGTTGCGTGTCCAGGAGAGGTCATCAGAGATCTGGACTCTGGGGGTGGGGGGAGGCCTACAGCAGGTGAGTGAGGCTGTGGTGATTCAAAGCGGGCAAAGAAGCAGTTGAGCTCCTTTGCCAGCGACTCACTTAGGTCTGACGTCACCTCACAGCCCCTGAAATTGGTGATGGTCTGGATACCCTGCCACACCTCTCGTGGTCTGTTGCTGGCTAGGTGGGAATCCATCTTCCTCATGTACTCCGCTTTGGTTTTTGGTTTTCCTCTTTTCAAACAGAATTCGGATTTTGGAACAAAAGAGAGCCGATCACTCGACTTGTTCAACCAAATAGGATTTGAGACCTTTTGTCTCTTCTTTTGTTCTGGGATGGCTGAGTGGAATTATTGCTGTCCCACCATGTTTTCATGCCTGAGAGCAGATTTGGCTTGCTGCACGGCCTCAGATGGATTCCATTTCCTCCCGGTTGTCAGTCTGGGAGCAACTGCTCGGATCACCTAATCTTGAGACTCAATCAGGGTCATGCTCAGCCTCACCTTGGTGCATTTGAACTCTTCCGTGAGGCTAGAGATGGGCAGTTCCAGGGCACTATTACCATACACGTATAGGCCAATGTTACTGAGGTCCCGCGGGAGGCCAAGCCACTTCTTGATGTATGCACTGACTGTTTCTCCAGCTTCTCGACTTTGGTTATGAGGATCTCATAGACTGTTAGTGGCCACATTAAACAGGGGACCAACCAAAACTGTAGGCACCACAGTGTCAACTTACCAGGAACTAAGGTCTTTTCTATGAGGACAAGGATAGTTTCTTCTCTCAGCTGATCGCTCTGGACTGAATATTTTAGACATGTGTTGTATAATCGCCCTAGACTCTTGACTTGCAGCTCTGACACCAATGGAAGTGGAGTATCCTCGATGTAGAACCTCTGGTCCGTGAGTTTCCCCCTGACGGTGGATATGCTCCTGGATTTGCTGGGTTTACACTTCATTCATGCCCATGTAATGTTGGCATGAAGCTTTGGCAGCAGATGTTTGGTGCATGCAACGCTTGAGGTCAAAGTGGTCATGTCGTAGGCACAGATGGGTGGTAGGTGCTGTCCCCCTCTCAGACGTTCTCCACCCACAACCCATTTGGAAGCTTGAATTATGATTTCCATTGCCATGGTGAAGGCTAAAGGGGATATGGTACAACCATTACTCCCACCTCCAAAGATTATGATGTTGTGTATTCTGCTGTTTTGACACAGAATTGCAGATCTTGGAAGTAGATTTTCACCAGGTTTGTTATGTGGAACAAGTTGAAGTCTGTCCATATGAGAAAATGACTCACAAGCGTTGGCAAGGTCCAGATGCAGCCAAAACCACCTGGAGCTGAACCCACTTAAGACCATGGAGATGACAGTGGACTTCAGGCGAGACCCTTCACCACTTTCACCCCTCACTATCCACAGTAATACTATTCTCCCCACGGACACCTTCAAGTTCCTGGGCTCCACAATCTCTCGGGACCTGAAATGCACCAGCCACATAGACTCTGTCTGGAAGATGGCCCAGCAGAGGCTGTACTTTCTGAGACAGCTCAGGAAGTTCAACCTGCCACAGGAGCTGCTGAAGACCTTCTATACTGCCATCATCCAGTCCATCTTCTGCACCTCCATCACTGTCTGGTTTGGACCGGCCACCAAACAAGACAAACACAGACTGCAACGAACAAGCAGGACTGCAGAAAAGATAATCGGGACCGACCTCCCATCTATCCGGGACTTGTACCTGTCCAGGACCAGAAAACGTGCAAGTAGCATCTCTACAGACCCTTCTCACCCAGGTTGCAGTCTGTTTGAACTAATCCCCTCCGGACAGCGGTACAGAGCGCTGTACGCCAAAACCAGTAGACATAGAGAGCTTCTTCCCCCAGGCTGTCGCTCTGATGAACTCACACCACTCAGAGTCTCAGACATTGCTGTGCAATAATATCCTGCTCTCGACGCTTCATCTTTGAATTGTCTATATTATTTGTACTGTGTCTTCGGCATTCATTGCAGCCTGGTCTGTGGTCTCTTCTCAAGGTTTCTCATTTCCCCTAGTAGGAGTTTTTATTTTTTCCTTGCCCTCCTTGGAGTTTAAGATCAGAGGATGTTTGAGAATAATTGTAAATTTTTCCACATGTTGTCCTGAATGTTGTTAGCTACTTAAATGTTGTACAGAGAAACAGATGTACTGGAGTCAAATTCCTTGTTTGGCATGCTCAAATTCGGCAAATAAAAATTTATTTTATTTGAATAAAGTCAAAGTCTGATTTATTGTCAATTTCTTCACGTCAAGCCACACAAAGAAATCGAAATTACGTTCCCACTATTCCACGGTGACAAGACATAGTACACAATATACATACAAGTAAACAACACAAAAGGTAAAAACAAAAAGGCACAAACAATGAATAAGTAAAGAGTGATGAATAAATAATGAATAAACAAATAACATAATAAATAAGAGGAGCAAAAATGGAGCAAGTGTGCATACAGCAGACAGTCAGAATATAGCGCAAAAGTACAGGACGCTACGCAGAAGGGGGGAGAGAGTTCAGGATCCTAACAGCCTGGAGTATGAAGCTGTTGGTGAGTCTGGTGGTGCGGGAGCGCAGGCTCCTGTACCTCTTCCCAGAGGGCAGAAGATCAAACAAAGAGTGAGCGGGGTGACTCACATCACTCACAATCGTGGTCGCCTTGCGGGTGAGATAGGAGGTGTAAATGTCCTTCAGGGAGGGGAGGGAAGCACCAATAATCTTACCAGCCGTGTTCACTATGCGCTGGAGGGCCTTCATGTTGTATTCCGTGCAGCTACCACCCCATACAGTGATACAACAGGAGAGGACGCTCTCAATGGTGCCACGGTGGAATGTAGTTATGACGGCTGGAGGAGCACTAGCTCACCTGTGTTTCCGCAGGAAGTACAGGTGGCGCTGAGCTTTCTTCGCCAGTGATGCGGTGTTGGTGGACCAGGAGAGGTCCTCAATGATGTGCACTCCCAGGAATCTGGTGTTGCTCACTCTCTCCACCACAGCACCGTCGATGGTCAGTGGCAGGTGTTGGGTGTGACCCTTCCGGAAGTCAACAACAATCTCCTTGGTCTTGTTGACGTTCAGCAGGAGGTTGTTGTCCCTGCACCACGTGGCCAGAAGTTCGACCTCTGACCTGTATTGAGTCTCTTCGCCCCCGGTGATGAGACCCACCAGAGTCGTGTCGTCGGCATATTTCAGCACGCGGTTGCTACTGTAAGTTGCAGTGCAGTCATGCGTCAGTAGGGTGAAGAGCAGCGGACTGAGCACGCAGCCTTCGGGGGGGGGGGGGGGCCGTGCTCAGCGTAATGCTGGCGGAGATCTTGTCGCCAACACGTACCACCTGAGGCCTCTGACAGAGGAAGTCCAATAGCCAGTTGCAGAGGTAAGTACTGAGGCCCAGCTTGTCGAGTTTGCAGATGAGTCACTGTAGTACAATGGTGTTGAATGCAGAACTGAAGTCCACAAACAGCAATCTCACGTATGAGTCTCTTCTCTCCAGGTGGGTTAGGGCTGAGTGGAGGGCAGAGCAGATGGCATCCTCAGCGGACCGTTTGGCTGGGTACGCAAACTGGAAGGGGTCTATGGTGGGAGGGAGAATAGATCTGATGTGCTCCATGACAGGCCGCTCAAAGTACTTCATGATGATGGGCATCAGTGCCACGGGGCGGTAGTCATTGAAGCAGGACGGAGTAGGTTTCTTTGACACAGGTACGATGGTGGCAGCCTTGAAACATGATGGGACGATGGCCTGCTCCAGGGAAATGTTAAAGATGTCCTTGAAGACATGCAGGTCTCTTCCTTCACTCTTGGCAGATTGGATTCGGTGCCAAATCATGGTTGTACGCTCCAACCAGCCTGAGAAACCCGGTATTCCAGCTTTCTGCACAGATGTATCGATCAAGCTGTTTTGTTTTATGCACGTTGTTATCCTTTTAGCAACAATGCTAAAAAACCCTTCCCTTCAACGTTTACCAGGTTGATCTGCCGGAGTGATCAATGTTTGAGGCATCTTTTTCCTTGGGGATTATCACTTTCCCAGCTCTGCGCCACACTTTTGGAATGGTTTGATTTGTCCAGGTCATCTTCATCTGCCTTCACAGAAAGTGTACGACATTTGTTTGTTTTTGGTTCAGACGATATGGAACTCCATTTGGTCCTGGAGCTGAAGCTGCCCTTGCCTTTCTCACTACTTCCTCAACCTCGCTCTATTTTGGGGGATTGTCATCCAGCTGGTGTTCTGATTGAGATGTTGGTGGCATGTCTGCTCCCGCTGTTCTAATTTTTGGTTGTCCGTTTGAATGGTTTCCAGTTCCCTCTTTGGCACCTTAAGTGATCCACTCTTTTCCTTTGAGAAGCCTTTCACAAATCTGAATGGGTCTTTGTAGAAGGATGTTCTCTCCCATCCCTTCAGGTCTGTTTGCAGTTTGTCAATGCCCACTCTTTCCTCCAATGAGGCTCTCTTCCATTCCTTCCTTAAAACCCTTCTCTCTTTGACCAGTCACTCAATTTCTTTCTGTCTTCTGGACTTTGGTGGGGTTGTTGAAGGCATGTCTTTTTTTTTCCTGTTTCATATATTCCAAATCTTTCTGCTCCATAGGAGTAGATCAGATCTGCCATTTTTTCCAGTTTCTACTCCACTGTTCTTTTGATTCCGTCTAGGATCTTGATCAGGTCTGCATCGATTATTCCCCACGCTTTCTTGCTGCTGGACTTTGGCCACTTCACAAGAGGTCTGTGGCTTTGCATGTTCTTCTCCAAAGCAGGTTCCAGGTGGCTTGGTTCCAAGATCTCTGATGTAGTGCTTGAATTAATGTCAGCCCCTGGGTACTGTGGACTGTGGGTTAAATTGTCGCTGAGCTTCACTTGCCTTATTTGACGTTTCTTCAAGAAGATAGTGATCAATGCGAGGTCCTGGCTTCGTTTTCTTCAAGCACTTCATCTGCCCTTGATGTATTTTAAGGACTCTGGTGGATGATATTTTGCATCAGCCATAGCAGCATACTTGGCACTCTTGTCCTTCAGCAGATGTTGTTTGTTCTATGCTGGTTATCTGGTTCGTTGTCGTGTTCAGTCCAGGGTCATTTGCCGGGTTGTCAGCCGATGAGTCTTCTTCCACCCCTGCTCTCCCAGACTTTAGGGCAGTGCTTCTCAATTATTTTCTGTTACGCCCCCCCCTAGCAAGAAGAAAACTATTCGCGCCGCCCCTTCCCCACCGTGACTATCCTAACTTGTCTTGTAAGTCGTAAAATGTTGTACTGTCGCAAACGTCACAGAAGTAACAATGAGAGCGCCACTGCCCCCTGCTGTGAAGATTCGCAATTACACTTTATTCTAGTACTGCCAAAAAAAAAGCCTGTTCCCCAGGGTCACACGCGCCCCCCCAGGAATAGCACCGCGCCCCCCAAGGGGGGCGCGCCCCACTATTTGAGAAGCACTGCTTTAGGGGTATTTTTCTCTTTGGATGTTTCATAGCAATAAAGGAGTGGCTTACATCTACTTGTTAAGTGGAGCCCACTTAAGATGTGATTTCAAGGTTCTGTTACTAACCGACAAAATATTGCAATGCTTAATGCCTTCCTATCTTGTGGTATTGTACATTTCTTCCCAAAACCTTCGCACAACGCTGGTCTTTTAGTGACCCAGAAAGAAAGTCTGCAGGGTCAAGAGCGTTTTCTATTCGGGCTCCAGAGTTTTGGAATGCCGTAAGCATAGATATCAGAGCTGCTATACCTCAGTAAAAACATTCCAGACATGATTTGGATTTCTATGCTATTGTCTTTAATTAACCTAGGCTGGCCGATTCGGCTGCAATTTGTGCTTTCTGTCCTGCCACCCCCTGCCCCTTGGGAGGGGGCTAGGTGTCACCCAAACTGACAAATGGCTGTCCATATCAATTCCACATCAACTAACCGAGTCAAGATCTTAGGTGGACCACCTCCTTGCAGGCTCTGCCATGACAACTGAGGTCATTTTCTTGCAGCTCTTCATTTGAGTATGGACATCTACATTACTTTTTCTTTGGATTGTTTTTATATTATAGAATACATCTTTATTGTCATTGTGATACATGTACAACAAAATTTAAGAAGTGCCAACCGATCAGTGCATAAAATAAAAAATAAATAGAATAAAAAGATAAAAAAATACAAGCTAAAAACCCACAGAAGAACATACACAGACATAATCATCCCTTTTTAGCGGCATTTAATGTGACTACCGCTGCAGGGTAAAAACTGTTGGCGAATCTGCTAGCGTCTGCCTGATGGCAACAGTTCGAAAAGGGAGTGGCCAGGGTGGGAAGTGTTCTTCAGAATGTTCTGTGTTTTTTTGAGACAGCGGGTTCTGTGTAGGTCTTCCAGTGTGGGGAGAGGGCAGCCAACGATCTTTTGTGCTGTGTTGATGACCCCCTTGGAGCTTTTTCCTCTGAGCTGCAGTGCAGCTGGAGTACCAAACACATATACAGTACGTTAAAGTGCTATCTATACAGCAGCGATAGAGGTGTTCACGCTCCAGGTGAAGTCCTCCTCGATGTGGACTCCCAGGTAGCGGAAGGAGGACACCCTCTCCACACAGACCCCGTTGATGATAACTGGTGGAATGTCCGTTTTTTTTTCCTCCGAAAATCAATGACCAGTTCTTGGGTTTTAGCCGTGTTTAGGAGCAGATTGTTCTCTCCGCACCACTACGATAGCTGCACCACTTCGTCCCTGTAGGCAGACTCATCCCCCTTTGAGATGAGCCCCACCACGATGGTGTCATCCGCAAACTTCACGATGGTGTTGCTGCGGTGGGCAGGGGTGCATGTATGTGTGTAGAGCGTGTAAAGCAGTGGGCTCAGTACGCAGCCCTGTGGGGAGCCGGTACCAAGACTGAGAGAGCTGTGGATGTATGACGGCCCACTTTCACCCTCTGGCTGCGACCCGTCAAGAAGCTCTTAATTCACCAACAAGTATTGTGTGGAAGACTGAACACAACATGGTCATCCTGGAAGGGGCATCCTCCCGTCTGCGGTCTCTTCTCAAGGTTTCTCATTTTACCCCAGTTGGGGTTTTGTGAGTTTTTCCTTTACCTCCTAGGAATTAAGATTAGGGGATGTTGACAATAATTACCGTTTTTTTCCGTGTATAGTGCGCCCCCATGTATAATACGCACCCTAAAAATGGCATGCTGATGCTGGAAAAAAGCCTGTACCCATGTATAATACGCACCCAATTTTTATGAATTTCTTTTTTTTTTTTTTTTTTTTTTTTTTTTTTTTTAAGTCCCAATGATCGTCACACACGCAGGGAGGCAATGGGTCCCATTTTTTTAGTCTTTGGTATGGTCTTAACTAGGCTGGATGTAATTTTTTTTTGTTGGCGTTGATTTCTCCGACTGCCCCTAAACTCACCACCGCGCTCCGTGGACGCATGTGAAAAAGGCGTGCGGACGTGATTGCGGTCGTATGGAGCGTGTTTGAAGTGAACAGCAGAGACGAAAGGAACAAGGCAAAGTGTTGTGAAATAAAATATTACCTGTAATACGCATTTTGTTATTTGCTGATTGAAACTGCTAATTAAACTGTGAATTGAAACTAATAGGTGGAGAACTGAACTCTCGCTCTTTATATAGCTGACGTGTCTTGCGCATCCGTTCTGCGCATCTGTAATGGCAGCCTCCGTATGACGTCCGGTCCGCGATGGAGATTAAAAAACAAACAATATTTGACAATAACACACCATCAAGGATTGCGCCTTCGCATCAAACGATGTGTCGTCAATTATGAATTTTACTGACTAAGTGTGTTGGGCAGGATGGCTGAATGCTATGCGCGATTGACAACAAACAAGAAGAAAGGTGATTTCAAGTTTTATTTCGGGGGAGATTTGTCATGTCTCGTCCCCAGTTTTGCTATGTGTCTAGGTTGCCATAGTTTTTGTTCGCGTCGCCCCTCTCTTCCTGTGTCACCTCAATTGATGTAACGTGTTTTGTATTATATAAGTCCTATAAGTATATAAGTCCTGTCTGCCCCTCGCTCACCGTCGGATCATTGCATGTGTTACTGTCATGATGTGGTTTCTGTTCCTGTCTTTGGTAATGTCACCCTGTCTTTTTGTTCCACGACTTTGTCGGTCAGTCCTTTTGTTGGTTTTGTTGTACCTTTCTTTAAAAAAATAAAAATAAAAAAAATTTAAAAAATTTAAAAAAAAAAAAAAAATTAAAAAGACTTGACTTTGGCCCCCTAGCTTCAAAGCCTGAGTCTTTACAGCTGAGCTACTTCCACCTCATTACCATTCCATTTCATTCAAACTTGAATAATAATTTGATCAATTTGATTTAGTCCAGCCAGAATATTGCAAAGATAAACGTTACATCTTCAAAAACCCTTCTTCATTCATCTTATTGCACAGGCCAACTAAAAGGCATCAAAGTTGACAATTGTCTGCAACTAACCGACTCTTGTCAACCAGCCTCCTTAGAGAACAGCAGGCAACAGCAGCATCTTACTGACTCCTAGTGCTTAATATACACAATGTTCATTTCTGTGCCGTTTGCTATTGGAAGTGAGACACAGATTGTGGCTTAGGGCAGTGCTTCAGTCCTTCAAAATGCTACGAAATGGGGTAAAAGCTCTTTCAGCTGAGCCAAACCAGTCATACACTGAACCCTGGAAAATTATCACTCTTCCTCTGAGACACATTTTGTTACTGTCTTTCTATTACCAGCTTCTATGTTACTGTCTGTGTCACAGACACCCCCCGCCCCTACGCACACGTCAGATGATAGTTTTCTTTCATGTTGCCCACAGGCAACATGAAAAAATATGCTTTACCCAATGTGAATACGCTCTACCCAGAGTTCTCTACTACTCTTCTCCACAGGCAGTACAACCCTGGCGGTAGTCTAAACAAGCCATATTGAGTTCCCATTGGGGCACCGCTCCCCTTCCTAACAGTAAATGTGCATGTGCCACAAATTAATATGGTGGGGGCGTAGAGCATTTTCTGGCTTCAAATGACTGACATAAGTTACAAGCAAATTTCAATTAACCGGGAGGAGTGAGATGATAATTTAGATGGGCGTGTGATAATTTAGTTCTGTCAGGGGGCTTATTTATATTGTGGTATCCATTGAGCAGGCATCTGGAGACTTCAGTGGGCCCCTACATGAGGCACACAATGAAACAGGGGTCCTCCTCCACATGAGCAAAGTGACATAAATTGATGCTTGTTATACCAATAAAAGAAAGTGGCTTTACATGTGAAAATGTTTTTTTTTTCCCCATTGTGTTATGCTACACAATTATTTAAAGTGAGCTGGAGTTTATCTGTGAGGTTGAGTCCATCCCAGCTGCTTACAATTAACCAAGATTTAGACCCAGAACCTCTTGACTGTAAGGCAGGGGTCTCAAACTCCAGTCCTCGGCGGCCGCATTCCTACATGTTTTCCAAGTTTCCCTTATTAAACACACCTGATTCAAATGATCAGTTCATCCTCACGTTCTGCAGGAGCCTGATAATTGAATCAGGTGTGTTTAACGAGGGAAACTTGTCTCAGTTGGTTGGTGTGGAATTAATATTATGGCTGCTGTAACTTTGATTACGTTGCTTCCGTATGTTAACAGAGAGCCAAAACTTCAAATTTTATGAAGTAGTGATCAGACATGACAGCAGTGTACGGTAGTACCATTGTATTTAAGGTTAAAGTAATCCCTCGTTTACCGCGGATAATTGGTTCCAAAAACCACCCGCGATAAGTGAAATCCGCAAAGTATGGTCAACCTCTCATCTGTACAATTTTTTTTGTATGTTCATTTTGAATGTGTCAATAAATGTACCGTCTTTTACCATGCATAATGCGCCCCCGTGCATAATACGCACCCTAAAAATGGCATGTCGATGCCGGAAAAAAGCCTGTACCCATGTATAATACGCACCCAAATTTTTACTCTTACTTAAGTCCGTAAACGTAAAATTATTTTAGAAAAAAGATCATCTTTGGGAACAACCGGATGTTATTCTGCCGGTCAGTATCACTGCGCATGCGGTAGCAAACTCTATAGCGAAGAAATGTTTCGGATTTGTGTAGGGTACATTGTGACAGCAAACGAGCAGGTGATCGAGCAAGCGTCTGATACGAGAGCATTGTGTTCGTATGGAGCGTGTTTGAAGTGAACAGCAGGGAAGAAAGGAACAAGGCAAAGTATTGTGAAATAAAATATTACCTGTAATACGCATTTTGTTATTTGCTGATTGTATTAAACTATCACATTCATTTTCAGTCAAGAAGAGAACTATTATCCCTAACTAATAGGTAGAAAACTGAACTCTCGCTCTTTATATAGCTGACGTGTCTTGCGCCCCTCCGTGAGTCGTCACCTTATCGTGGTGGAGGGGTTTGCGTGCCCCTATGAACCTAGGAGCCATGTTGTCTGGGGCTTCATGCCCCTGGTAGGGTCACCCATGGCAAACGGGTCCTAGGTGAGGGGCCAGACAAAGCACGGCTCACATACCCCTTATGATGAAAACAATTATTGAATCACGTTTTCCCTCGCCCGGACGTGGGTCACCGGGGCCCCCCTCTGGTGCCAGGCCTGGAGGCAGGGCTCGAAGGCGAGCGTCTGGTGGCCGGGCCTTCGCCCATGGGGCCCGGCCGGGCTCAGCCCGAAAAGGAAACGTGGGTTCCCCTTCCCATGGGCTCACCACCTGTGGGAGGGGCCAAAGGGGTCGGGTGCATTGCAAGCTGGGCGGCGGCCAAAGGCAGGGACCTTGGCGGTCTGATCCCCGGCTGCAGAAGCTGGCTCTTGGGACATGGAATGTCACCTCTCTGGCTGTAAAGCAGTGCTTCTCAAATAGTGGGGCGGGCACCCCTGGGGGGGCGTAGTGCGATACCAAGGGGGGCGCGGGAACATGTTTTTCTTTTGGCTGTATTAGATTAAAGGGTAATTACACATCCACTGCTTTAGGTGGGGGTGGCGGTATCACTTGAAGAGTATTTGCTCTACAGCAGCACTTTGAATCTGTTCTGTTATAGACTAAAAAACACTGTTATTAATAAAGTTATTCTTTATTGTAAGTTGATCTTTCTTTTTTATTTATTTTTTGTTTTTCCTTTAATGTTAATAACATGGGGGGGGCGCAAAATGTTTTCTTCTTCCTAGGGGGGGCGTCACAGGGAATAATTGAGAAGCACTGCTGTAAAGGAACCCGAGCTGGTGTGCGAGGCAGAAAAGTTCCGACTAGATATAGTCGGACTTGCCTCCACATACAGTTAGCCTTCCGGTACAAGCCCTCTCGAGGGGCTGGACTCTCTTCCACTCTGGAGTTGCCCACGGTGAGAGGCGTCGAGAAGGTGTGGGTATACTTATTGCCCCCCGGCTGGGCGCCTGCACATTGGGGTTCACCCCGGTGAACGAGAGGGTAGCCTCCCTCCGCCTTCGGGTGGGGGGACGGGTCCTGACTGTTGTTTGTGTCTATGCACCAAACGGCAGTTCAGAGCACCCACCCTTTTTGGAGTCCCAGGAGGAGGTGCTGGAGAGCGCTCCTTCTGGGGACTCCATCGTTCTTCTGGGTGACTTCAATGCTCACGTGGGCAATGACAGTGAGACCTGGAAGGGCGTGATTGGGAGGAACGTCCCCCCCGATCTGAACCCGAGCGGTGTTCTATTATTGGACTTCTGTGCTCGACACGGATTTTCTATAATGAACACCATGTTCAAACATAAGGGTGTCCATGTGTGCACTTGGCACCAGGACACCCTAGGCCGCAGTTCGATGATCGACTTTGTAGTCATGTCATCGGATTTGCGGCCGCATGTTTTGGACACTCGGGTGAAGAGAGGGGCGGAGCTGTCAACTGATCACCACCTGGTGGTGGGTTGGCTCCAATGGTGGGGGAAGATGCCGGTCCGACCTGGCAGACCCAAACGTTCTGTGAGGGTCTGCTGGGAACGTCTGGCGGAATCCCCTGTCAGGAAGAGCTTCAACTCCCACCTCCGGCAGAACTTTTCCCACGTCCCGGGGGAGGCGGGGGACATTGAGTCCGAGTGGACCTTGTTCCGCGCCTCCGTTGTTGAGGCGGCCGACCGGAGCTGTGGCCGTAAGGTCATTGGTGCCTGTCGAGGCGGCAATCCCCAAACCCGCTGGTGGACACCGGCGGTAAGGGATGCCCTCAAGCTGAAGAAGGAGCCCTATCGGGCCGTTTTGGCCTGCGGGATTCCCGAGGCAGCTGACAGGTACCGGATGGCCAAGCGGAACGCGGCTTCGGCGGTTGCTGAGGCAAAAACCCGGGCGTGGGAGGAGTTTGGCGAGGCCATGGAGAATGACTTCCGGACGGCTTCGAGGAAATTCTGGTCCACCATCTGGCGTCTCAGGAGGGGGAAGCAGTGCAACGTCAACACTGTTCACAGTGGAGATGGCGTGCTGCTGACCTCGACTCGGGACGTCGTGTGTCGGTGGGGAGAATACCTCGAAGACCTCCTCAATTCCACCGACACGCCTTCCATTGTGGAGGCAGGGCCTGGGGACTCTGAGGCGGTCTCTCCAATCTCTGGGGTTGAAGTCACTGAGGTAGTTAAACTCCTCGGTGGCAAGGCCCCGGGGGTGGATGAGATCCGCCCGGATTTCTTAAGGGCTCTGGATGTTGTGGGGCTGTCATGGCTGACACGTCTCTACAGCATCGCGTGGACATCGGGGACAGTGCCTCTGGATTGGCAGACTGGGGTGGTGGTTCCCCTCTTTAAGAAGAACCCTAACCCTAACCCTCCCCACTCCAAACACTGGAGTGCTTCACAAGAACCACGTGAGAGTACCGCCATTTGTTTCATTTCTTACTTCTAAATTGAGCCTTCCACATTAATAACAAAAAATATTTTTAAATGTTTACTTGATCTTGGTATATCTTTTTAATACCGCAAAAATACTAGCATTGGAACAGGGGTGTGTAGACTTTTTATAACCACTGTAGGTTGCCCTTGCCCAAAAATTAAGGGGTTAACTAAAAAACAGGGCATCACGTTTTGTATTACTGACTGCCTGGTTGTCGAAATGTTGCATTCACAATTTGTCATTCGGTGATTTTGAATTAAAGGCAACATCTACTCAAGTGGCGTGACGTCCTTCCTAAACTCGGACAAATGGTGGGTGTGTTCCAATTACAGGGGAATTACACTCCTCAGCCTCCCTGGTAAGGTCTATTCAGGGGTGCTGGAGAGGAGGGTCCGTCGGGAGGTCGAACCTCGGATTCAGGAGGAACAGTGTGGCTTTCGTCCTGGCCGTGGAACAGTGGACCAGCTCTCCACCCTCAGCAGGATCCTCGAGGGTGCATGGGAGTTCGCCCAACCAGTCCACATGTGTTTTGTGGACTTGGAGAAGGCGTTCGACCGTGTCCCTCGGGAGGTCCTGTGTGGGGTGCTTCGGGAGTACGGGGTACCGAGCCAACTGATAAGGGCGGTTCGGTCCCTGTATCACCGATGCCAGAGTTTGGTCCGCATTTCCGGCAGTAAGTCGGATTCGTTTCCAGTGAGGGTTGGACTCCGCCCAGGCTGCCATTTGTCACCGATTCCGTTTATAATTTTTATGGACAGAATTTCTAGGCGCAGCCGAGGCGTTGAGGGTGTCCGGTTTGGGGACCTCAGCATCGCGTCTCTGCTTTTTGCAAACGACGTGGTGCTGTTGGCTTCTTCAGGCCGTGATCTCCAGCTCTCACTGGAGCGGTTCGTAGCCGAGTGTGAAGCGGTTGGGATGAGGGTCAGCAACTCCAAATCCGAGTCCATGGTCCTCGATCGGAAAAGGGTGGAATGCCCTCTCCAGATCGGGGATGAGATCCTGCCCCAAGTGGAGGAGTTTAAGTATCTTGGGGTCAGGTTCACGAGTGAGGGGAGGATGGAGCGCGAGATCGACAGGCGGATCGGTGCAGCGTCGGCAGTAATGTGGACTCTGTACCGGTCCGTCGTGGTAAAGAGAGAGCTGAGCCAAAAGGCAAAGGTCTCAATTTACCGGTCGATTTACGCTCCTACCCTCACCTATGGTCACGAGCTATGGGTCGTGACCGAAAGAACGTGATTCCGGATACAAGCGGCCGAAATGAGTTTTCTCCGCAGGATGTCCGGGCTCTCCCTTAGAGAAAGAGTGAGAAGTTCGGTCATCCGGGAGAGACTCGGAGTAGAGTCGCTACTCCTCCACGTTGAGAGGAGCCAGATGAGGTGGCTCGGGCATTTCATCATGATGCCTCCTGGACGCCTCCCTGGGGAGGTGTTCCGGGCATGTCCCACCGGTAGGAGACCCCGGGGACGACCCAGGACGCACTGGAGAGACTGTGTCACTCAGCTGGCCTGGGAACGCCTTGGGATCCCCCGGGATGAGCTAGATGAAGTGGCTGGGGAGAGGGAAGTCTGGCAGTCCCTCCTAAAGCTGCTGCCCCCGCGACCCGACCCCGGATAAGCGGAAGAAGATGGATGGATGGATGGACGGATGTGTCTTGCGCATCCATTCTGCGCATCGGAGCCGAATTTTTCGCCGCCGAGTTCGAATATCTAGCGCCATCTAGGTGTCGATTTTTAAACTAGTACTGTAAAGGCGGCCTCCATATGATATCCGGTCTGCGATGGAGATTAAAAAACAAACAATTTTTGACAATAACACACCATCAAGGATTGCACCATCGCATCAAACGATGTGTCGTCAATTATGAATTTTATTGACTAAGTGTGTTGGGCAGGATGGCTGAATGTGATGCGCGATTGACAACAAACAAGAAGAAAGGTGTGATTTCAAGTTTTATTTTGAGGGAGATTTTCTTCAAAAATTGTTGTACCCATGCATAATGCGCACCCCAGATTTTAGGGCAATAAATTAAATTTTGCGCATTATGCACGGAAAAAGACGGTATATGAAACTATTTAAGTGCATATTTTATTATTAGAACATTAAATAATTGTTTCAAACATGTAAATAATTAGGGGTGTAACGATACATCGATACACATCGATTAATCGATATAATGCTCTACGATTTATTGGCATCGATGCTAAACGTAAACATCGATTTATATCGCCGTGTTTGACCTCGGACATTAGACGCGACTTTATTTTGAAATCCAGTTAATTGTTGCTTGCTTCCTCTTTCCGGGAGCAGGGAGCAGTGCGCGGCGTTGTGTTGTGAGCAGAGCAGGCACGTGAAAGGGGAATCGACAACAAGTACGCGGCTCCTGGGCTGGTGCTATGGCTAGTGTCCAAAAAGACGAAGAAATTTGCTCCCCTTTAGGCTTCAAGTCATTCGTTTGGAAGCACTTTGGATTCCAAAGAAAATATGGCTCAACGGACAAGACACGTGCAGTTTGTAAATCCTGCCATGCGGTGATCAAATATTCAGGGAGCACAAATCTCGCCGCATATTTAAAGAAAAAACACAACGTCAAAGTTCAGTGTTAAAATAAGCACTTTGTATACTGCAATACTCTTGTAATTTCCTAAATAAAGAGTTTGCAGTACCTTGTTGATTTTGCGTATGAATTGTTATAAATCAGGATATTGTTCTATATTTTTTATTAAAAAAAAAAGTATCGATCGTAGAGCACTATATCGCGATATATTGTGAATGAATCGCAGCAGGCTTTAAGATATCGGCAAATATCGTATCGTAGTTCTTTGTATCAATATTATATCGTATCGTGACAAAACCCGCGATTTACACCCCTATAAATAATACATATAGAAAATTCTGTATACCGTTTGCCGTTATACCGTTGTATACCGGTGCACATTATACATGGGTAAAAAAAATTTTTTTATCCGGATATCATACGGAGGCCGCCATTACAGATGCGCTTTCTTCTCTGCTGTTCACTTCAAACACACTCCATATGAACACAATGCTCTCGTATCAGACGCTTGCTCGATCACCTGCTCATTTGCTGTCACAATGTGCCCTACACAAATCCGAAACATTTCTTTGCGATTGAGTTTGCTAGCGCATGCGCAGTGTTACTGACCGGCAGAATAACAACCGGTTGTTCCCAAAGATGATCTTTTTTCGGAAATAATTTTACGTTTACGGACTTAAATAGGAGTAAAAATTTGGGTGCGTATTATACATGGGTACAGGCTTTTTTCCAGCATCAACATGCCATTTTTAGGGTGCGTATTATACATAGGGGCGCATTATACATGGATAAAAACGGTAAATATTGAAAATATAAATATAACATGTTAACATGAATTACTGGGCAGGCTAACGAGTTAGCGGAAAGATGCTAATTCGCAATCGTGCTAACACGCGAAAACTAACCTGTAAAGAATTTTAATTATTAATAACAACAATAATAATTTAATTTATATAGCGCTTTTCAATGACCCAAAGATGCTTACAGGGAATAAAAAGGGTGGGGATGTATGGGGGAGGGGGGGCGAGACAATAAGATATAGTTAATAACAGGACATCGGTCAGGAGTGCGAAGGAGATGGCTGTAGGAGCAGGAGGGGCGGGAGCGGAGGTTGTTGAGGTTGGCAGTACGGGAGGTGGGGGTGACGGGAGGGTTGGTAGTCCAGAAAGCGGGGATGGGTGAGCCGTCGGGAACGTGCCTGTTAAAAGACAGTCCAGATGTAGTGGCGACGGGAAAGGATCCCAGCCTCGTGTGGAAGCAGCAGTGATGCCGGTCGACCCCGACTCCACCCGCACGAACGTCAGGCCCCAACGCACCACGGCGGCACGCAGCCAAGCCACGGTCGGCGAGCCCGCAGGGAGAGGAGCCCGCCCCCCCGAGGACGCCGGCCGGACGCCTAGAGAGCTGGGCCAGAGCTGCCGTCGAGTCCAGAGCAGGCGGCCACAGGCTCAGAGTCAGGCTTCGGATGAGGAAATGGAGCAGGGCGATCAAGTGCAGCTTGGACCAGGGTTTATTGGAACAAACTCAAAACACGAACTTGGTAGACTGACATAACTTAACTACCACACTAACAACAGAACTGGCCTAACAAGACATGGAACAGAAAGACAGGGTGACGTGACCGTGACAGCAGCGATTGCATGCAACAACCGACAAGTAATGATCCGACAGTGAACGAGGGGCAGACAGGACTTAAATACAAAACACGAAATACGAGGCAGGTGAACGCGGTTACATTGATTGAGGTGACACAGGAAGGGAGGGGCGACGCGAACAGAAACCATGGCAACCTAGCAACTCTGGGGACAAGACATGACAGAAGCACACATGATCCACGGACATCAGCACACAGACGGACAAAACAATGACAACATGGACGTGACCGGGGACGAATCATGACAGAACCCCCCCGCCCACAAGGGACGGCTCCTGACGTCCCAAAAACCCAACCCCCCCCACGGCGGCACGCGGGGGGGCGGGGGTTTAACACACCAGTCCAGACGACCCCACAGGTTTTTGAAACGGCCTGAATGGCACAAGGCAGCGACTGGGGAAACAACCGCATTCAGCGGCAACTTGGGGAACAGACCTGCACTCAGCGGAGGTCAGGGGCCCAGGGCCACAATCGCGGCACACACTGGGGGCCTGACGCGCAATCGGCAGCAACTTGGGGAACCGAACCGCACTCTGGCGGCAACTCACACAACCATGAACCGCACTCTGGCGGCAACTCACACAACCATGAACCGCACTCTGGCGGCAACTCACACAACCATGAACCGCACTCCGGCGGCGATTCACACAACCATGAACCGCACTCCGGCGGCGACTCACACAACCATGAACCGCACTCCGGCGGCGACTCACACAACCATAAACCGCACTCTGGCGGCAACTCACACAAACCCAAACCGCACTCGGGCGGCACTCACACAAACTCGGGGGACATGAACCGCACTCGGCGGAAACTCGGGGAACGGAACCGTGCTCGGCGGAAACTTGAAAAGTCAGAGCCGCAATCGGCGGCAGTTTGAAGTCCGGACCGCAATCAGCGGCAATTGCAAGGCGGAGCTGTGCGCAGCGGCAAGAGCCACCACGCGCTGCAGCAGTGGGGGTGGGGCCATGGACGATCGCGGGTCCGGCGCACCTGGCTTGAAACTGCCGACGCCCGCGGGTCCTGCAACGCTCACGTGGAGCCCGATGGTGACCACGAGTCTGATGACGCCGGGAGGCACGCCGATGGCGCCCGCGGGTCCGGCGTTGCGGCAGCGAAGTCCAATGATTCTCGCAGCCGATGGCGCCGGGAGGACTCCGATGACGGCCGCGGGTCCGGCATCACGGCAGCGAAGTCCGATGGCGACCGCGGAGCCGATCGCGCTGGAACCTGCCCGGACGATGGACGTGGATCGGGCGTGGCAGTGGGAGCTGATGGTGGAGGGAGGTCCAAGCGCTGGTCGCTGTGATGGTCGGATCGTTCTGTCAGGCTTCGGATGAGGAAATCGAGCAGGGCGACCAAGTGCAGCTTGGACCAGGGTTTATTGGAACAAACTGAAAACACGAACTTGGTAGACTGACATAACTTAACTACCACACTAACAACAGGACTGACCTAACAAGACGTGGAACAGAAAGACAGGGTGACGTGTGTTAGAAAAATGTATATATATGTTATCATGCGTTCTCTAATCAATGCTTTACCCCAATAGTACTGCAAGAGATGCTTGCTGTTTGGCCTTGCTGTTTTTATGATGTACCAAAGAAGAGAGATTACAGACTGGGTCAGACAGGACGCAGCTGGCAACTCAGTGACAACTCAGCATAAAGGAAGACATCTACCGTTCCTTTCTAACAATGACCACTTTGTTAGACAACATGCCTCATTGCTGTCTTGCACCCCAGATGAACCTCCAAGTGACCATTAAAGTCAGGGTTTTTCCTAACTATCTTTATCGTAGGATTAGGTTGGAATGTATATAACCAGTAATAAATAACTTAGCTGTTGCATCCTACACAATGTCGTAAAACTTCCCTTGCTATGGTTTAACTAGAGGTCAAAGGTTTTTTCTTTTGTATCCAGTCCACTCAAACTCCTCTTCCCAGATGTTCTTATCAGTATGTAAACACCTAGTGATTTTTTGCTTACGAGACAAAGCCCACATGCCTTCCTCCTCCCCTTAGTGGCTCGTGTCTCACACTGTGGGTAGGGCAAATTCAAATAAAAAGAGCGGGAGTGCCTACAGATTTTTAGTGTGTGTAGAGATCGTCTCAAGCTATCTGTACTGCACTCCTCGCGAGAAAAGACTTAATATTTCTGTCTCACTTGTGGTTTGTTTGCTGTTGCTCTTCTATTCACTTATTCAGTCAGCGAAATAAACCTGACAGAAATTGGGGGCTCGTTCCGGGATATCAACACGCCCTGAACGGTTCCAGCGGGCTCTTTGACACAGGCGAAAATCCTCGGCCGAGGTAAACAAAAGCCCTTTGACGGGACTGTCTCGATCAGTCCGGCTGGACACCGGGAGGGTTGACGAGATCTTCCGAGGAAGAGAATCAGCAGACCGTGAGTAGGAATATTAATTCTACTAAATAGAAACAGTTAAATTCCGCAGGGGCGAATGTGGAGCCCCCTAGCTTTCAAGCTAGTTAAATTCCGCAGCAGGAGGGGCGGACTCCTCTGTTATTAAAAAAAAGAAAACGCGCGTGGTATGCTTGTGAACGGTTTGACTGAGAGTGATCTCATTTGAGCGCTCCTCTATATAAACACACAGGATTGTAAACGGTGGCTTTGTGTAGGTGCAGAGGCATCAACTCTTTCGGGGGAGGTGAAAGGAGACTTACCACACATTGAATTTTTAACCACTGTCCTGTGAATAAAGTTGGTTTTAGGACACTGTAGGTGCCGTTCAAACTACCAACTCCAAAATTTAGAAAAATAAACTTAAAACTTAAATAGTAAGCGAAAGTCCCTACATGATTTAAAATGCAAGGATTGGAAATTAATGGAATGGGTCGACCCAGAAAATGTAAAATATCTTGACAAGTGGATAACCGATTACAACTTTGATGGCCAGCTGAGCTCAAAATCATTAAACGACCTAAAGCAATCAATTAAAGCCAAGTGTGGCGTGAATAAAAAGAATAAAGACGGGTATCATTTAATAGTACAATGGGAATTGGAAGCTGAGAAAAGAAAATGTGGACGATTGAAAGAAAAATTGAAGAATAAGGGGAGTGAAGAAAAATCCAAAGAGAGCTTGTTGTTGCATAGGCAGGAAGATGATGAAACGACATCAGCGCGGCCTCGCTTGAGGGCCGTAGCTGAGGGTGTGATAGATACATCACATCATTTGCCTACTCATTTGCCTAATTAGCAAAAGTTTTAGCCAGCATGGCGAAAGTTTTAGAGAAGACGAGGATCGTGCCAGGCAAATAGACAAGTCGAACGGGATCAGGAACTACTTCAGATGGGCATGGCTAAAGAGCAGCGTCATCTTACAACTCGGAACACAAAGACGCTGTTAAAGCAATGAGACAGTGAGCGCCCTGCGCGCTGCGGTTGCGCGATCGGACTAAATTATGCTCCCTGCGCACTGTCCACTTAAATTTTGGAAAGTACATCAGGACTTTAAAAATATGTTCTAAATTTTAGCGACGGCTCTGTCACAATAATGCGACCAGCGCAGTGCAGTTGCGCGGTCGGCGACGCGCTACTGTTGCGGGTTCGGTGGTGCGCTGCAGTTGCACGATTGGACAAAATTAAGCTCCCTGCGCACTTAGGTCCACTTAAATTTTGGAAAGTACATCAGGACTTTAAAAATGTTTTCTAAATTTCAGCTACGGCTTTGTCACAATAATGCAACCAGCGCGGTGCAGTTGCGCGATGCAGTTGCGCGATGCAGTTGCGCGGTGTAGTTGCGCGGTCGGCGACGCGCTATGGTTGCGCATTCGGCGGTGCGCTGCAGTTGCGCGATCGGACAAAAATGCGCAAGTGAAAAAATGCTTAAAAACAGTCTTGGAACGGATTAAACATTTCTCCATTATTTGTAATGGGAAAAATAGATTCGGAATTCGACCGATTCGCTTCTCGAACAGCCTTCTGGTATGGATTGCCGTCAAAAACCGAGGCTTGACTGTATTACCGTTTTTTTCCGTGTATAGTGCGCCCCCATGTATAGTACGCACCCCTAAAAATGGCATGCTGATGCTGGAAAAAAGCTTGTACCCATGTATAATACGCACCCAATTTTTATGAATTTTTTAAAAAAAAAAATTTATTTTTTATTTTTTTTTAAGTCCCAATGATCGTCACACACGCAGGGAGGCAATGGGTCCCATTTTTATAGTCTTTGGTATGGTCTTAACTAGGCTGGATGTAATTTTTTTTGTTGGCGTTGATTTCTCCGACTGCCCGTAAACGCACCACCGCGCTCCGTGCGCGCACGGGACAGCAAACGAGCAGGTGATCGAGCAAGCGTCTGATACGAGAGCATTGCGGTCGCATGGAGCGTGTTTGAAGTGAACAGCAGAGACGAAAGGAACAAGGCAAAGTGTTGTGAAATAAAATATTACCTGTAATACAGATTTAGGTAGAGAACTGAACTCTCACTCTTTATATAGCTGACGTGTCTTGCGCATCCGTTCTGCGCATCTGTAATGGCGGCCTCCGTATGATATCCGGTTTGCGTGTGTGCGCGTGTGCGTGTATGCGCGTGTGTGCGAGAGCGAGAGAGAGCGAGAGAGAGAGCGCAAGAGAGAACTCTCAACCGTAGCACGCCGCCGACCGCCCAACTGCACCGCGCTGGTAGCATTATTGTGACAGAGCCGTCGCTGAAATTTAGAAGATATTTTTAAAGTCCTGATGTACTTTCTAAAATTTAAGTGGACCTCAGTGCGCACTGCGCAGGGAGCTTAATTTGGTGCGGTCGCGCAACCGCAGCGCGCCGGGCGCTCACTGTCGCATTGCTTAAAGAGCGCCTTTGTGTTTTAGGATGAACAGCAGAGACCAAAGGAACAAGGCAAAGTGTTGTGAAATAAAATTTTACCTGTAATACGCATTTTGTTATTTGCTGATTGAAACTGCTAATTAAACTGTGAATTGAAACTAATAGGAAGAAAACAACTCTCGCTCTTAAGATAGCTGACGTGTCTTGCGCATCTGTTCTGCGCATCTGTAATGGCGGCCTCCGTATGACGTCCGGTCCGCGATAGAGATTAAAAACAAACAATATTTGACAATAACACACCCTCAAGGATTGCACCATCGCGTCAAATGATGTGTCGTCAATTATGTATTTTACTGACTAAGTGTGTTGGCCAGGATGGCTGAATGCGATGCGCGATTGACAACAAACAAGAAGAAAGGTGAGTTTTATTTCGGGGGAGATTTGTCATGTCTCGTCCCCAGTTTTGCTATGTGTCTAGGTTGCCATAGTTTCTGTTCGCGTCGCCCCTCTCTTCCTGTGTCACCTCAATCGATGTAACGTGTTTTGTATCTAAGTCCTGTCTGCCCCTCGCTCACCGTTGGATCATTGCATGTGTTACTGTCATTCTGTTCCTGTCTTTGGTAATGTCACCCTGTCTTTTTGTTCCACGACTTTGTCGGTCAGTCCTGTTGTTGGTTTTGTTGTACCATGACTTTCTTTAAAAAAAAAAAAATATATTTTTTTTTTTTCTTTGTACCCATGTATAATACGCACCCCAGATTTTAGGACAATAAATTAGGTAAATTTCGCGCACTATACACGGAAAAAAACTGTATATTCACTTTGGTAGCCCACCAAGCAGGAATATTTTTTAACAAAACTGTTGAAATTGAGTGGTGAAATTAATGGTTTTGGAGTTGCTATACTGCCAAAATCCAGGAGTTTCCAGGGAACTTTTCCCCCTGAGTCCCATCCGGGGCGTTGCCCCTAGCCCCATGCGGCCCCCAATGGGGGCCTGTTTGCCCTGTGGCCCCCAATAGGGGCCTGTGGCCCCTGCAGACCCCAATGGGGGCCTGGGGCCCCTGGACCACTGCGGCCCCCCCAGTGGGGCATGCGGCCCCCAGACCCCAGCTACTTTTCAGTGTTTTTTTTTTCATTTGCCGTTCTCATCCCTGCAGATTGTTTCTGGAAACACTGGACGTCATGTCCTCCAGACCAAAGAGGGAGCGGCCCATCAGAGTTCTTACCATCAAAGAATTTTTAAATGAAATTAAAGATTGCGTTGTCTATGTCCCGCATTACATTTGAAATAATTATTAATGCGTCGGGAGGAGACGACCGTAGGAATTTGATAGTTAATGTTTGGCACACATGTACTGTTATTGGGAGCGAGCACCATATGATCAATGATACCGATCAGGGAGAAGTGACTCAACTTGTCCAATATCTCAATAGAAAGTGTGTATGTATGGATTGGCACGATACAATTTGTGATCTTCGAGTCTACACAAAGAGCTATGTGCATTCTGCGACTCTAGCCTAGCGCTACTTAACTTTAATTTTACAGACTCTAAACCCAGTCTAACAAGTGGCCTAGCCACCTGTGACCCTGCCTGCTCTAGTGTGGACTTTCATGAATGGCTCAAACCATAATCTGAAAGGTTTCTAGAAAAAGCGAGGGTAACTTTCATGGTTAGGGTGAAGGCCGTCCATCCTCACCAAGTCAAGGCGGCCCCAGAAAGAGGACCAGTTATCTACAAACTGCAGTTCCTGATTTTTGCAGAAGCTAGACATCCACCGATTAAGCGAGAATCAACTGCGAAGCCTCTCATTGTTGCCTCTTGCAGGCTAAGGGCTAGCTAGAGACAATTTCTTCACATGCCAAGACACACAAAGAAATCGAAATAACGTTTCCACTATCCCACGGTGACAAGACATAGTACACAAAAACACGAAAAAATAAAAACAAAAAGGCACAAACAATGAATAAATAAGAGTGATGAATAAATAATAAATAAACAAATAACACAATAAATAAGAGGAGCAAGAATAGAGCAAGTGTGCACAGAGCAGACAGTCAGAATATAGTGCAAAAGTACAGGACGCTACGCAGAAGGGGGGAGAGAGTTCAGGATCCTAACAGCCTGGAGAATGAAGCTGTTGGTGAGTCTGGTGGTGCGGGAGCGTAGGCTCCTGTACCTCTTCCCAGAGGGCAGAAGATCAAACAAAGAGTGAGCGGGGTGACTCACATCACTCGTGGTCGCCTTGCGGGTGAGACGGGAGGTGTAAATGTCCTTCAGGGAGGGGAGTGAAGCACCAATAATCTTACCAGCCGTGTTCACTATGCGCTGCAGGGCCTTCATGTTGTAGTCAGTGCAGCTACCACCCCAAACAGCAATACAGCTGGAGAGGACGCTCTCAATGGTGCCGCGGCCTTCACGTTGTATTCACTGCAGCTACCACCCCAGACAGCGATACAACTGGAGAGGACGCTCTCAATGGCGCCACGGTAGAATGTAGTCATGACGGCCGGAGGAGCACTTGCTCGCCTGAGTTTCCGCAGGAAGTACAGGCGGCGCTGAGTAGACTCATCTTTCTGGTGAGATAATGTCCTTACTGTTTTTCTTTGTGATCTCTGATTGCCTCATCCTGGTATCATTGGAGCCGAAGCGCATCACTATATTTGAGTAACGCGTGTTGTTGGTGCTTTACTGTTGAATAGGCCCTAAGGTTAGCTTCAATGCCGCGTGCTCTGGCTCCAGGAATAAAACTTACAAGGCTAACCTGGCATCTCGGGTATCATATTTCATTCCATATTATGTGGAAATGTGTGTTTGTATGAGGAAAAATCCTTGTGTGCTTGAATTCTCGCAAAAAGTTGAGGAGTTGAATAAAAGGGTGGAAGAGAACTTGAACTTTTCAGTTAAGATTTGTTAACTTTAAATATATAAAACTGATCAGATGGTGTCAACTAAACAGAATAACATCTTCCTGAAATGCCCTACTTGTATTTAATGAGAGAACATTATGTATTTTCTCATAAAGATTCTCATTATGGATTTGTGCTCATAAGTTTGATTAAACCCGCCCAAATTTGAAACACGGAAGCAAAGGATCAGTCAAAACATACCTAATTTCCTATGTAATAAAATAAAATGAAAGAAAATAATGGTATTATCACAATGCGGCATGGTGGTGCACTGGTTTGCAAGTCCACCTCACAGTTAGGAGGGTGCGGGTTCGATTCCACCTCTGGGCCTCCCTGTGTGACGTTTGCATGTCCTCCCAATGCCTGCGTGGGTTTTTTCTGGGTCCTTCGGTTTCTTCCCGCATACCATAAACATGCTTGGTAGGTTGATTATGAAGTGCCGAATTTAACTCCGGCCGGCTCTGGCCTTCCCGTGCCTTCCCGTGCCTGCGTGGATTTCCTCCGGGTACTCCGGTTTCCTCCCAATTTCCAAAGAAATGCACGGTAGGCCAAGTGACCACTCCAAAATGTTCTTAGGTGTGATTGTGAGTTCAAATGGTGGTTTGTCTATGTGTGCCCTACAATTGGCTCGGGACCAGTGCAGGATGTAGCCCGCCTACTGCCCGAAGACTGCTGGGATACGCCTCAGCTCGGCCACGACTTTTGTGAATATGAAGCGGTTAAGAGGATGGATAGATGGATGGACAGACGGACAGATGGATCATATCCTCTGTGTGCTTTCCATTGCAACTGCAATAGTTTTCAACATTTAGGGGAGAGTGGGGTAAGTAGCGCCGATTTTTACTTAAAGTGTCCTTAAAGCAAGAGGATAACAGTAATGCCTCCAACTAAGATATCTACATATAGTTCAGGATGTTGTGCATCCCTGGGAACAATTACTTTGGATCTTAAACAAACTGTTTGAGAAATACAGCTTTAGAAAAAAAAGTGGTTTTGTGGCACAACTTGCCCCAGGTATGGGGTAAGTTCTGCCATTAGAGAAAATACACTGGGGTAAATTGTGCTATTGATAATTGAAGTAAAACAGATAATTTTAATCACACAAATGATAATGCTATATAAAAGAAAGACAAATTCAATACAAATTACTTGTTTAACTTTTATTTAAAGTTTGAGGAACAGCAAAGGGAACAATTCTATAACAAGGCCTATACAGTCACATGAACACCTAATTGAGTCTTGGAAATATGATCTTCTGCTCCTTTCTGGCTGTACCTGTCACGGAACAGAGACAGGGCTACCAAGTGCAGCACGATCCTTTATTGAAAAAGGGGGAAAGGGGAAGTGGGACGCTGGACCGGCAATCTGGCTGGCGTGGCGGAGCAGCAGAGCACAGCGCGTAGGCAGGCAGGCAGGTAGTCGAGGCAGGCGGCGATCAGAAGTGTGGTCGAAGGACGAGCAAGTAGTCAGGGCAGGCGGCGATCAAAACGTGGTCAGTCAGTTTACGAAAGCAGTTGGCAACAGAGCTCGTTCCGGGGACAAAAAAGGCAGTGGTGTCACGGGCAGGGTGAGTAGACGAACTGACAACCACTGGCAGAATACAGAGAGGTTAAGTAGGGGACCTAACGAGCTGTAGCAGGTGCTAGCAATTCCTCGATTAGGGCTTGGCTGGAAGTCAGGTGACGCAGGAACGTGACAGTACCACCAAGTTTTGTGGTGTGGTGTGAACACATAGGCTACTCAGAACAAAATCAAAATTCCAAAATGAGCACCTAATCATCTGCAGCTGAATCTCTTCCCAGATTCGGCCTACTACTGAACACCCCACGTGTCAATGCTGCAGGGGAATGTAAATGTATGCTCCCTTCTGGCTGTGCCACCAAGTTTCTGTGGTCTGGGTAATTTCTTGAGCATATCACCTCTAGGGATGACTCCTTCATAATTTTCTCTAAATGTGAAAATGGGCTTTCCATCAAGAGACCTCTTAAAACTTTGCTTGAGAAACTTTGCACTGATCTCGTCACCGTCAACATTCTCCTCCAATCCAACATAGTTATAGGATTTGGATTTTTTTACCCGTAAACCTCACAATGACAAAGTCACCAGCAGACAGATTCTTGTCACCATCATCATCATCACTCTGGACATCTGAACTGTCATATTCAGTGACATCACTAAGTGGAAGCGGAACGTCACTCTCTTCTGAGCAACTGGGGAGCACTTTCTTTTTGGATTTGTTTTGCTTTTACCCTTTCAGGCTCCCCTTCTTATTTCCACTCCTTTTCTTCTTCTCATCCTGTTTCTTTTGGGGCACAACTTACCCCAGGCCGTTTGGCACAAATTACCCCAGACCCACCATTTAGAAAAAAATGCATCCCCCTGCTGTTTTGAGCAATCATCATGCTAACTCTATGGACTCATAGCTTACTAAAGCACTAAAACATGTGTGAACTGTTTTCAAAGTTGTTTATAATTGTTCAAACACAGCGATCAAAAAACCTTAATCATAGAAAATTTTCGTAGAACTTAAATGTGCTTAACTTTCACGCCATGTGTCTACGTTCTCTGCAGGATGAGTGAGATGGATGCCCCTTCAAAAATAGGTTCTATGGTTTTCTGGAAAACAGGGGTGGCACTACTTGCCCCTAGGCACAAATGACCACACTCTCCCCTACTGACAAACCCATCCATCCATCCATCCATCCATCCATCCATTTTCTGAACCGCTTAGTCCCCACGGGGGTTGCGGGCGTGCTGGAGCCTATCCCAGCCGTCATCGGGCAGTAGGCGGGGGACACCCTGAACCGGTTGCCAGCCAATCGCAGGGCACACGGAGACAACCACCCATTTGCACTCGCACTCACACCTAGGGACAATTTGGAGTCTTCAATCGGCCTACCAAGCATGTTTCTGGGATGTGGGAGGAAACCGGAGTGCCCGGAGAAAACCCACGGAGAACGGGGGAGAACATGCAAACTCCGCACAGGGAGGGCCGGAGGTGGAATCGAACCCGCACCCTCATAACTGTGAGGCGGACGTGCTACCCAGTGCCCCACCGAGCCGCCTACTGACAAACCGAAAATGGCAAAAGTCCTCACGTGTGCTTTTTTTCTCAAACATATTAAGTCTACCCATTACAGAAATGCAAGTGAATTATTAAACCGTCCTTGGGCTCTCTGATAATAACAGCGTTACATCTTCCCAATGACAGTGAAAAGTGATATAGTGAAAACTGTAATTAAATATCTAATTGGCATATTTTAATGGAATAAAGTAAATTACCACAGTCACTTGAAATAATTGAACAACAAAGCAATTATGGTCGGTAGGCACCAGTTAGTGTGATAATTGCAGCTTGGCTCGGGCTGACAGCAAATACAATTACACTGAGTGGAGCTTGAGACAAGACTGTCTTTTTTTAATTCTCCCAGTCTGCCTCTTCTTATCCAGCATGACACCAGGAAAATTGTATTTGTAATGTGTTCTACCACAGGCATAATATTAAAATGGCCCTCACGTGAGCTTTGCGGTTTGTAGTTTGTTTGTAGTTAGTTAGTAATGGCAGCAACCATTCTCTGGACGCCCTAATACTTTATCAAAACCCTTTTTACCCTCAAATTCCGCCTTCTTGTAGAATTACATGCTCGACCATAGAGGTCTACTGTTAGCCTATATCTAAACAACAATATTTGGGTGGGCATTGCCAACGCTCGCCTGTTCCACGTGCTTCTCTTTGCACATTCACACAGTCTTTTGTATGGGGGAGAGATTTGTAGCAAAATTATCCACACAATTATGTTCACCATTTTCATGTTTTTTTATATCTAAAAATATAGTATTTGTGATTTACATGTGTTTGTCAAATCCACAAATACATTCTTATTATTCACGTTTTTCGGATCCACAAATATATTGGTGATTTTCACATGTATTTTTCAATTGACAAATATATTTGTGGATTGATTTGTATGTGTTTTTTATTGTTGTGGAGGTATTTAGCATTTGTAAATGCTTCTCCTTCGTCACTGTAGCAGCAGTTGCTAAAGATGTTTATTTTGTCTATGTCCGTGCAAAGAGAATCTTTAGCTGTTCCTTTGTAATTTCTTATTGGAATCCTTTTGTCAGTGATACCAACTGGGAAAAAAGTATGGCCAATTCTTTAAAACGGTTACTCTACAAGGACTTCACTTTAAAGTGGGAAAATATCTTATTTTGTTACATGTATTTCATTGTAAAGTTGCTATTCATTCTAGCTAAGTTCTACATATATTAGTAAATAGCCCGGGTTAATTGTGTGGCAAATACATACTCACTGAACATCTTTTAGTTTGTCCTATTGCCAATTGTTACTGGAGAAATGGGAGATGGTTTACCCCCGTTCCATTGAGTCTGCAACATTGCTTGCCAGTGGATGGGAGAAACATGTTTTCAACATGTGAACATCTGAGACTTTGTGTGTGTGTGTGTGCGTGTGTGTGTGCGCGTATGTGGTTCTGCGACAAACTGAAACAATAGCATACGCATTACGTTTCAAACTGAACAAAACTACTCCAAAGACGCTACAATAACTATAGCCTCCAAGTTAGCTGAATAACGTGCCAAATAGATGAATGAAAGCTACATCCTGAGCTGGGGGGCATCACATCTGTCACCCGGACCACCAATACTGGAGCCCCTCAGGGGTGCGTCCTCTCCCCACTGCTCTTCTCTCTCTACACCAACGATTTCTCCTCAGGTGACTCTCCTGTGAAGCTCCTGGAGTATGCAGACGACACCACTCTCATCGGACTGATCCAGGACGGTGATGAGACTGCGTACAGACAGGAGGTGGAGCGGCTGGTCCACTGGTGCAGCCAAAACCACCGGGAGCTGAACCCGCTCAAGACCGTGGAGATGACAGTGGACTTCAGGCGAGACCCTTCACCACTTTTACCCCTCACTATCCGCAGTAATACTATTCTCTCCACAGACACCTTCAAGTTCCTGGGAACCACAATCTCACGGGACCTGAAATGGACCGGCCACATAGACCCTGTCCAGAAGAAGGCCCAGCAGAGGCTGTACTTCCTGAGACAGCTCAAGAGGTTCAACCAGCCGCGAGAGCTTCTGAAGACCTTCTACACTGCCATCATCCAGTCTGTGCTCTGCACCTCCATCACTGTCTGGTTTGGATCGGCCTCCAAACAAGACAAGCACAGACTGCAACGGACAATCAGAAAAGATAATTGGAATCAACCTCCCATCTATCCAAGACTTGTACCTGTCCAGGACCAGGAAACGTGCAAGTAACATTTCTACAGACCCTTCTCACCCAGGTTGTAGTCTGTTTGAACTACTCCCCTCCGGACGGCGCTATAGAGCTCTGTACGCCAAAACCAGCAGACAAAGAGACAGCTTGCCCTCTTGGGAGTTTAAGATCAGGGGATGTTTGAGAATATTTGCCATTTTTCACATGTCCTGAGTGTTGTTAGTCACCCAAATGTTGAACAGAGGCTGTGATTTACCGAAGTCAAATTCCTTGTTTGGCACGCTCAAACATAGCGAAAAAAACTCTTGAATCTTGAATCTTGAAGTAAAGGTACCACTGTCCCTTAGTTGGAACAAAGAGATCCAAATTGGTGAACTCAAACTGGGCAGTTGGGTTCACCCACTCTAGAAGGTAGGTCACACATTCCTAGCTCAACATCGTTCCTTCAGCTTTCTGTGAGTAAGGTAGTTGTTGACAACTTTCTTGACTATTCTTTGACCCTGCACCACCCAGAGTTTCTTATCCATTCTTAGAAGTGTGGCGGCAACTCTATGATTTATTTCATGATAGCCAGTAGAGTTCCCAGCCATACTTGTAATGGCAGTTATGGCACTGCTTTTCCACTCACTTCACCTTTTCAGGACATTCCTGTTGGTCATTGCTGGACTTCTGCGGGTCCAAAAGTGTCCCTGTGCAAAGTAGGATTTGGATTTCTGCCTTGTCAATTGGCCACTTTGCCCACTTTTTCCAAACAGATCGGGATGTGCTCCTCCTACAGTTTTCCCTACAGGACTTTTCTTACAGAACAATGTCTCCAGTTACCTTTATCTTCTGTGAGGCAATATGTCCTTCTATGTGGCTTATCAGAAGCTCAATCTGTTTTGGACGAATCAGCTCATCAGTTGATAGCTTTGGGAAACTGCCTGGTGTACTGTGGCAATGTTATCCAACCCATAGCACAAAAGCTGGCAAGCTCTTTCTTTACCCTCTGGGGTTTTCACTCTGACTGTCAAGGTCTACTTCTTGGTAGAGACCTTCATCACCATTTCGCCAACTTCCCGGACAACCAATATGTGTCTTCACCACATAGCTGAAGGTGACTGACAGCTTGTGGGTGATATAATTTGTGTCTGAGGCAAGGTTTATCAAGGTACCAATCTTCTGTCCTGCATTTGCAGAGACCATCAGCAGCAGCACGAGTTGTTCTTTCAGTGCACTCTCGGAAGTAAGATGGCGGCGCGTGCACACGCAGCGGCCTCTCTCTGTTCCCAACGGTGTTTTGTTTTGTCGTTTAATGTGGGTTTGTCTGACAGTTTTGTGTGTTTGTCTCGTCGTACCGAGTTGTGCTACAAGTACAGCGGGCTGGTTCTGCTCGACATCGGCGAAAGCGAGTTTTGTGGCGATCTGGACTTCAAAGCGGGGACATTAAAGGCGCTCAGTCTGCTCCGTCCTGAAGCGTCGGAAGCGGTGTGCGAGGAGACTGAAGAGGGGCGAGAGCGGGGGCGTCCGGGCCAGGCTGGCGGCCAACCCAGCTCGCCCGGCCGTGCCTTCCTTTCTTCTGTCGAACGTTCGATCGCTGGGCATCAACATGCCTGCTGAGATCTACGAATCGGACAGTGTGTAACTGCTGTGCATCTGGAGCAGCTAGCGTGCTATCGGGCGGACCGGGCCATTGTACGAGGGGGAACATCGCGAGGAGGTGGAATGCGCGTCTACATCCGTGACGGATGGTGCCGGGACTCTGTGCTGGGATGCAACCACTGCTCGCCTCTGGCGAAGTTTGTGATCTCCAGGCTGTTGGGGTCCTGAACTCTCTCCCCCGTTGTTTACTTGTATGTTACTCGTGTACTGTGTCTCGTCACCGTGGGATGGAGGAAACGTAATTTCGATTTCTTTGTGTGTCTTGGCATGAAGGAATTGACAATAAAGCTGACTCTGACTCTGATCTGCTTCTTTTCATCTGTGTTGGTATGATTTGCCACTGTGACTTGATTTGTGCAGGATTTCTTATACTTATCCAGTAAATTTTGGAGGCAATTCAGCCAAGAAAGTCTCTTTCTCTTGTGTGAGCTTTCTTCGTTCTTTGCTTCTTTCAGCTCTCCCACTGAGATGATTACTTGACCTTTTCTTTGGACAGAGGAGATACTAATGAAGATCTGAGGAAACTCCTTTCTGACAACCTTCGTCCAGAGAAACGTTTGGGTACACTTACCATTATTACTGTGAGACCCTAAGCACTTTCTGAACGCTTCTGCCTTCTTCACGGTATTTTTCTCTGGCTAGTTTAATTCTCGTAAGTCCTTGTAGGCAAACGGTCTTCCTCTGTGTTCCTCATCACCACACATGATACACACATTCTTCAAATCATCTCATTTTGAGGCCTTTGAGAAAGAAAGGCTTCTTCTTATCTTTCTTGCTTTGTTTTATCCATGATTGTTCACAATTGTCAGTTTGGTCCATTCTCTTCAGGAATTCATCCTGTGTATTCAGAAACCGGAGATGGCAAAAGTGATTGGCCGCTGTTATACAATTTACAAGGTCGCTCACTTGAAGGAGCCAGTCTTTCTTCATGGCATCGGAAAGCTTGCTCTCTATTGACTCAATCACCAATCCGTTCTTTAGAGCATCTGCCTCTCCCAGGTCATAAAGATAAAGCTCTCTCCGCAGTTTGGATGAGGTTAACTGTCTTCCTTGGCTGGTTTCATCTACCAGCAGGAATCTTGTCCATTGTGAATTGTGAAATTCTTGCTCAGCTGCTAGTGCTGTTCCATGTTATTGGTTCTGGCTGCAACGAGGTTGCAATATTCGTCACTGAACCTCTCTCATTCTGCTTTTATTGTTTGTTCTGTAGACTAATTCACTTTTTGGGAGGGGATTTTTGCTCCTGGAAAACGCTGATGAGGCTCCAGAACAGTCGCATATGAAGTTTCCTAGCTTCTCCTTGATTTCTGCATAATCAGCCATTTTCTTTTAGTACAAGTCCATTCATGGCCTATAACTAGCTTCCTCAGATAGCTTCAGATGCTAACTAGTTGTTAGTTTCCTCAGCTAGCTTCAAATGCTACTTAGCTTGATGATAGCTAGCTAGCAAGCTTCAAATGCTTACTAGCTTGTTAGCTTCTACAGCTAGCTTCAAACACAAGCCAGCTTGTTGGCTTGACTTTGTTTCTCCATCAGCTGAGCCGACCGTCATCTTGGGATTTCTCCTCAGTGGTTGCTTTGTTTTGTTATCTCATACCGCTCGGCTAGCTTTTTGCCAAGTGCATTCGGATGCTTACTGTTCGGATGATTTCCCTCCGAAAGGGTACGGTGGTACACATGGGGTGTGACATAGTGCAATTTGAGATAATTTATTGCAATTTCTTTTTACACTTCAAGCAGGTTATTGACCTTGAAACAAAATGGGACAAACAACACAAAACAATCACATTCTATATCTTCTATAGCAGGGGTGTCCAAACCTTTTGCAAGGAGGGCCAGATTTAGTAACGTGAAGGGTCCCGGGGGCCAATATTTTCGCTTCTCTTCCGGGGGTGGGAATGGGGTGCTAATGGGTGCTAAAATCCAAGTAATGTTCTTTTCTAAATTCAACCACATCTCTTAATTGGCAGTACAGTACGTTCTCTCACTGACTCATTCGCGAACAGGAAAGTGAGCACATTCATTCACTCACTGATCCGTTGGCGAAAGGGAAAGCCCATTAGTTCACTCACTGAAAGTCCCTTCACTGACTCCTCTATGAACACCATTAACGTGGCATGATTAGTAAAGTCTATCCTCCATCTGATGCTGGTTGCTGATTGGTCGTTCGCAAAGATTCATGAGTGAGAGACTATATTTCAGTTTATGATCCCACCCAACACACATGCAGCTGAGCTCAAATTATTTTGGAAAATATACTTGTGCCAGATTTTTATACAATGATTTATCAAGAAAAAGTACCGTATTTTTCGGACTATAAGGCGCGTTTTTTTTCCATAGTTTGCGACTTATACTCAGGAACGACTAATATGTGAAATTATTCACAAATTTTTACTTGATCATTAACACATTACTTACTACTATAGTTGATCACTTCACATGTTATTTTCACTTTAAACCGCATGAGGGCGCACTATGGCTGTGGAATAATTGGAGCCTTAGTGACAATGAGTACCATTCACTGACTTCCGGAGTCAGGAGATTTAATGATTTGGAGTGACACAGATGGTTCGATAAACTACTTCTTTGTTAGTTACCGTTTTTTTCCATGTATGTGCGCCCCCATATATAATACGCACCCTAAAAATGGCATGTTGATGCTGGAAAAAAGCCTGTACCCATGTATAATACGCACCCAAATTTTGACTCCTACTTAAGTCCGTGAACGTAAAATTATTTCAGAAAAAATATCATCTTTGGGAACAACCGGATGTTATTCTGCCGGTCAGTATCACTGCGCATGCGCTAGCAAACTCAATCGCAAAGAAATGTTTCGGATTTGTGTAGGGTACATTGTGACAGCAAACGAGCAGGTGATCGAGCAAGCGTCTGATACGAGAGCATTGCGTTCATGTGTACGTGTTCATATGGAGCGTGTTTGAAGTGAACAGCAGAGAAGAAAGCGCATCTGTAATGGCGGCCTCCGTATGATATCCGGATTAAAAACAAAATAATAATAATAAATTGTACGCATGTATAATGCGCACCCCAGATTTTAGGACAATAAATTAGTTAAATTTTGCGCATTATACATGGAAAAAAATGCTGAAGACTATGAATCATGAATCAAAAAGACTATGGATCATTATTTTGTGATTATAAAGTCATTTGTTGCATCTGAAGTTGAAATAAAAAAGATAAGATGGAGAATGATTTGATTTGGATTAAAAATCTGACATGATGCATTAATGGTGCGCCTTATATAAGGGTTAAGTTTTAAAATGGGCCATTCATTGAAGGTGCGCCTTATAGTCCGGTGCGCCTTATAGTCCGAAAAATACGGTGTATGTATATATATGTATATATATATATATATATACATATATATATATATATATATATATATATATATATATATATATATATATATATATATATGTATATATATGTACACGCAAATGATTAATCTCAATAAAAACAATCCTGAATACTTATTCGATTCAAAGCCACTAACACTACGCCAGCCAACCTCCGAGAGCGCCTTCCACTCATCCAACGAGTTCATGAAATCTTTCGCTCGAAAGATTGAATCCATTAGGGATGAGATCAAGATGACCATTCCAATCGCTCAGTCGCGACCACCGCATGCAATAACCCTCTCAAATTTTAAAAGCGTGTCTCTTGAAAGGCTTACACAATTGGTTAGTGCGGCTAAACAAACAACATGTTTACTTGACCCGCTTCCAGCCAAACTATTTAAAGAATTATCTCAAATTTTAGGACCGTTGGGCTTAAATATACCGTATTTTCCGCCCTATAAGGCGCACCTAAAAACCTAAATTTGTATCGAAAGTTGACAGTGCGCCTTATAGTCCGGTGCGCCTTGTATATGGATCAAGTGATGAATTTGTTGATCCATACTGGTTGTACACAGTGCTCTGCCAAAATGTTTTAGTACGTTTTAGTACGACTAGTAAATTACAAGGTCACATCGCTTCCCAACATTATGGTAACTGTAGTCAGGGGGCGTCACCGAATAGCTGTTATACCCGCGATACCAGCTGTTATTTCATTTCAAAATAGGCTGCTCCGTTAATGTTCCGAGTAAATCTACGGATCGATATAGAAGGGAAACATAGGTAAGTAGTACCAATGCGTTAGATCGAACTTTAGTCAGTTCTGATCATTTTATAGGAGATCGTTTGAGAAACGCGATTGTTTACACTTTGCTGAGGCTCATGGGAGATTGCGAGCTGAGGCTCATAGGAAATTGCGGATGGCTAATGCTATAACGATAGCTGCTATACGCGCGAGGCTATTTCATGTCAAAATAGGCTGCTCTGTTAATGTTTCGAGTAAATCTACGGATCGATATGCAAGGGAAACATAGGTAAGTAGTACCAATGCGTTAGATCGAACTTTAGTCAGTTCTGATCATTTTATAGGAGATCGTTTGAGAAACGCGATTGTTTACACTTTGCTGAGGCTCATGGGAGATTGCGAGCTGAGGCTCATAGGAAATTGCGGATGGCTAATGCTATAACGATAGCTGCTATACGCGCGAGGCTATTTCATGTCAAAATAGGCTGCTCTGTTAATGTTTCGAGTAAATCTACGGATCGATATGGAAGGGAAACATAGGTAAGTAGTACCAATGCGTTAGATCGAACTTTAGTCAGTTCTGATCATTTTATAGGAGATCGTTTGAGAAACGCGATTGTTTACACTTTGCTGAGGCTCATGGGAGATTGCGAGTTGAGTCTCATAGGAAATTGCGGATGGCTAATGCTATAACGATAGCTGCTACACGCGCGAGGCTATTTCATGTCAAAATAGGCTGCTCTGTTAATGTTTTGAGTAAATCTACGGATCGATATGGAAGGCAAACATAGGTAAGTAGTACCAATGCGTTAGATCGAACTTTAGTCAGTTCTGATCATTTTATAGGAGATCGTTTGAGAAACGCGATTGTTTACATTTTGCTGCGGCTCATGGGAGATTGCAAGCTGAGGCTCATAGGAAATTGCGGATGGCTAGTGCTATAACGTTAGCTGCTATACGCGCGAGGCTATTTCATGTCAAAATAGGCTGCTCTGTTAATGTTTCGAGTAAATCTACGGATCGATATGGAAGGGAAACATACGTAAGTAGTACCAACGCGTTAGATCGAACTTTAGTCAGTTCTGATCATTTTATAGGAGATCGTTTGAGAAACGCGATTGTTTACACTTTGCTGCGGCTCATTGGAGATTGCGAGCTGAGGCTCATAGGAAATTGCGGAGGGCTAATGCTATAACGATAGATGCTATATGCGCGAGGCTATTTCATGTCAAAATAGGCTGCTCTGTTAATGTTTCGAGTAAATCTACGGATCGATATGGAAGGGAAACATAGGTAAGTAGTACCAATGCGTTAGATCGAACTTTAGTCAGTTCCAATCATTTTATAGGAGATCGTTTGAGAAACCCGATTGTTTACAGAAAGCTCGTTGGTTATTGGCTCGTGGGTGCATACCGCAACCCTAGTCAACCTCAGTTTGTTGCAGTAAAGCTTCTATTTTATGCGCCTTATAGTCCGGTGCGCCTTATATATGGACAAAGTTTTAAAATGGGCCGTTCATTGAAGGTGCGCCTTATAACCCGGTGCGCCTAATAGGGCGCAAAATACGGTAATTAATCTGTCTGTCTCCTCTGGTATAGTGCCAAAAGCCTTTAAAACCGCTATCATTGAACCGCTCCTTAAGCGACCAAATCTCGACTCTGACTATCTCAGTAATTATAGGCCGGTTTCAAATTCATAGCAAAACGTCTTGAAAAAGTAGTAGCGCAGCAGCTTATTGATTACATGGCCGCCAATAATCAATTTGAATCTTTTCAGTCTGGTTTTAGAGCTAATCATTCCACCGAGACAGCACTTGCTAAAGTGACTAATGATCTCCTCATAGCTATGGATTCAAACACTTCATCGGTCTTAATATTACTCGATCTTAGTGCTGCCTTCGACACTGTAGACTTCGATATTTTATTAGAGCGCCTTAAAATCTGTGTTGGTATTTCAGGGTCAGCACTACGCTGGTTCTTTTCCTATCTATCAGACAGGACCCACCGAGTGGTCCATGGTAATGAGACCTCTGAGCTCAATAACATTACGTGTGGTGTCCCGCAGGGATCGGTGCTCGGACCAATTCTATTTAATATTTATATGATTCCGCTTGGGGACATAATACGTAAACATAACATTAGTTTTCAATGTTACGTGGATGACACTCAATCATACATGCCATTATCGATGACAAATCCGCGGGACTGTTGTAATCTTGAGGCGTGCCTTGCGGAGACCAAGCAATAGATGTCTCTCAATTTCCTTTGTCTTAACCCAGATAAAACTGAGATGTTGATTAACGGATAAGTCGCCCCCCCACCAAAACTATGAAAACCCCCCGCGACTTATAGTCTAGAAAATACGGTGACCTGTAGTGGCCGATTCAGCTGGAGTTTTTATTTTCTCATTTTTCTCCCAGTTGTTGTTTTTTTGAGTTTTTCCTTGCCCTCCTGGGAGTTTAAAATCAGGGGATGTTTGAGAATAATTGTCATTTTTTGTATATGTGAAGCCCTTTGAGACTTGCCTGTGATTTAGGGCTATATACATAATTATATTATTGCCAGTCCAGGAACTTTTCTCTTTTCAGAGTCAGAGTCAGACTCAACTTTATTGTCAATTCCTTCATGCCAAGACACACAAAGATATCGAAATTACGTTTCCTCCATCCCACGGTGATGAGACACAGTACACGAGTAACATACAAGTAAACAACGGGGGAGAGAGTTCAGGACCCCAAAAGCCTGGAGATCACAAACTTCGCCAGAGGCGAGCAGTGCTTGCATCCCACCACAGAGTCCCGGCACCATTCGTCACGGATGTAGACGTGCATTCCACCTCCTCGCGATGTTCCCCCTCGTACAATGGCCCGATCCGCCCGATAGCACGCTAGCCGCTCCAGATGCACAACAGTTACGCACTGTCCAGTTCGTAGATCTCAGCAGGCATGTTGATGCCCAGCGATCGAACGTTCGCCAGAAGAAAGGAAAGCACGGCCGGGTGAGCAGGGTTGGCCGCCAGCCTGGCCCGGACGCCCTCGCTCTCGCCCCTCTTCTGCCTCCTCCCACACCGCTTCCGACGCTTCAGGACGGAGCAGACCGAGCGCCTTTAATGTCCCCGCTTCAAAGTCCAGATCGCCACAAAACTCGCTTTCGCCGATGTCGAGCAGAACCAGCCCGCTGTACTTGTAGCACAACCCGGTACGATGAGATGAACACACAAAACTGTCGGACAAACCCACATTAAACGACAAAACAAAACACCGTTCGGGACAGAGAGAGGCCGCTGCGTGTGCACGCGCCGCCATCTTACTATCATTTTCTGACCCCTTTTATGAACTCAAGCACATGCACAAACAGAAATTAATCACAGATTTCTGTGATTCCTCCTTGAGACCCATCGTTTTCGTGTTGAAGTGAAATGAAACATTTGTTTTTCATTTGGAAAGCAATGCTCAAGATTTTTTTAGATATTTTTCGACATAACGACAACCCATTTACTGAATCATAAATAATTTTTGTTTTGTGTCTTTTATACACTCTCAATTTGAAATAGTTTCCTTTTTTTGTATATGGGGATGGAAATAAAAATGTATTTCTGATTCACAAATTAATTTAAGAAATCTAAGCAATATTGCTGTTATTTTTGTTGGTGGGTTTGATCTGTAGCTTTTGTGACGATAGTCCTGGAACTTTTCTGACATTTTTAATGAACTCAAGCACATGCACAAACGCAAAAGGACACGTTAGTTTCCTTTTTGGCTTCCATTGTAACCTTTGCAGCGAAGTGCAGTGCATACCTTAATCATATGCACCACCCACCACTTAATGTACAGTACATGTAAATTACTTTAAAATGTCACCACCACCGACTGACTGCCATATTTTCATGTTTTTTTCTCATAGAGCGAGTTTTTCATGTTCAATACTGAAAATACAGGTGAATATAACCTTTTGAAATGTGACTCAATCATGCCCAGCACAAACACACACAACACGCACGCACACACACACATGTACGCACACACACACGTATAATGATATACAGTGATCCCTCGCTACTTTGCGGTTCGTTTTAGTGTTTCAGTGAACGAGTGAACAAATCTCGTTCTTTTTTCCTTTCATATATAACTTCAACCAGTAGATGTCAGTTAGAGCGTTAGATGGAGGAGGGACTTTACGAGTCAGTGACGTAACTGAGTGGAAGCACTGACAGGCCTCGGTTTTCGACGATCGGGATGACTGCCCGTCCGCCGGTCCTAAGCCTGCCAGCTCAAGCTCGACGAGCTCGACGTTTGGTTGACAACATTCGTTTCACAAGTTGGTCTTGCACCATTTCTTGCTACTTGCAGAGGAGGCCACGTGAAGGCTGTCGTCTTCTCCTCCAACCGCCTACGGACTGGGGTCGGTCGCTTTGGGTCATCAATGAAGACGTGGGGCTGGGCGGACAGTGCGGCATGCGAGTGTGGTGACCCTGAGCAGACCGCCGACCATATAATCAACATCTGCCCCTTATATGGACCACCCTCGGAAGCCAGCCTTTTGGACCAGCCTAGGACCAGAGATGCGGGCATGGCTACGCGACACCGAGTTGGACATCTGACGTTACACAAAAGAAGACGAAGAAGAAGAAGAAGTGACGTAACTTACCGTTCACGAACGAGTCGTGAATTGCATTTCCCGTTCACCAACGAACGAATCTGTGAGTGAACGAATCATTCACTGAGTGAATCACTCACTGAGTGATTCGCATTTCCAGTTCATTGCGAGAACGGATCAGTGAGGGAACGAATCCTGGCTTTCCCGTTCGCGAACGAGTCAATGAGTGAAATGCCTTCTTGTGCATCAACGGATCAGTCAGTGAATATGTTGCGTCTCCTGGCGTGAACGATGGAAGCCAGAATGTAGATTTACGATTTACTTATAGTAGGTTTTAAATAACGTGTATGCATATATATGCCTAAATGTTGTTATCCAATATATTGACTGCAGTACCACATTAGATTGCTGGTTTGTAATGTACTTTTATTATTATTATTATTATAATTTTTTAATTATAATATTTTGTAGTTGTATTGTTTTATGTGTATGGGTTGTTTCCACTGGATGTAAAAAAAAATAAAAATAATGTATCACTGTGTGTGTGAGTGTGTGTATGTGTGTGTATGTGTGTGTGGGGGGGGGTTAGGGGGGGATTCATTGAACGATTTGTTTGAATGAATCTTTTGAGTGAACTGATTCTAAAGATTCAGTTCACCTAAAATAACTGGAATGCACATTACTAGTTTGTTTATCGCCGCTTCACTGCATCGCGGATTTTTTCCAGCCAAAAAAAAAGTTGTTATAATAAGAGTTCTAAAAACATTTGCAATGTACTTTGTTATAAAAGAAGTTGTCATAATAAAAGTCTTCTGAAAACATATTTACAGTATTGTATCTTGTTATAAAAAGTTAAAAAATATAAAGTTCAAAATAATAAAAGACTCCTAAAATCATATTTACAGTATGTATACTTTAGCTACATCTACATCTACTAAATGCGCATAGCGCTGCTATGGTAACTTGTGACAACTAGAGGTCCCTGTTTAACCAAGGTTAACAACCGAACGTCACCTCTACATGTTACACACACACGCACACACACACGCAGGCACTTACACACACATACACACACAATACACACACAAACACGTATGATAATTATAATTTCAATATTTATACATTATTTTCTGTATGTTATTTATACTATTAATGTAATGTATTTACATGTTTGAAACTATTATTTAATGTTCTAATAATAACAACATATGCACATAAACGGTTTCATATACGTTTATTGACACAAAAAAGGTACAGATGAGAGGGTGACCCTCCTTCACGGATTTCAGTTATCGCGGGGTGGTTTTGGAACCAATTAGCCGTGATAAACGAGGGATTACTGTATATGGGGGCACGGTAAACACTGGTTAGCATGTGGCCTTGCAGTTCAGAGATTTGTCTTGTCGTCAGTCTTTACAAACGACCAATCAGGAGCAGCGTCAGATTGCTCAGGTGGGGGTTCTGTCACGCCCAGAGGGACATACTGCTATTGGCATTTGTGAAGGTCAGTTACAAAACTTCAAGTTGGTGAACGATTGAGTGACTGAACTGCTGCCTTTTCCTTTCGCCAAGGGATCAGTAAGTGCGGCTCCCGATGCGAGCGATTCAGTCAGCGAATCTGTTTTCTCTCTCGGCCTAAATGATTTAGTGAACGAGAACTAGTTTACAGTCAGTGTACATAGTCTTGACATGAGTGATAATGATTTGTCCAGGAAGGAAAGAACCACTCACCGTAACACCACCTCTTTCAAACTTGCAGGGACAAGCTTTCATTGGTGTCTGTTTCTCCAAGCTAATGGAGTCCCTCCAAGTACTGGGGGCAACTGGCAAGTACATAAAAACAAATAAGAGCAAATGACAGACTGACATTCTCTATGAAGAGGTGCTTTTTTCCCCCTTTTTCCGCCAACTGTACATGGAGGGATGATGCGGTCTGTAACAGTGGGGAGATAACGTTGCTGTTCGGCAAATATTTGTTTGAAAATGTTTTTTACAATAAATTCTAAATAATAATACTACCCGGAGGAAACGCACGCAGACACGGGGGAGAAAATGCAAACTCCACACAGGAAGCCCTGAGCTGGAATCCAACCCAACACCTCTGCACTGTCATGCCCAGCCTTCTGGTAACTCCACCTGTCACACACACGTCCACACCCCGCCAATCGAGCCAAATCACGCACACCTGACTCTGTTTCCTTCTACATCAGGAAGTGCATTGATGATGTAACTCACTCAAAATCCATTGTCACTCGTGCTAACCGGAAGCCATGGCTGACGGGGGCTGTCTTCAGGCTGCTGAGGGCCATGGACAAAGCCTTTAGAGCGGGGGATGAGGCTGGCTTGAGGACTGCGAGGGCTGACCTATCCCGGGGCATCAAAGATGCAAAGAGGGCGTTCTCGTGCAAAATTACCGCCCACTTCAAGGACAGCAGGGACGCACGGAGCCTTTGGCAGGGCATTCAGACCATCACGGATTACAAGCCCGCACCGCAGAGCTGTGAAGGCGACGTCCGTCTGCTCAATGACCTCAACTGCTTCTTTGCTCGCTTCGACGCTCAGAACAGCACTTGCCCGCTGAAGGCCACTCCCCCTTCACACGAGCTGCCCCTGTGCCTCTCCGCCGACAGCGTGAGGAGGGCGCTTGCCGCTATCAACATCCGTAAGGCGGCGGGCCCTGACAACATCCGGGGTCGGGCGCTGAAGGACTGCGCTGGTGAGCTGACGGATGTCTTCACAGACATGTTTAACATTTCCCTGCAGCAGGCCATCGTCCCGTCGTGTTTCAAAGCTGCCACCATCGTACCTGTGCCGAAGAAACCCGCTCCGTCCTGCTTCAATGACTACAGCCCCGTGGCACTTACGCCCATCATCATGAAGTGCTTTGAGCGTCTTGTCATGGAGCACATCCGATCCGTTCTCCCCCCCACCATTGACCCCTTCCAGTTTGCGTACCGAGCCAAACGGTCCTCTGAGGATGCCATCTGCTCTGCCCTCCACTCGGCCCTCACCCACCTGGAGAGAAGGGACTCGTATGTGAGATTGCTGTTTGTGGACTTCAGTTCTGCCTTCAACACCATTGTGCCACGCCTCATCAGCAAACTTGACACGCTGGGCCTCAGTACCTACCTCTGCAACTGGCTACTGGACTTCCTCTGTCAGAGGCCACAGGTAGTACGTGTTGGCGACAAAATCTCCGCCAGCATCACGCTGAGCACGGGGGCCCCCCAAGGCTGCGTGCTCAGTCCGCTGCTCTTCACCCTCCTGATGCATGACTGCACTGCAACCTACAGCGACAACCGTATAGTGACGTTTGCTGACGACATGACTCTGGTGGGTCTCATCACCAAGGGAGACGAGACTCAATACAGGCCTCTAGGTTGACCTTCTGACCACGTGGTGCAGGGACAACAACCTCCTGCTGAACGTCGACAAGACCAAGGAGAATGTTGTGGACTTCCGGAAGGGTCACACCCAACACCTGCCGCTGACCATCGACGGTGCTGTGGTGGAGAGTGTGAGCAGCGCCAAGTTCCTGGGGGTGCACATCAGTGAGGATCTCTCCTGGTCCACCAACACCGCATCACTGACAAAGAAAGCCCAGCACCGCCTGTACTTCCTGCGGAAACTCAGGCGAGCGAGCGCTCCTCCGGCCGTCATGACTACATTTTACCGCGGCACCATTGAAAGCGTCCTCTCCAGCTGTATTGCTGTTTGGGGTGGCGGCTGCACTGACTACAACTTGAAGGCCCTGCAGCGCATAGTGAACACGGCTGGTAAGATTATTGGTGCTTCGCTCCCCTCCTTGAAGGACATTTACACCTCCCATCTCACCCGCAAGGCGACCACGATTGTGAGTGATGTGAGTCACCCCGCTCACTTTTTGTTCGAGCTTCTGCCCTCTGGGAAGAGGTACAGAAGCCTGCGCTCCCGCACCACCAGACTCTCAAACTGCTTCATACTCCAGGCTGTCAGGATCCTGAACTCGCTTCCCTGGAGATGGACCCCGATAAGGTGAAGGCAGTCGCGACTTGGCTGGTGCCGGAGACACGTAAACAGCTCCAGCAGTTTCTGGGGTTTGTCAACTTCTACCGCCGTTTTATTCGGGGATACGGCGCGGTGGCCGCACCTCTCACGGCCATCACAAGCCCGGCGGCGCCGTTCCGATGGACGGATGGCGCGGCTCGGACGTTCTGACAGCTGAAGGGAAGCTTCTCATCGGCTTCGATCCTCAGGCTGCCTGACCCCGAGCGGCAGTTCGTGGTAGAGGTGGATGCTTCCGACATAGGTGTGGGGACGGTATTGTCGCAATGATGTGAACGGGACAATAAGATTCACCCATGTGCCTTTTTCTCTCTGCGTCTGTCGACAGCAGAGAGAAACTACGACATTGGCGATCGGGAACTCCTGGGGTGAAGCTAGCTCTGGTGGAGTGGAGACACTGGCAAGAAGGAGCACCTGTCCCGTTCCAAGTGTGGACAGACCACCGGAACCTGGAGTACCTCAAGGCCGCCAAGCGCATCAATGCTCGCCAGGCCCGGTGGTCCCTATTTTTCAGCCGGTTCAACTTCTCTCTGTCTTATCGCCCTGGCTCACAGAACGCCAAGGTGGACGCTCTGTCGCATGCTTTTCCAGGGGAGTAGGAGGAGAGGGGCGAGGCCCCCACCATCCTTCCCAGGTCAGTGGTGGCTGCGGCTGTCACCTGGGACATAGAGGAACGGGTGGAGGCGGCAACCCATGACCAGCCTGGTCCCAGCTCGTGTCCCGGCACTTTTTGTGCCCAATGCTCTCCGGACTGAGGTGCTGCAGTGGGAGCATGACTCCTGCCTCGCCTGCCACTCGGGGGGAGCACGGACCAAGTTCCTGGCGGCTCAGCGCTTGTGGTGGCTGACCCTGAGGGCGAATGTCCAGGAGTATGTCAAGGCCTGCCCTACGTGCAACCAATGCAAGGCCTCTAATAGACCACCAGCCGGCCTCCTCCAGCCATTGCCCATTCCCCACCAGCTGTGGTCCCATCTGGCGGTGGATTTTGTCACTGGGCTACCAACAGCAGAGGGCAAGACAGTCATCCTCATGGTGGTCGACCGTTTTAGCAAAATGGCACGGTTCATCGCTCTCCCGAAATTGCCCAAAGCAAAACAGACCGCCCAGATTCTCCTCAGAGATGTGTTCCGCTACCATGGCCTCCCCAGGGATATCGTGTCCGACCGTGGTCTACAATTCACGGCGCGATTCTTGGTAGGGTTCTGCCGTCTCCTGGAAGCTACGGCCAGTCGCACGTCGGGTTCCATTCGCAGTCCAATGGGCAGGCAGAGCGGCTGAACCAGAAACTCTGTTGCATGTCTGCTAATAACCCGTGTGGGTGGGCTCAACACCTCCCGTGGGTGGAATTCGCATACAACTCTCTCCCTAGCTCCACCACTGGGCTGTCGCCTTTCCATTGCGTGTTTGGTTTCCAGCCTCCACTGTTCTAGGAGCAGGAGCGGCGCGCTGCCTGCCCGTCTGCTCAAGCGTGTGTGTGCCGCTATCACCGGGGCTGGGCGAGGGCACAAACATCCCTCCTCCGATCAGTGGCCAACTACTCTCGCCAGGCCAACAAGCACAGGACCCCGTCGTACTGGGTCGGTCAGAGTGTGTGGCTGGCGACACGCGACCTGCCTCTCCGGGTCGAGTCATGGAAGATGGCAACCCGATTCGTGGGCCCCTTTCCCGTACGCAAGGTAATTGGCCCCGCGGCCGTCCGGTTCGAACTCCCTCGCTCTATGCGGGTGCACCCCACGTTCCACGTGTCCCGAGTGCAACCGGTCCACGAAAGCCCCCTGGGTCCAACGTCCATGCTGCCGCCGCCGCCGCGGATCATCGACGGGCCTCCGGCGTACACGGTGCGCGCTCTCCTCCAGTCTTGCCGCCGGGTCGTGGGCTGCAGTATCTGGTGGACTGGCAAGGCTACGACGCCTCTGCCCGTTCCTGGGTGCCGGCACGTTGGATCCTGAGCTAATTGCCGATTTCCATCGGCGCCACCCAGACCAGCCCGCCCGTCGACGGGGCCGTCAGAGGAGCTCTGCTGGGGGTATGTCGACCGCACTCTCCCTCCCTCCCATGTCCGTTTCCCAGGGTTCTGCGTCTGGTGCTGCCGCGGCCCCAGCGCCTGCTGGGGGTGACGTGGACTCTGATGCTTCGGCCGAAAATTGACCGCTGTTCGCCCTCCCCCCACCCTGGCTGTCGCCGGCCTGCTTCTGGGGACGTCGTGGGTCGTCCCTAGAGGTGGGGGTTCTGTCACGCCCAGCCTTCTGCTAACTCCATCTGTCACACACACGACCACACACCGCCAATCGAGCCAAATCATGCACACCTGCGACTGGCTTGGTTGACTGGGCTATTTAAACCCTGCTAGCAGAACTCTCCTTGTCAGTCTGTCCCGTAATGCTACCTGTACGCTCACTGCTCTCAACCCGTCTGACTCCCATTGCCGACCTGTTCTGTCCGCTGACTCGTCTTGTCTTGCCTGACGCCTGCCCTGATCATCTGCCCGCTGTTGACCACGTTCTGCTCGCCGCCCGTCCTGACTGATCGCTTGTTTGCAACCACGTTCTGCTCGCCGCCCGCCCCAACCCAACGCTCGATCACGGCTTCGCTCCTCACGAGCATTTCCCCAGTTCCAATAAAGACTTTATCATACAGCACTTGGCTGTTCTGCTCTGCACGTTACATGCACTGTGAGGCGGACATGCTCACCAGTTTCACCACCATCCCGCAAGACCATTTATCTTTTTATTTATTATTTCCAATCTTCACTATGTTGATACATAATTTACATTTTTATATTTTGTTGATGTTTCTAGCTTGTGATTTAATATTTTTCACTGAATTGTGTTTTTCATTGCATTTAAGTCTTTGGTTTGTCATGTATCTTTTTACTATTTCTTGCTTTTATTTGTGTGCAATAAACCTCATTAGATAGCCAGACATGTCATCAAATACCGTATTTTTCGGACTCAAAGTCGTTCTGGAGTACAAGTCGGCCATTTATGGAAGGGAAAAAAATATATAAAATACAATATATGTCGCACCGGAGTATAAGCCGCATTTTGGGGGAAATGTATTTGACAAAATCCAACACCAAGAAAAGATATGAACTAGCAAAAACAGGCTAAAAAATACGGTATGCTAACGCGACATGAACACAAAGCTGAGAAGGGGCCTGACGTAACATTAACAGTTATTCAAATAACTATAACATAAATAACACGTTTATCAAACCATCTGTGTCACTCCAAATCAATAAATCCATCGATCCAATCCTTCGTCCTGTCTGTAAACAACGCCGCATGTGCAGCGTGCTGCTGACGTTGGATTTGTTGTCGTCAGTTGCAGTTAAAATTATTCCACAGCCCCATATAACAATATATAAACTATATATCAAATAATAATAATATAAACAACAATTTCATTGAACCATCCGTGTCACTCCAAATCAATAAATCCATCGGAATCTTTGTCTTCCGTGTCACTTAAAAAAAACACACACACACAGCTGTTGACTCCGGAACTACGTGTGCCGCTGACATCAGCCTCTTCGTCAGTTGCGGCTGCAATTATTCCACAGATCTACATATAATAATAATAATAATAATAATAAAAATAATAAATTATATTTGGAACACATTTTACATTCGGTGGAATCTCAAAGTGCTCATAGTATATATAAAACGGGTTTTCCCATGTATAATGCGCAAAATTTAACTAATTTATTGTCTGGGGTGTGCATTAAATATGGGTACAATATATATATATATTTTTTACCGTTTTTTTCCGTGTATAGTGCGCCCCCATGTATAATACGCACCCTAAAAATGGCATGCTGATGCTGGAAAGAAGCCTGTACCCATGTATAATACACACCCAATTTTTATGAATTTTTTTTTAATTTTTTTTTTTTAAGTCCCAATGATCGTCACACACGCAGGGAGGCAATGGGTCCATTTTTATAGTCTTTGGTATGGTCTTAACTAGGCTGGATGTAATTTTTTTTGTTGGCGTTGATTTCGCCGACTGCCCGTAAAAGCACCACCGCGCTCCGTGCGCACACGGGACAGCAAACGAGCAGGTGATCGAGCAAGCGTCTGATACGAGAGCATTGCGGTCGCATGGAGCGTGCTCCATACGAAGACAATGCTCTCATATCAGACGCTTGCTCGATCACCTGCTCGTTTGCTGTCACAATGTACCCTACACAAATCCGAAACATTTCTTCGCTATCGGGTTTGCTAGCGCATGCGCAGTGATACTGACCGGCAGAATAACATCCGGTTGTTCCCAAAGATGATCTTTTTTAATTATAATTTTACGTTTACGGACTTAAGTAGGAGTCAAAATTTGGGTGCGTATTATACATGGGTACAGGCTTATTTCCAGCATCGACATGCCATTTTTAGTGTGCGTATTATACATGGGGGCGCATTATACATGGAAAAAAACGGTATGCTTGATTTCATGACACAATGCTTCGGGCCAGTTTGAATTTAGGAATTTAGTCCATATATAAGGCGCACTGGACTATAAGGCGCACCGTCGGCTTTTGAGAAGATTTTAGGTTTTTAGGTGCGCCTTATAGTCCGGAAAATACGGTATATATATCCATGTATGGATATATATATATATACATATATATATTGGTCGCGGAGGAAAACGTAAATTTTTGGGGGGATTTTTAGCAGCATGGGCGATAATTAGAGGTATCAATGTTTTTTATTTATGTCATCGCTAACACACACTGGGCGATTATTAGAATATGGGCGATAATTAGAATAAATACGGTATATATATAATATATAATCTTTTATTTTCTGTTATAGTCACCCATTGTCAAGACTTAAATAGTGGAGTAAAGTGACATAGCGGTAGGGATAATAGAGGTATTCTATTATTCTGTGCGCCTGCCATTGGACCGGTTGGATTTGAAACTCCTCGGCTGAAAAAAGGTCCCAGCACGCCACTGGTTTCTTTTTATGCTATGTCATTAGTCGGTGAATAAGGAAACAGCGTTAAACACCCCTTGAGTACCTAAGGTAGGGAAGCGCCATACAAATGAAAGCTCATTTATCATTTCCAATATTTAAAACAAAAAAGCCACTGGTTTCTCCTTATGCTATGTCATTAGTCGGTGAATGAGGAAACAGTGTTAAACACCTTGAGTACCTAAGGTAGAGAAGCGCCATACAAATGAAAGCTCATTTATCATTTACAATATTTAAAACCAGAAAATAACTTTTACAAAACTAACTAAAGACAGAAATAAACCTTTAAATTATGGAAAATATTAGAAAGACCAAAATCATAGGCATGTAAAAAAGCATTGTTTTAAACCTGGGCTTGAAATTATTCATACTTTAACATTACTTTATGATTTTAGTTAGAAGCAATTTAGTATTATATTTCTTCAACCATTTTAGTCACATATACACAGAAATGTAGTCTCTGTTGCTTCAAAACAGCTGTGAACTAAAGTCATGTCATTTGGCTGTTTATTGATCACTTTATAATAAAATGTGTTTCCAACCATGAGAAGCTAAGGACACACACTTTGCATACACTTTTGTGTCCAATGCATGCAATCAGTACACACATTCTGTGATTTTTGTGGTTAATTTTGTCAACATTCTTCAGGTGCTTGTGCTGCCCCAGCGACCCGACCCCAGATAGCGGTAGAAGATGGATGGATGGATGGATGGATGGATGGATGGATGGATGGATGGATGGATGGATGGGCGGATGGGCGGACGGGCGGACGGTAGGACGGGCGGGCGGACAGATGGAAATAATTTTAAAAATAAAACTCAGCTTAATTACAGCACCTGTGAAGCACAGGTAAATATGGGCTGAATAGGTTTGAATGTAAAAATGCCATTAAAAAAGGGAACAAAAAATGTGCAAGAAAGAAAATAAATCGATGATGAAGCTCTGCGCTTTACTGTTTCTTTTATTTTTCCAATCCCATGTGATGAAATTTTCCTGCAGTCACGGCCTAAGGCAATGGTTGCCCTTGAGACTCAACAAGACCGGCTGCCACCATCATGTTTAACTACCCCTGACACATCTTCCCCCTTATTGTAATTCCCAGTTTGAACACACGTACGCAGAGTAGCAGCAACAGCATGACAGGGCAGCAGTGCTGGAGTACCATCTGTCAGGCTGGTGTCAAGTGGCCCTTGTCTCCAGTAATCATGAAAGCTCCTACTGCCTCAGGTGGTCCATGGACCAAGAATGGCTAGGCCAGGCCATATGGTGGGGCAAAAGGGGCACCCAGGGGAGGCAGCACTCCTACAAGATAAGACAGCCTGCCCCAACCATCACACCAATTGCTGCCCACTAAAGTGTCCAGATCTGAATGAACAGGAAATGACAGATGCCATTCAGTGCATCTGAAAAGAGACAAGTATCAGCTCAAAATGAGGTGGCCGTGATAGTTCATAGCGTTTCTTTTACACTGACATGTTTTGTTTATGTTGTGGAAATGTAGGCTAATAATCCAATTCTGAGATGAGTAGAATTCAGGATGACAGCTATATTTTATCATTCAAAAAAGTGCACCCAGCTATTTTAGAATTGTCTGAGAAAGTTTTTATTAATGGTATATACTGTAGTTACATAAATATAAGCAAAGAAAGAATCTACAGTAATCTTTCGGATTTAGCAGTGAAAACCTATTATATAGTAACTGCTACTCATGGTCTTTAATATAATATTTTATATTTATGGGGAAAGTCTGGAAGCATTTAGCCAATATCTCTTTTTGTTTGGTGGTTAAAAGTGGTTAAAAAAAATCACATGTCCTTATTAACCCTTGGTGGAAAGTAACAGATGCTTTTCAAAGTATCCGGTGTCAGGTCAAGTCCAGAATCTTTATGTTTTCTGTGTTTCTATCATCACATCCCCAGAGGTGTAAAGTCAATGGAAGCAACATAATACTGTAGATAGTTATGCATGTAAGCCAAATATGTTCATTTAGTGGTGAAATGTGAATTTTTCAAATTGATTTGAATGTAGCTGCACTGCCCTGTATTCATAATGTTTGTGTTCTGACACCCATGTTTTGTCTTGAGAGCTGACCAATTCTTTATTAACGTTTGTTGCTAACCAGAGGTACTTCATCCAGTTTAGGAAACTGAGGGTGCTAGTGCCACCCGAGGCTGTGTGTGCCTGTGTGTGTACACGTGGCAAATGTTTGACAACATTGTTCAGTTATGCCATCTGTCTCTACAGCCTCTTATAGGCAATAGCAAGAAAGAAATAAAGAAAGAAAGAATGAAACAAACAAACAAACACAAACAAACAAACACAGGTGGATATTTTTCCTGTGCCTGGCCCTGGCAGCCGAATGGCTGTGGATTGTTTACAATTAGGCCTCTCACTAGCTGGCCTGCAGTAAGTTGTTTTCCTTTGTTACAGTGTATTGCCTTTGATGACTTGTTTCTTGTCGCACTTATTGGATTTTTCTGTTTTGCGAGTGGCAGCCTTTTCTAGAAGCCTATGGAGGATATGCACTGACGTCCCAGATCGGGGCGGCCATCATTGTTTGGGTGGCAAAAAGCCTCGTACGCTGCCACTAGACTCGTGAGGATGGCGGCCTGGGTGGGTGTCGTGAGTGATTATTTCGTCCAGTTGGACCAAGAAAGCCGCAAGAGATACATTGAAAAGTTGAAAAAATATAACATTCGTGTTGATCCGCTGTGGAAACCAAGTAAGAACACCACCAGCTCAAGCGTAGCAGGAGCTGGGACAGCAAGCATTTGGTCCTCTGATAAGGCGACTTTTCCGCCAGTAACATATCCAGACATTTACAACTATTTGATAGATTGTTCAAGTCCAGATACCAAGGAAGACCTCAGAGCCTACAAGAGTTTGCAACGATATCGCTACCTAACTGCTGGTTATGTCCATTCCGTTGAGTCGTTGAGTCACAGCCAGTGGACCGAAACGGAGAAGATGCCAGCCATGGCAGCATATAATATAATAATAATATATTATAATTGTAGATATGTCAACAATCTAATTATTAGAAACTAGCAATTGGACAAACATACTTTAATGAAGCTGTGTAATTATGCATTCCTTAGGTCATGGCCGTGTGTAGCAGCAAGAAAAAAGGGAATATCCGAGCGATAATAATAAACTTTATTACAGGCTCTTGGCCCACAGGGTAAAATACAAACATCACATACATTAAAATAAATAAAATAGTACATCTCAAATGAGAGGCACTCATGCCAGCCTCCTCTGTTGGTGGATGTGTACCTTATAGCACTACATCCAGTATACCTCACAGATGAATGTTGACGTCAATAAAACAAAATTACGTACTTCCCACAAAGTGATCTGAGCAGATGTAAGAATGGATAGTTGGCTTCCAAAGCTTGGAGCTGCTGCGGGCATTTTCCGCCCTACGAAGCACCGCCACCCAGCTATTGTTTCTGGTCTGGTCCACAGGGAACCGATATAACTTCTTGGTATCACTTTTTTGGAAGCAATAGCCACACCCTATGGCACAACAACTCTTCACCATGGTTTAAGTTGCCTACGTAACAACTCTGCCACGATCTGCAACCGATAAAATGCTAAAAAATGCTCCAGTACCAGCCTTGGCCCTATTATCGTCTGCCGCTTTTTGCCACCCAAACAAATCGTCGGCCAGTCTGTGACGTCACATGCATATCCTCCATTGAGTTCCGCTCATGTCATCAGTATGTCTTTTACATACCCGCTGTGCGGTATGACTGGTGCTGAAAAACTGAATTTCCCCCTAGGGACCAATAAAGTATCTATCTATCTATCTATCTATCTATCTATCTATCTATCTATCTATCTATCTATCTATCTATCTATCTATCTATCTATCTATCTATCTATCTATCTATCTATCTATCTATCTATCTATCTATCTATCTATCTATCTATCTATCTATCTATCTATCTATCTATCTATCTATCTATCTATCTATCTATCTATCTATCTATCTATCTATCTATCTATCTATCTATCTATCTATCTATCTATCTATCTGTCCATCCTCAAAAGGCATGCTGGAGGCAACCACTCTCAGTGGCTCCGTCCGACACGCTCGATCGATGTGCGGACGATTTTGGCTTCTAATTGACGACGGGTGTCTGCAACACAGAGTTCCATGTCTGGCTAATAAGAAGCAGTGTTCTGCTAATCTTGGCTTTTCTCATTTTCACAAATTGAGGTAAACAAGAGTAGGAATGTTTACATCAATTATGGTGGTAAAGAATCACCATTTCAGACGCTCAGTGACAAACCAGTCCAGGACATAATTCACAATGCTTGCCTGCCGGCCTCTGGTAACGTAGCGGGCCTGGGACCTTGAGGCACAGGACGTTAGATGTTCCCAGAGTTTCACTCTTCTGCACAGCGATGTCAGATGTCATGGTATCTGCTGGGACCATACATCCAGCTTGGGGATAACTGCCCTCAGTGCCTTGATGACTCTGTTGCCTTTACTCTCCACATTGTCTCTCGTTCTTCCTTCGACCCCCTGCAGTGTGCCTACCGGGTAAAAAGGTCCGTGGATGATGCGATCAACATGGGACTGCACTACATCCTGCACCACCTAGACACCCCAGGAACATACGCCAGGATCCTGTTTGTGGACTTCCGGTCGGCGTTAGACACCATCGCTCCCGACATCCTCCACCAGAAGCTCGTCCAGCTCGCGGTGCCTGCCTCCACCTGTCAGTGGATCACCAGCTTCCTCACCAACAGGAGACAGCATGGGAGACTGGGGACCATCAAATCCGACACCCGGACCACCAGCACTAGCGCCCCCCAGGGGTGCGCACTCTCCCCACTGCTCTTCTCTCTCTACTAGTGATGTGCATTCCAGTTCTTTTAAATTAATTGGCAACATGCAATAATGTAATTTATCCCACACAGTAGGAGTCGGCAATGCGCATTAATGCAATGTTGCTACCTCGCCGTAAAACAAAACGAAGAAGAAAATGACGTAACTTCCCGTTCACGAACGAGTCGTGAATTGCCAATCAGCAGCGAGCGTTAGATGGAGGAGGGACTTTACGACTCAGTGACGTAATTTCCCGTTCACGAACGAGTCAGTGAATTGCATTTCCCGTTCATCAACTGAACGGATCCGTGAGTGAACGAGTCAGTGAGCGATTGATTTGCATTTTCAGTTCATGGCGAGAACGGATCAGTGAGGGAACGAGTCCTGACTTTGCGAACGAGTCAATGAGTGAACTGCCTTCCTGTGCATCAACGGATCAGTCACTGAATGTGTTGCGTCTCCTGTCGTGAACAATTCAGACAATGAATGTGAACTATGTAAGCCAGAATGTAGATTTATGATTCGCCATGGAAAGTAAGAACCACTCACTGAAACAGCACTTCTTTTATGCTCGTTTTCTCCAAGCTAACGGCTAACTTTATTGCATGAAGGGATGCCCTGTTATGCAACAGCGGGGAGATTATGCTTCTCTTCGGGTAATCTTTATTTTATAACACTTACAGTAGTTTTTAAATAACGTGTATGCATATATACGCCTAAATATTGTTATCCAATATATCTACTGCAATTTTACATTAAATTGCACATTTTGGCATAACGCTTTTTTTCCGTTCAACCTTTTATTCAAACACAAACACATTCGGTATAATAACACCATCAATGTCGGCATAACGTGTGTCGGCTGGGATAGCAGCAATATTGTCTGTCACTCACTCGTGAATCTGCGCGAACGATAGTGATGGGTCCATGAGGCATCGTGTGGCGTCCCGACACATTGGCAAACTGTATTGAAACTGTGTTGATACTGTGTCGCTGATTGCTGACACCCGCTGGACTTTAAAAATACTACAGGCAACCTAGTTGACAGACACAACTGACACTGATTTGATGACCACTGGAGCCTCGGTTTTCGAACACAATCCGTTCCAGAAGGCTGTTCGAGAAGTGAATCGTTCGAATTCCGAATCATATTTTCCCATTACAAATAATAGAAAAAAAATTCGTTCCAAGCCAAAAAAACCCCAAAACGCCTTTTTTTAAGCATTAATTTCATTTGCGCATTTTTGTCCAATCGCGCAACTCCAGCGCACCGCCGAACGCGCAACCGTAACGCGTCGCCAACCGCGCAACTGCACCGCGCTGGTCGCATTTGTGACAGAGCCGTCGCTGAAATTTAGAAAATATTTTTAAAGTCCTGCTGTACTTTCCAAAATTCAAGTGGACATCAGTGCGCAGGGAGCTTAATTTTGTCCGATCGCACCGCCGAACGCGCAACCGTTGCGCGCCGCCGACTGCGCAACTGCACCGCGATGGTCGCAATATTGTGACAGATATTTAAAAAATATTTTTAAAGTCCTAATGTACTTTCCAAAATTTAAATGGACCTCAGTGCGTAGGGAGCTTAATTTGGTCCGGTCGCGCAACCGGAGCGTGCCGGGCGCTCAGTGTCGCATTGCTTTAGGAGCGTCTTTGTGTTTTAGGATGGCTTTACTGCTCCCACTTGCTTCCTTTGGAGGCACGAATAGAGTTGATGCAATCCTCAGAGTAACGAGAACGTAATAATGAACGGAGTCAGTTGGCATGCGGGTCCTCTCGGCTCATCTCGCAAGGTTCGACAACCAAATTTCGTCCGACATCCGAAGCAAAAAAATCTCAAATTTTTTGTTCGAATACCGATTTGTTCGAGAACCGGGACGTTCGAAAACCGAGGCTCCACTAAATATACCTTGATTAATTTGAGTACCGTTTTTTTCCATGTATAATGCGCCCCCATGTATAATACGCACCCTAAAAATGGCATGTCGATGCTGGAAATACGCACCCAAATTTTGACTCCTACTTAAGTCCGTAAACGTAAAATTATTTCAGAAAAAAGATCATCTTTGGGAACAACCGGATGTTATTCTGCCGGTCAGTATCACTGCGCATGCGCTAGCAAATTCGATAGCGGAGAAATGTTTCGGATTTGTGTAGGGTACATTGTGACAGCAAACGAGCAGGTAATCGAGCAAGCGTCTGATACGAGAGCATTGTGTTCATATGGAGCGTGTTTGAAGTGAACAGCAGAGACGAAAGGAACAAGGCAAAGTGTTGTGACATAAAATATTACCTGTAATACGCATTTAGGTTTAGAACTGAACTCTCGCTCTTTAGTATATAGCTGACGTGTCTTGCGCATCCGTTCTGCGCATCTGTAATGGCGGCCTCCGTATGATATCCGGTTTGCGATGGAGATTAAAAAACAAAAAGGCCTGGGAACGCCTTGGGATCCCCCGGGATGAGCTAGATGAAGTGGCTGGGGAGAGGGAAGTCTGGGAGTCCCTCCCTGAAGCTGCTGCCCCCGCGACCCTACCCCGGATAAGCGGAAGAAGATGGATGGATGGATGGACGTGTCTTGCGCATCCGTTCTGCGCGTCGGATCCGAATTTCCGCCGCCGAGTTCGAATATCTAGCGCCATCTAGGTGTCGATTTTTAAACTAGTACTGTAAAGGCGGCCTCCATATGATATCCGGTCTGCGATGGAGATTAAAAACCAAACAATATTTGACAATAACACACCATCAAGGATTGCACCATCGCATCAAACGATGTGTCGTCAATTCTGAATTTTACTGACTAAGTGTGATGGGCAGGATGGCTGAATGCAATGCGCGATTGACAACAAACAAGAAGAAAGGTGATTTCAAGTTTTATTTCGAGGGAGATTTTCTATAAAAAAAAATTAATAAAATTGTACCCATGTATAATGCGCACCCCAGATTTTAGGACAATAAATTAGTTAAATTTTGCGCATCATACATGGAAAAAAACGTAATTATATTTTATTTTGTAATGTTTTACATATTCATTTAAATTGAAAATATATTTTATTTTATAGTTACAGTGTCATGTCTCGTCCCCAGTTTTGCTGTGTCCCTGATCATGTCCAAAGCTTCGCAGCCGCCATCGGACTTCGCTCCAGCGGCACCGGCTCCACGGCGGCCATCGGATCTTGCTCCAGCGACACCGGCTCCTCGGCTGGCATCGGAGTGCTTCTGGCGCCAGCGGCTTCGCGGCCGCGATCGGACTTCGCTGCCGCGACGCCGGACCTGCGGCCGCCATCGGAGTGCCTCCCGGCGCCATCAGACTCGCAGCCGCCAACGGGCTCCACTTCAGCGTTGCAGGACCCGCGGCCGCCATCGGAGTGCCTCCCGGCGCCATCAGACTCGCGGCCGCCAACGGGTTCCACCCCAGCGTCACGGGACCCGCGGCATTGCTGGGCCTCGTGCCAACAATACCGGACCCGCGATCGTCACAGACCCTGCTCCCACTGCTGAAACACTTACTCCTGCTGCTGCGTGCAGCTCTGGTGTACGAATGCCGCTGATCGCGGTCCGGACTTTCGCGTGCCGAGTGCGGTTCTGTGCCCCAAGTTGCCGCCCGAGTGCGGTTCGGTTCCCCAAGTGGCCGCCCGAATGCGGTTCGGTCCCCCAAGTTGCCACCGAGTGCGGTTCTGTTCCCCAAGTTGCCGCCCGAGTGCGGTTCTGTTCCCCAAGTTGCCGTCCGAGTGCGGTTCTGTTCCCCAAGTTGCTGCCGATTGCGGTTCAGGTCCCCAGTGTGTGCCGCGAGTGTGGCCCTGGGCCCCTGAACGCCGCTGAGTGCGGTTCTGTTCCCTAAGTTGCTGCCAATTGCGCGTCAGGCCCCAGTGTGTGCCGCGATTGTGGCCCTGGGCCCCTGACCGCCGCTGCGTGCAGTTCTGTACCCCAAGTTGCTGCTGATTGCGGTTCAGGTCCCCAGTGTGTGCCGCGAGTGTGGTCCTGGGCCCCTGGACGCCGCAGAGTGCAGTTCTGTCCCCCAAGTCGCCGCCCGAGTGCGGTTCTGTGCCCCAAGTCGCCGCCCGAGTGCAGTTTTGTGCCCCAAGTCGCCGCCCGAGTGCGGTTCTGTGCCCCAAGTCGCCGCCGTGCGCGGTTCAAGCTATTTTGAGCACCAGTAGGGTCGTCTGGACTGGTGCGCTAACCCCCCGCCCCCCCGTGTGCCGCCGTGGGGGGTTTGTTTTTTGGGACGTTGGGAGCCGTCCCTTGTGGGGGGTGGTTCTGTCATGCCTCGTCCCCAGTTTTGCTATGTGCCCCTGATCATGTCCAAAGTTTCTGTCAGTGTGTCTGTGTGCTCGCCCCTCCCCTCCTGTGTGCCCATGATCAGTGTGACCATTCTCACCTGCCTCTTGTTACCTGTCGCGTTTTTAAGTCCTGTCTGTGTGTTACTCCCTGTCGGAGCATTGTTGGTTGTTACTGTCATGAAGTTTTGTTTGTTGCTGTCATGGTAATGTCACCCTGTCTTTTTGCTTCACGTCTTTGTCGGTCAGTCCTGTTGTTGGTCAATAAACCCTGGTCCAAGCTGCACTTGGTCGCCCTGCTCCATTTCCACCCCCCGCTCGTGACATACAGTCAATCAATAATGTGAATATGTATCGTAATATGAAAATCTAAGTGAACATGTTGTGAAAGAGGTTGCTTGTGAACTGAGATTTGTTTTTTAGTAATTTTTATTTAAAACAATACGTTTTTGAAATTGAGCCTGTTGCGCTTTTTGGACACAATTTCTCCCGCCGTTGAAAACACACACTCACACGGCACAAATGAGGCTGGAGTGCAATGTAGTGGGTCTTTTGATTGTCCCAGTATCTGACTTGGGGCTGCTCCATAATGATTGTCCCAGTTTCTGACTTGGGGCTGCTCCATAATTCTTGATAACTTCGAGGATGAACCGCAAAAGATAAGATATTGTTTTAGCAGATCCATCCCGTTGACAATGCGCTTCCTTTAACAGAGCTTTAACAGAGCGCGCTTCCTTGACAGACTACAACGCTATTCATTCGGTCACGTGGGTTATCTAAAGCGATACGCGCAACGACACGGGGCTTAGAGACACTAGTAGACTAAACATGCTGACACATACGACAAGCTAACAGGGAGTAACATCGCTGATAAAGTGAAGCAGCTCCAAGCTGAAATGGCATCGCGACAGCAATTCTTCACGCGGGGCTGTGAGTCAAAATTAAATAAAAATTAAAAATTACTTAATATTAAATATAACGAAGTGGCCATGTTAATACTGTTGATGTTATAAACCTGTAGACATGACACAAACTATTACTTTCTGAAAGATATTGTAAATGACAAGAGCAAAACTCACTTGTTTTAAGTTTTAATAATAACAGACAAATTTGCATTACTTATAACTCTTGTTTAAAATGTTCATGAGGCAAAAATAATTTTAAACTCATGTAAATGTAAGGTATTTCAAACAGTTTGTTCAATGTTATCTGACTCTTCAGATATGAATGAAAGGGAGAATTTGTGTTTTTAGAGTTGGTCACATCTTCCTGAATGGCTTATATTTGGTTATTTCGTCATTTGAAAAATAAAGACAATTGTGTCAATGAAATTTGTTTTATAACAGTGTGTATTTGCATGAAATTTTTGTAGTTAAAAAATGTCTGAAAAAACTGTCGGCCCCCGGGCCCCTTCACTTTATTAAATCTGGCCCTCCTTGCAAAAAGTTTGGACACCACTGCTCTATGAGCTCGACACATGCGCCGACGCATCGGCGTTGCCGGATGCACTAGTGAACGACCAATCAGAAGCGAGCGATAGATGGAGGAGGGGCTTTACGAGTCAGTGACGTAGTTTCCCGTTCACGAACGAGTCTGTGACGCAATTTCCCGTTCACGACCGAGTGAGTGACTGTTGCCAAGTGTGTGTGTGTGTGGAGGGGGGGAATGATTCGGTGAACAATTTGTTTGAACGAATCTTTTGAGTGAACTGATTCTAAAGATTCAGCTCACTTAAAAGAACTGGAATGCACATCACTATCACTGACTGATCCGTTGATGCACTGGAAGGCAGTTTACTCAGTGATCCGTTCTTGCGATGAACGGTAAAGGCAAATCACTCACTCACTGACTCGTTCCTCAATGATCCGTTCTCGCGATGAACAGGAAGGCAAATCACTCACTCACTGATCCGTTCTCATGATGAATTTGCAATTGATTCGTTTGTAAACGGGAAGTTACATCATTTTCTTCTTCGTTTTGTTTTACGGCGAGGTGGCACCAGCTTCAATGCGCTTTACCGACACCTATACTGTGTGGGATAAGTTACAGTATTGCATGATGGTTGAAGTCATGAACTGGCTTCTTGATCGCGTTCCAAGATGGTGGCGCGGATGGCCGCCCCGGTGACTCACTCTCTGCTACTTTGTGTTATTCTGTATTTTTTGCGTCTTCTGCTGCCCATTTCGGATCACTTTTAGCAGAGAAGAACTGTGAGACATCAGACAGTCTTCTCCTGGTACTTTCTTTTTCACTGATTCAGGCTGTTTGGCGGAGATTTTAGCCGGAGCGGCGGCGTTCTACAAGCTAGCATGCCGAAGACGGCAGCGTAGCAAGGGCGCCGGAGCCCTCGTGAAGCTGAGGCAGAGAGGGATCCGAGCTCCCCTACCATCAATTCCTCTGGCTTATGTCCGCTCCCTGGCGAACAAGATGGACAAACTGCTGCTTCTCATCTCAACGAACCCGGACGTTAGCGGATCCGCCGCCCTGTGCTTCACTGAATCGTGGCTCACCGAACTCGTCCCCGACCATGCTGTGCAGCTACCTGGATTTAGGCTAGTCCGCGCCGATCGCAGCATGGAGCTCACGGATAAAACAAAGGGAGGTGTTCTATGTTTATATATTAATGAAGGTTGGTGTACTGATGTCACAGTGTTGAAAGAGTCTTGGGACCCTCTCCTAAAAACACTTTTCATAAACTGCTGGTTGTTCTATTCACCACGTGAGTTCTCCTCGATCGTAATGGCGGCTGTTTACATTCCACCACACGCACGTGCGATCGGAGCCACGTAGCTGCTGGCTGACCAGGTAACAGACATTTACCACTGATCATTGTTTTTAGGTGTTAACAGAGCGAACCTCCAGAGCGACACAGACATTGGAACACTGCTACTCTGTAATAAAGGACGCATACCGCTCTGTGCCCCGTGCAGCTTTAGGACTCTCGGACCACTGTCTAGTTCATCTGATCCCAACCTACAGGCAGAAATTAAAAACTTCTAAGCCTGTGGTGAGGACTGTGAGGAAATGGACAGTGGAGTCAAAGCAGGACCTCCAAGCCTGCTTTGACTGCACCGATTGGGGTGTTTTTGAAGCTGCATCTTCAGACCTGCATGCACTCACCGATACTGTGACATCATACATCAGCTTTTGTGAGGACTTGTGTGTGCAGACTAAGATCTTCTGCACGTACAACAACAACAAACCGCGGTTTACACCAAACCTTAGGATGCTGCGCAAAGCCAAGGAGGAGGCCTACAGGAGTGGGGACCGGGACCTGTTCAGTCAGACCAGGAACACACTGAACCGATAGGTCAGGAAAGCCAAGAGGTGCTATGGGGAGAGCCTGGAGAGACACCTCTCCGCCAACCCTGATCCAACAGTGTGGAAAGGCCTGCAGAGCATCACGGGCTTCAAGAAACGAACCCACTGTCCTGTGGAGAACCCAAGGCTTGTAAACCAGCTAATCAGGTTTTACTACAGGTTTGAACGGTACACCCACACAACTGGACCGCCTACATCACAATCAACATACACACCGCCCCCAATAACCACCCTGTTCACACCTTCATCGTCGTTATCACCTACTTTCTCTCTTTCAGAATCCGCGCCCGCAGTTCAGATCAGCGAGGAGGTGCGTCAGATGTTCCGGAGACAAAAGGTCAGGAAGGCACCAGGCCCAGATGGCGTGTCCCCCTCCTGCCTTAAAGTCTGTGCTGAACAACTGGCACCCACCTTTGCATGGATCTTCAACCTTTCCCTGGAGGTGTGTGAAGTGCCCTCGTGCTTCAATAGCTCCACCATCGTACCGGTGGCCAAGAAGCCCGCCATGACAGACCTGTCGCCCTGACATCTGTGGTCATAAAATCCTTTGAGAGGCTAGTGTTGAGCCACCTGAAGGACATCACGGCCCCCCTGCAGTTTGCCTACCGAGCAAACAAGTCGGTGGACGATGCGGTCAACATTGGACTGCACTACATCCTGCGCCACCTAGACACCCCAGGGACATACGCCAGGATCCTGTTTGTGGACTTCAAGATTCAAGAGTTTTTTATTCGCCATGTTTGAGCATGCCAAATTATTTGACTTCGGTAAATCACAGCCTCTGTTCAACATTTAGGTGACTACTAACAACACTCAGGACATGTGAAAAATGGCAAATATTCTCAAACATCCCCTGATCTTAAACTCCCAAAGGGCAAGGAAAAACTCAAAACTCCAACTAGGGGAATGAGAAACCTTGAAAAGAGACCACAGATGAGAAGGCCCCTTATCCAGGATGACCAGGCTGCAATGGATGCAGAGAGGACACATAGTACAAACAGTGTAGACAAATTCAAAAAAGGTGTGGAGAGAAGGATGTTATTGCACAGTAATGACTCTGAGACTCTAAGAGTGGTGTGAGTTCATCAGAGCAACAGCCTGGGGGAAGAAGCTGTCTCTGTGTCTTCTGGTTTTGGCGCGCCAAGCTCTATAACGCCGTCCGGAGGGGAGTAGTTCAAACAGACTGCGACCTGGGTGAGAAGGGTCTTTAGAGATGCTCCTCGCATGTTTCCTGATCCTGGACAGGTACAAGTCTTGGATAGATGGGAGGTTGATTCCAATTATCTTTTCTGCAGTCCTGATTGTCCGTTGCAGTCTGTGCTTGTCTTGTTTGGAGGCCGATCCAAACCAGGCAGTGATGGAGGTGCAGAGAACAGACTGGATGATGGCAGTGTAGAAGGTCTTCAGAAGCAGGTTGAACTTCTTGAGCTGTCTCAGGAAGTACAGCCTCTGTTGGGCCTTCTTCCGGACAGAGTCTATGTGGCCGGTCCATTTCAGGTCCCGAGAGATTGTGGTTCCCAGGAACTTGAAGGTGTCTGTGGAGTGAATAGTATTACTGCGGATAGTGAGGGGTAAAAGTGGTGAAGGGTCACGCCTGAAGTCCACTGTCATCTCCACGGTCTTGAGCGGGTTCAGCTCCAGGTGGTTTTGGCTTCACCAATGGACCAGCCGCTCCACTTCCTGTCTGTACGCAGTCTCATCACCGTCCTGGATCAGTCCGATGAGAGTGGTGTCATCTGCATACTTCAGGAGCTTCACAGGAGAGTCACCTGAGGAGAAATCGTTGGTGTAGAGAAAGAAGAGCAGTGGGGAGAGGACGCACCCCTGAGGGGCTCCAGTATTGGTGGTCCGGGTGTCAGATGTGATGCCCCCCAGCCTCACACGCTGTCTCCTGTTGGTCAGGAAGCTGGTGATCCACTGACAGGTGGAGGCAGCCACCGCAAGCTGAATGAGCTTCTGTTGGAGGATGTCAGGAGCGATGGTGTTGAACGCCGAGCTGAAGTCCACGCACAGGATCCTGGCGTACGTTCCTGGGGTGTCCAGGTGGTGCAGGATGTAGTGCAATCCCATATTGACCGCATCATCCACCGACCTGTTTGCCCGGTAGGCAAACTGCAGGGGGTCAAACAGGGGGGGCCCGTGACATCCTTCAGAAGGTTCAGCACTAACCTCTCGAAAGATTTCATGACCACAGATGTCAGTGCGACAGGTCTACAGTCATTCAAACCTGTGATGGCGGACCTCTTGAAAGGTGGGCCCTAGCTGCTCAGCGCAGATTTTCAAGCAGGAAGGTGACATGCCGTCTGGGCCCGGTGCCTTCCTGGTCTTTTGTCTCTGGAACATCTGGCGCACTTCCTCCTTGCGGATCTGGAGTGCGGGCGCGGCCTCTGCAAGAGAGAGAGTGGGTGACAACGTTGATAGAGGTGTGGGCAGAGCAGTTGTGGGGAGAGGTGTGTATGTAGATTGCGCTGTGACAGCCAAGAACCCGGCCAAAGGTGATCGCCAAGGCCGAAAGACGGGAAGGAAAACAACAGCCCCCACCAAGTCACACACCAAATCGCCCATAATCAGCACCCAACCCCACGGAACCAGCTCTCACCGAACCAGCACCCACTCCCATGGAATCAAACTCTCCTGCGCACTTGCCCCACAGCAAAGACTCATCAACCATCAAACTCGGCCCACACCGGCATGTGCAACTGAATATAAGCTGACCAAAGAACCTTGAACGTTGCCTTTTCTGAATGGAGACTTTCTGCTCTTGAGAATGGTCGCACAAAAGGCTCAGCGCTGTATTGTACTTTCCTGACAACAGAGCTAAATTAACAAGAATTGTGATTGAACTCAACTAACCTGTGTAAGTCTAAATTTTGTTTCAGTGTCTTCGCCTTTTCCTAAAACAGAAAAAGAAAACGAACACGCAGCGAGTAAATTGGATAACAGATGATTGGCTATGCCTTTTGCCGTGAGGCGCGGATAGCGCGCTCCCCGAATTGTGGACCAAATCCAACAGTGTATATGACGCCTTGCTCTTTATATAGGTTTATTGCACAATGCACACAAATATAAACAATAATAAAATACGGAAATAAATAAAAATAGACTAAAACAAAGAAATTCGGCCATTAGGTGACCTTGTTACACAATATGCCGACATTTGTTATTTTTGGGGACACCAACACATAGGACACATAACATAAAATACATATACATATTGTCATATAAAACAGTTAACCAAATGTCTGATTTTTATGTTTTCATGCGCAAAAATAAAAACAAGGAAACACTGTCAAACACCAGACAAGTTTTAAAATAAAAGTTTATTAATATAATAACAAAAGTAAATTTCAACCAGCAATCTAATGTAAAATTGCAATATTAACAATAGTAGTAACAATATTTAGGCGTATATATGGATACACGTTCACTGACTGATCTGTTGATGCACGGGAATTCAGTTCACTCACTGTCTCGTTCGCGAACCAGAAAGTCAGCACTCGTTCACTGAAAAGATCCGTTCTTTTGAACGAATCATTCACTGACGAGCCAACACTACTCTCTCCACCAGGGGTGTCAAACTCGTTTCTACATACGGCCTCGGTAGATGTCAAGTGGGCCGGACCATTAAAATTATACCATATATATATATATATATATATATATATATATATATATATAAAAACCTCTGCTATAAATAACCAAAATATAATGTCTTTCCTTTTTTTTTTTTGATGTAAAGAAGCACAAGAACATTAGGAAAATGCTGAAATTTAATGAAGATTCCTTTTACAAAACATTAATAGCATTACATTAACATTAACATAACTTAAAACATTAACAGTAATGCACTTTAAGATTAAACGAGATTTATAAAGAAAAAGATATTTAAACAATTTACACATGTGCATATAAAATCTAAATTTACTCCCTGCCTACACTTTACAAACTAAGAAGAGTACTATTAAGTGTGTAAAGAAGAAAGTACCATTTTTTTGCCATGTATAATGCGCCCCCATGTATAATACGCACCCTAAAAATGGCATGTTGATGCTGGAAAAAAGCCTGTACCCATGTATAATACGCACCCAAATTTTGACTCCTACTTAAGTCCGTGAACTCAAAATCATTTCAGAAAAAAGATCATCTTTGGGAACAACCGGATGTTATTCTGCCGGTCAGTATCACTGCGCATGCGCTAGCATACTCAATAGCGAAGAAATGTTCCGGATTTGTGTAGGGTGACAGCAAACGAGCAGGTGATCTAGCAAGCGTCTGATACGAGAGCATTGTGTTCGTATGGAGTGTGTGTTTGAAGTGAACAGCAGAGAAGAAAGCGCATCTGTAATGGCGGCCTCCGTATGATATCCGGATTTAAAAAAATATATATATATATTTTTTTTTTTTTTGTACCGATGTATAATGCGCACCCCAGATTTTAGGACAATAAATTAGTTACATTTTGCGCATTATACATGGAAAAAAACGGTATTCACATGTTCAGTAAATGTTGAAACTTCATACATGAAACACACATATACATATATATACAATACATATTGAACATTCATGGAGTTGCATGAACAGTAGAAATCCATCATACTTTTTTGTAGTGAAGTTGCTGACTAACATTAAGCTGCACACTTTTTTAATCATCACTGTAAGGATTCATCTTCACAGAGCTGTATTTTTTCAACGCAAACAGTATCTAAGGCAGAATTTTAAAGTCATTAGACTAGTCTGGACTTCGTTGTACTAAGTTCATTTTGTTTTCACTTGTCAATCACTTCACTGGTTCTTTTATTTCAAACAAGATGTTTTAGGTTGCATTACCTGACATGTTTCGGCTTGTACTTCCGCCTTCATTAGAGTGTCAGGGATGTGGTTGATGGATGAAGGCGTGGCTCACCTGTCAGATTTGACAGATGAGTCACACCCTCTGCTGTCCGTTCACCTCTCCAGAATGCTGTTCCAGGTGGTAGAGAGCATGTAGGCTCCCTCGTCCCTGTTGATGGTCCTCAGGCCCCGCTTGTAGATCTCAATGGCCTCCCTGATCCAGAGATGGGGACTCGAGTCACTGTGACTTGGACTCGAGTCGCTGTTTTGGTGACTTGTGACTTGACTTGACAAAAATAAAACAACTTGAGACTCGACTTGGACTTGGAAGTTAAAGACTCAGGACTTGGCTTGACTTGGGACACGATGACTTGAATGACTTCAGCGTTATTTAGTTTATGTTTTCAGTTTGAATTTAAAATAGTATATAATAATACATTTAAAAAAAGTAATATCAAGAACACGGTAGAAGCGCAGGCTGAGAATGGCGTTGTCATGATTGGATCGCTACCCTGTCAATCAATCAGTCGTGCCCTCTCTACCTACCTAACGTGTTTATTGTAGAATAATGCCCCTTTATATCAGACATGCACAAACATGTCAGCGGGAGCGGTACCGCGAGTCATCACCTTCGGCTATCGTAATTACTTTTATGACGGCAAAAGACGGATAGCACAGTGCAAGATATGCAACAGAAACATTTCAGACAGCCAGACGACAACTTCAAACTTTGTCCGTTTGAAGTCTATAGAGCTCTGGTGTCTCCAGATGTTAGAGATGAAACATAAAATGTTTCTCATGCTCTTTAATGTGTTTCTCCTTTCAGATTTTTTTCAGATCATTTTTTTTTATATTTGCAACTCAAATGTGTCAGACACTGTCGGCAGACGTTCATTTGTTTAGATTGAGCTGTCAATCATTGTATGAGGTAGTTTCTTTTTTGTTTGATTCCATGGTGTATTTTACTGAATATCAGTAATTACAGTGCAAATCCAAATTATTGTCATATTTTTTAAACAGGTTAGACACATTGGACAATGATGGTTACTTAAAGTTACTTATATCTTGTCTTTTCACGTTACTAAGATCAGATACTGCGATATTAATAATAATATATTAATAATAATATTAATTGCAATAATAAGGTGACTTGGACTTGACTTGACCTATTTAAGGACTTGACTTGACTTGCCCAACTTGAGACTTGAAGGTTAAGACTTGAGACTCACTCGAGACTTGCACATGTGTGACTTGGTCCCATCTCTGCCCTGATCCAACGCTGATGTTTGTTTTCTTCGGTGCGGATGACTCTGGCCTTTTCCCAGTCCATGATGTGATTTTCTCTTTTGCAGTGGTCGGTAATGGCTGACTTGTAGTGTTCCTGTTCTGCTTGTTGTTTTATTGCTCTTGTTTGTCTTGTTGCTGTTTCCTTCTCACACTCCTTCTTGTGTTCTGTTTTTCTTGTGATGAAGTTCCTCCCTGTCGCCCTGATGTATGATTTATTGCATGATTTGCATGGGATCTCGTATATAGAGTTGCATTTATTTGCATTTATATTTAATTGCAGCAGACACAGAGACAGCTTCTCCCCCCAGGCTGTTGCTCTGATGAACTCGCACCACTCTTAGAGTCTCAGAGTCATTACTGTGCAATAACATCCAACTCTCCACACCTTTTTTGAATTGTCTACACTGTTTGTACTATGTGTCCTCTGCATCCATTGCAGCCTGGTCATCCTGGAAGAGGGACCCTCCCATCTGAGGTTTCTTCTCAAGGTTTCTCATTTCCCCTAGCTGGAGTTTTGAGTTTTTCCTTGCCCTCTTGGGAGTTTAGATCAGGGGATGTTTGAGAATATTTGCCATTTTTCACATGTCCTGAGTGTTGTTAGTCACCTAAATGTTGAACAGAGGCTGTGATTTACTGAAGTCAAATTCCTTGTTTGGCACGCTCGAACATGGCCAATAAAAAACTCTTGAATCTTGAATCTCTTATTTTCCGGGTTGACTCTGTCTTTTGGGTGAACCAGTATCTGACAGAGTGTTGTGTGTGGTTTGATAGGTGTGTTTATGTTGTATTTTTTCATGGCTCTTTTGATGCGTTCCGTAATTCCTCTCACATACGGCAACGTCACCATTCTGCTGGGTTCTTGTTTCTGTGTTTGTTTGTTTTCTTTCCCCCTGTGTTGTGTATTTTTTGTTTTTTTTACCTGTTCTGCACCTTTAGTTATTGCCCATTGTGGATACTGACATTTTTTGAGTGCGTGTTGTATGTGTTTTTCTTCTTGTGTTATGTCCTCCGGGTCCGTGATTATTGTCGTGTGTTCTTATAGTGTTCTGACTACTGACAGTTTGTGTATAGTGGGATGTTCTGATGTCCAGAGGAGGTATTGGTCGGTGTGTGTGGGTTTTCTGTGTACTTTTATTTTTGTCTCCGTTGTCTGTGTGGTGTATGTTGATGTCTAGAAAGGCTATGGATCGATCTGTTTCTTCTTCATGAGTGAATTTGATGTTACCGGTGGTGTCTATGGTGTTGAGGTGGTCTGTGAGTGCTTTTGAAAGGTTGTATGTGACTGACCCTATGCTGTCTACGATGGGGCGGAGAGGTGTACCTGGTTTATGGATTTTTGGTGTGCCATAGATTCTGGGGATGATGTTTGCTGTGGGTATTAAGTGATTGTATGACTGTTTGTCTAGTTTATTTTCAATGAGTAGTGGTTTAAGTAATGCTTTGAGTTTATTTTTCCTGTCTTCTGTTGGGTCTTTTTTTACTACTTCATAGGTGCCGTCCTGTAGTAGCTGTTGCTCGATTCTTCGTAAGTGTCTGTGTCCATAATTACTGTTGTTCTGCCTTTGTCCGCTGGGAGGATTGTAATGTCTTTATTTTTTGCTAGTGTGATCATTGCGTTTGCTTCCTGTTTTGTAATATTACTGGGTGGTGATTTAGCCGTTTTTAATATACCTGCAACTTCATTGCGTAGTGCTGCTTTTTGTCCTGGATTATGTATTTTTTCGCATGCTAGCTCCCTGGCTAAAATGAAATCATCGAGGGGTATGCTTTTGGGTGTGATCACGTAGTTGAGTCCTTTTGCTAGTATGCTGCGTTCTGCCTGAGTGAGTTTGTGGCTTGACATATTGTGAATTCATTTATCGTTGATGTGTGTGTGTTCCGATTGTGTCTTCTTTTGTGCAATGAGTCTGTCCAATATCTCGATGTGTCGTTTTTTTGTGGCGGCAAATTCCTGTATGTTATCTAAATATCTGTGTAGTGTTGTTTCTGTGTTATTGTCCAGGGCATACCGGTGTTTGAATTGCTCCGTCAGTCGCTGTAGTTCATCGTTGATGTTGTTGAGTTTGTTGGTTGTGCAGCGTATCCGTTCTTTGACCAGAGTCATCCGCACTCTCCTGATAATGCTTTCTGCGTTCCTCGTCGGGATTGGGTTCTTGATTGTCAGGCTGGCCGGTGTTACTTCTTCATCCCGACAACGTAGATTGAACCTCAGGTGGTTCCTGTAGTGAGCTCGTTTTTTCGTCAGCTTTTCGAGGAGGCAAAATTCCTTGACACAGATTTCTCCATAACTTCTTTGTAATAGTTGTACTAAGTTCATTTGACCTAGTTACCTTTACGTAGTCTGGACTTGTTTTTGTTCCTGATACTTGGTGTTAGAAAAATGTATATATATATATATATATTATCATGCGTTCTCTAATCAATGCTTTACCGCAATATTACTGCAATATATGCTTGCTGTTTTTATGATGTACCACAGAAGGACAGTCCTTTCTAACAAAGACCACTTTGTTAGACAACGTGCCTCATTGCTGTCTTGCACCCCAGATGAACCTCCAAGTGACCATTAAAGTCAGGGTTTCCTAACTATCTTGATCGTAGGATTAGGTTAGAATGTATATAGCCAGTAATAAATAACTTAGCTTGTTGCATCCTACACAATGTCGTAAAACTTCCCTTGCTATGTTTTAACTAGAGGTCAAAGGTTTTTTCTTCTGTATCCAGTCCACTCAAACTCCTCTTCCCAGATGTTCTTATCAGTATGTAAACACCTAGTGATTTTTCCTTACGAGACAAAGCCCACATGCTTTCCTCCTCCCCTTTAGTCTCTTATGTCTCACACTGTGGGTAGGGCAAATCCAAATAAAAAGAGCGGGAGTGCCTACAGATATTTAGTGTGTGTAGAGATTGTTGTAAGCTATCTGTACTGCACTCCTCGCGAGAAAAGACTTAATATTCTGTCTCACTTGTGGTTTGTTTGCTGTTGCTCTTCTTAATAGTTATTCAGTCAGCGAAATAAACCTGACACATGGCAACTTTTGGCCTGTACAAGTGCATCAATACCAGGTGCCATGTCCTGACTAGCTGTCACTTTCAGAATGTCATTTAACTGCTTGTTTGTTAGCCTTGAACGCATTTTTGTTTTATTGATATTCATTACTGAGAAAATTTGTTCACAAAGGTAGGTTGTCCCAAACATGCGCAAACTTTTAGCAGTTAGGGATGTTAATTTGCGGTACCCTGGTAGTAGATACTGATCAAATTTGTCCAGACTTACGGAGGCCAATTTGCCCTTCAAATCAAAGTCAAGTCAAAGTCAGCTTTATTGTCAATCTCTTCACATGTCAAGACACACAAAGAAACCGAAATTACGTTTTCTCTATCCCACGGTGACAAGACATATTACACGATAGACATACAAGTAAACGACACAATATAAAAACAAGAAGGCACAAACAATAAATAATAAGAGTGATGAATGAATAATAAATAAACAGATAACACAATAAATAAGAGGAGCAAAACGGAGCAAGTGTGCATACAGCAGACAGTAAGCACAGCGCAAAAGTACAGGACGCTACGCAGAAAGGGGACGCGAGTTCAGGATCCTCACAGCCTGGAGTATGAAGCTGTTGTTGAGTCTGGTGGTGCGGGAGCTCAGGCTCCTATACCTCTTCCCAGAGGGCAGAAGATCAAACAAAGAGTGAGCGGGGTGACTCGCATCACTCACAATCGTGGTCGCCTTGCGGGTGAGATGGGAGATGTAAATGTCTTTCAAGGAGGAGAGTGAAGCACCAATAATCTTACCAGCCGTGTTCACTATGCGCTGCAGGGCCTTCAAGTTGTAGTCAGTGCAGCCGCCACCCCAAACAGCAATACAGCTGGAGAGGAGAGCTGAATCTGTATGTCTTCGGCTTTTGTGGTGTCCATCATTAGCACCAACTCAAGAAACTCTTCAGTAACAGTCAATGTCTCATCAACTCCACAAACAACAACGGAAAATGCAATAAATGACTTGACTCTCTGTTTCAATTGACTGTCTAAATTTGCTGTTTGGTCCGAAATCCTCTCTACTATAGCATTCCTCGTCAGGCTAATGTAATGAGCAAAAGCTTGTTGCTTATCGGGACGTACAAGTTCAGCCGCCTTCATCATGCATTGTTTAACAAAGTCACCATCGGAATACGGCTTTGATGCTAATGCTATTTCGCTGGCAATCAGGAAGCTGGCTTTTACCAGGGATGAAAACTTTCTGCGGATCTGCGGAGTTCCGTGGTTTTTTTCCGTCGAAAGTATTTTCGTGAATCGTGTAAATCCGTTAAGGAAATTGTTTTTTTATATAAGGGGGGAGCGGCCGGTGAGTCGCGAGCATTTCCCCCGCCCGCCGCGACGGCATATACAGGACTGTCTCAGAAAATTAGAATATTGTGATTAAGTTCTTTATTTACTGTAATGCAATTGAAAAAACAAAAATGTCATACATTCTGGATTCATTACAAAACAACTGAAATATTGCAAGCATTTTATTATTTTAATATTGCTGAGTATGGCTTACAGCTTAAGAAAACTCAAAAATCCTATCTCAAAATATTAGAATATTTCCTCAGACCAAGTACAAAAAAAGATTTAAATTGGCTAAACAAAATCAATCATTTGAAAATGTCAATTAATGCACTCAGTACTTGGTTGGGAATCCTTTTGCACGGATTACTGCATCAATGCGGCGTGGCATGGAGGCAATCAGCCTGTGGCATTGCCCAGGATGCTTCAATAGCAGCATTTAGGTCATTTGCATAGTTGGGTCTGGTGTCTTTCAGCTTCTTCTTCACAATACCCCACAAATTCTCTATAGGGTTCACGTCAGGGGAATTGGCAGGCCGATCGAGGACAGTCATTCCATGGTCAGTACACCATTTACTGGTGGTTTTGGCACTGTGGGCAGGTGCCAGATAATGCTGGCAAATGAACTACCGTAATTTTCGGACTGTAAGTCGCTCCGGAGTACAAGTCGCATCAGCCATAAAATGCCCAAAAAAGTGAAAAAAACAAACATATATAAGTCGCTCCGGAGTATAAGTTGCATTTTGGGGGACAATTTATTCGACAAAATCCAACACCAAGAACAGTCATGAACGAGCAACAACAGGCTAAACAATAGGTATGCTAACGTGACAAACACAAACGAAGAGCTGAGAACGGCCCTGACGTAACATTCAGAGTTATTAAAAAAAAAACGATTACATAAATAACACGTTTATAAAACCATCTGTGTCACTCTAATTCATTAAATCCATCGATCGTCCTTTGCCAACAATGTGTGCGCGCCGCTGACGGCACTTGCACTTCAAAATATTCCACAGGCCCATATAACGATATATAAATTAGAAATCAAATAAGTATTATATAATCATTAAATCCATCGGTCGTCCTTTGTCAACAACGCCGCGCGTGAGCCCTGGCGTCAGCCTCGTCGTTATTCCACAGATCTAGTATATAAATCAAAGTCGAAAGTCAAAGTCTGCTTTATTGTCAATCTCTTCACATGTTAAGACACACAAAGAAACCAAAATTACGTTTCCTCTATCCCACGGTGACGAGACATAGCACACGATAGACATACAAGTAAACGACACAAAATAAAAACAAGAAGGCACAAACAATAAATAATAAGAGTGATGAATAAATAATGAATAAACAAATAACCCAATAAATAAGAGAAAAACGGAGCATGTGTGCATACAGCAGACAGTAAGCATAGCGCAAAAGTACAGGACGCTACGCAGAAAGGGGGAGAGAGTTCAGGATCCTAACAGCCTGGAGTATGAAGCTGTTGGTGAGTCTGGTGGTGCGGGAGCGCAGGCTCCTGTACCTCTTCCCAGAGGGCAGAAGATCGAACAAAGTGTGAGCGTGGTGACTCACATCACTCACAATCGCGGTCGCCTTGCGGGTGAGATGGGAGGTGTAAATGTCCTTCTAGGAGGGGAGTGAAGCACCAATAATCTTACCAGCCGTGTTCACTATGCGCTGCAGGGCCTTCAAGTTGTAGTCAGTGCAGCCGCCACCTCAAACAGCAATACAGCTGGAGAGGACGCTCTCAATGGTGCCACGGTTAAACGTAGTCATGACGGCCGGAGGAGCGCTTGCTCGCCTGAGTTTCCGCAGGAAGTACAGGCGGCGCTGGGCCTTCTTCTCCAATGATGCGGTGTTGGTGGACCAGGAGAGATCCTCACTGATGTGCACCCCCAAGAACCTGGCGCTGCTCACTCTCTCCACCACAGCACCGTTGATGGTCAGTGGCAAGTGTTGGGTGTGACCCTTCCGGAAGTCAACAACAATCTCCTTGGTCTTGTCGACGTTCAGCAGGAGGTTGTTGTCCCTGCACCACGTGGTCAGAAGGTCAACCTCCAACCTCTATTGAGTCTTGTCTCCCTTGGTGATGAGACCCACCAGAGTCGTGTCGTCAGGAAACTTCACAATGCGGTTGTTGTCATGCGTCAGTAGGGTGAAGAGCAGCGGACTGAGCACGCAGCCTTGGGGGGCCCCTGTGCTCAGCGTGATGCTGGCGGAGATTTTGTCGCCAACATACATATATGTATATATATATATATATATATATATATATATATATATGTATATATATATATATATATATATATATATATATATATATATATATATATATGTATATATATATATATATATATATATATATGTGTATATATATATATATATATATATATATATATGTGTATATATATATATATATATATATATATGTGTATATATATATATATATATATATATATATATATATGTGTATATATATATATATATATATATATATGTGTATATATATATATATATATATATATATATATATATATATATATATATATATATATATATATATATATATATATATATATATATATATATATATGTGTATATATATATATATATATATGTGTATATATATATATATATATATGTGTATATATATATATATATATATATGTGTATATATATATATATATATATATGTGTATATATATATATATATATATATATATGTGTATATATATGTGTATATATATGTATATATATGTATATATTGTTAAGGCTACAATATAGTTATATATATATATATATATATATATTGTAGCCTTAACAAAGTACGAGGAAAGACGTGGGTTTGGTAAACGGCTCTTTTTTTTAACAAAACAAACTTCCAGGCGTGTGGCGGCGTGGACTTCCAGCCACGGACGTGGAAGAGAAATCCATAGAATAGGACCGGGCGTGCGTAAAAGCCATGACCGAGCCCCATCCACCGTCCCCGGACAGCCACCCGGCCGAGCGCCGGCCCTTGACTTCCATCCACGAAGGTGAAAGAGAGCTCCCTAGAGTAGGACCGGGCGTGGGTAAAAGCCATAATAGTTTTTCAAACCTTCTGTGTTAGGTTTTGCAGAATATCTTCATCGTATGATTATGTTGGAATATAACCTGTAATAATTTAACTAGCTTGTCCTGTCTAGACAAAAGTAGTTGACCAAAGTGCTAAGATCTTTTCAACTGATTGACCAGACGCAGAGGAAGCAATCAAAGTTGCTTTGTTTACAGAACGTCGTGAAAGGTCCCCTGCTATGCTTTGATCAGCAGGGGACCGTCTTCACCTTATCCTGTGTGTTCCAACACCCCCACTTTCAACCCCACTCTGTTTCTCTCAATAAACAAGCACCTGACGAGGCCTGAGTCAGACTTCATTCGACCATCGCTGTAAGCACAGCGACGAGTGAACTCTCCGCCTGGAGGTGTCTAAAATGACTTGCTTGACTCCTGTGTGGTTCTTGCAAAATAAGTTAGAGTGAGGACCACCCTAACATTCTGTGTCACTCCAAATCCTTAAATCCTTCAAACTCTTCGTCCGCCGTGTCACTTAGAAACAAAGCCGCTAATGATGCCGGTAGTACGTGGGGCCCTTCGTCATCTTCGTCATCCCGTGATCAATCTTTGTCCTTTATGTAAACAACCGCCACGCCACACCGCCTCGCGCTGCTGACGTCACTTGAAATTCAAATTACAGTAATCCCTTGCTACATCGCGGTTCGTTTATCGCGGTTTCACTTTCTTTTGGGGGGGGGGGAGTTTTGAAAAAAAAACATATATAAGTAGCTTATTATAAGTCGCCCCCCCACCCAAACTATGAAAAGAAATGCGACTTATAGTCTTAAAATTACGGTAATCTTCTCCATAGAGCCTTTCAGCAGATGTAGTGCTCTAAAATCTCTTGGTACACAGCTGCATTTACTCTAGACTTGATGAAACACACCAGCAGCTGACATGGTTTCCCAAACCATCGCTGACTGTAGGAACTTCACACTGGATTTCAAGCAACTTGGATTTTGCTTCTCTCCAGCCTTTCTCCAGCCTCTGGCGCCTAGACTTCCAAATGAAATACAAAACTTGCTTTTGTCTGATAAGAGGACTTTGGACCACTCTGGAACTGTCAAGTGCTTATTTTCCATAGCCCAAGTCAGACGCTTCTTCCGTTGTCTTGAGTTCAGAAGTGGCTTGACCATGGAAATAAGGCTATTGTAGCCCATTTCCCGGACACGTCTGTGAACAGTGGCTTTTGATACCTGGACTCTAGCTTCAGTCCACTGTCTTTGAAGCTCCCCCAAATTCTGGAACCGACTCTTCTTCACAATGCTGTTAAGGCTGCGGTCATCTCTCTTGGTTGTGCGGCATTTCCTGCCACATTTCCCCCTTCCAACAGAATTTTTGTGGATGTGCTTTGAAACTGCACTCTGTGAACAGCTTGCTCTTTGAGAAATTTCTTTTTGTGTCTTACCTCCTGATGGAGAGTGTCAATGATGGGCCTCTGGACAGCAGACAGATCAGCAGTCTTCCCATACTTGTGATTTAGTTTACTGAACCAAGCTGAGTGTTTTTCAAGGCTCAGGGAACCCTTGCAGGTGTTTGAAGTTAATTAGACCATTCAAGTGATTAGTTGAATAGCCTACTAGTATACTTTTTCATGATATTCTAATATTTTGAGATAGGATATTTGAGTTTTCTTAAGCTGTACGCCATAATCAGCATATTAAAATAATAAAAGGCTTGCAATATTTCAGTTTGGTTGTAATGAATCCAGAATGTATGACATTTTTGTTTTTTTAATTGCATTACAGAAAATAAAGAACTTTATCACAATAATTTTCCGAGACAGTCATGTATATATAGTATATATATACGTATATACGTATATACATATATATATATATATATACCGTCTTTTTCCGTGCATAATGCGCAAAATTTAAATAATTTATTGTCCTAAAATCTGGGGTGCGCATCATGCATGGGTACAACCATTTTTGAAGAAAATCTCGGCGGCGGAAATTCGGATCCGATGCGCAGAACGGATGCGCAAGACACGTCAGCGATATGAAGAGCGACAGTTCCGTTCTCTACCTATTAGTTTCAATTCACAGTTTAATTAGCAGTTTCATCAAGATGGTTAAGAGAGCAAGTTATGGTATATCATTTTAAAAGAAAGTCATTGAAGTGGCAGAAAAATTAATAAATTAGTAATAGTCCTCTTCTCTGCTTGTCTGACAATGAATGTGATAGTTTAATACAATCAGCAAATAACAAAATGCGTATTACAGGTAATATTTTATTTCACAACACTTTGCCTTGTTCCTTTCTTCTCTGCTGTCCACTTCAAACACGCTCCATACGAACACAATGCTCTCGTATCAGACGCTTGCTCAATCACCTGCTCGTTTGCTGTCACAATGTACCCTACACAAATCCGAAACATTTCTTCGCTATCAAGTTTGCTACCGCATGCGCAGTGATACTGACCGGCAGAATAACATCCGTTTGTTCCCAAAGATGATCTTTTTTCTGAAATAATTTTACGTTTACGGACTTTATTAAGAGTAAAAATATGGGTGCGTATTATGCATGGGGGCGCATTATGCACGGAAAAAAACAGTACCGTTTTTTTCCGTGTATAGTGCGCAATATTTTACTAATTTATTGTCCTAAAATCTGGGGTGCGTATTATACATGGGTACAAAGAAAAAAAATTTTAATTTTTTTTTTTTTAATTTTTTTTTTTTTTTAATAAAGTCATGGTACAACAAAACCAACAACAAGACTGACCGACAAAGTCGTGGAACAAAAAGACAGGGTGACATTACCAAAGACAGGAACAGAATGACAGTAACACATGCAATGATCCAACGGTGAGCGAGGGGCAGACAGGACTTAAATACAAAACACGTTACATCGATTGAGGTGACACAGGAAGAGCGGGGTGACACGAACAGAAACTATGGCAACCTAGACACATAGCAAAACTGGGGACGAGACATGACAAATCTCCCCCGAAATAAAACTCACCTTTCTTCTTGTTTGTTGTCAATCGCGCATAGCATTCAGCCATCCTGCCCAACACACTTAGTAAAATTCATAATTGACGACACATCGTTTGATGCGATGGTGCAATCCTCGATGGTGTGTTATTGTCAAATATTGTTTGTTTTTTAATCTCCATCCCGGACGTCATACGGAGGCCGCCATTACAGATGCGCAGAACGGTTGCGCAAGACACGTCAGCTATATAAAGAGCGAGAGTTCAGTTCTCCACCTATTAGTTTCAATTCACAGTTTAATTAGCAGTTTCAATCAGCAAATAACAAAATGCGTATTACAGGTAATATTTTATTTCACAACACTTTGCCTTGTTCCTTTCGTCTCTGCTGTTCATTTCAAACACGCGCCATACGACCGCAATGCTCTTGTATCAGACGCTCGCTCGATCACCTGCTAGTTTGCCGTCTGTCACAATGTACCCTACACAAATCCGAAACATTTGTTGCGGCTCCGAGTCACGACGAGGGGCAAGTTTTGGTTTCCAAGGTTGTTTTTATTCCTCTTCAACGTATCTCCCATACAGAGCCGCCTCATTCCCCTGCGCACGGAGCGCGGTGGTGCGTTTAGGGGCAGTCGGAGAAATCAACGCCTACAAAAAAAATGACATCCAGCCTAGTTAAGACCATACCAAAGACTTTAAAAATGGGACCCATTGCCTCCCTGCGTGTGTGACGATCTTTGGGACTTAAAAAAAAAAATAAAATAAAAAAATTTAAAAAAAATTAAAAAAATTCATAAAAATTGGGTGCGTATTATACATGGGTACAAGCTTTTTTCCAGCATCAGCATGCCATTGTTAGGGGTGCGTACTATACATGGGGGCGCACTATACACGGAAAAAAACGGTATATATCCATCCATCCATTTTCCGAACCGCTTAGTCCCCACAGGGGTCGCGGGCGTGCTGGAGCCTATCCCAGCTGTCATCGGGCAGTAGGCGGTACACCCTGAACCGGTTGCCAGCCAATCGCAGGGCACACAGAGACAAACAACCATTTGCACTCGCACTCACACCTGGGGACAATTTGGAGTCTTCAATCGGCCTACCAAGCATGTTTTTGGGATGTGGGAGGAAACCGGAGTGCCCGGAGAAGACCCACGGGGGCCCGGGGAGAACATGCAAACTCCACACAGGGAGGGCCGGAGGTGGAATTGAACCCGCACTCTCCTAACTGGGAGGGTGTATATATATATATATATATATATATATATATATATATATATATATATATATATATATATATATATATGTATGTATATGTATATATATATATATATATATATAAGGCAAAGGCAAGGACTTTGGCGGTCTAATCCCCGGCTGTAGAAGCTGGCTCTTGGGACATGGAATGTCACCTCTCTGGCTGGAAAGGAGCCCGAGCTGGTGTGCGAGGCAGAAAAGTTCCGACTAGACATAGTCGGACTTGCCTCCACGCACAATTTGGGTTCCGGTACAAGCCCTCTCGAGAGGGCCTGGACTCTCTTCCACTCTGGAGTTGCCCACGGTGAGAGGCGTTGAGCAGGTGTGGGTATACTTATTGCCCCCCGGCTGGGCGCCTGCACATCGGGGTTCACCCCCGGAAAAAAAGAGGGTAGCCTCCCTCCGCCTTCGGGTGGGGGGATGGGTCCTGACTGTTGTTTGCGTCTATGCACCAAACGGCAGCTCAGAGTACCCTACCTTCTTGGAGTCCCTGGAGGAAATGCTGGCGAGCGCTCCTTCTGGGGGCTCCATCGTTCTACTGGGTGACTTCAATGCTCACGTGGGCAAAGACAGTGAGACCTGGAAGGCGTGATTGGGAGGAACGGCCCCCCCGATCTGAACCCGAGCGGTGTTCTATTATTGGACTTCTGTGCTCAACATGGATTTTCTATAATGAACACCATGTTCAAACATAAGGGTGTCCATGTGTGCACTTGGCACCAGGACACCCTAGGCCGCAGTTCGATGATCGACTTTGTAGTCGTGTCATCGGATTTGCGGCCGCATGTTTTGGACACTCGGGCGAAGAGAGGGGCGGAGCTGTCAACTGATCACCACCTGGTGGTGGGTTGGCTCCGATGGTAAGGGATGATGCCGGTTCGACCTGGCAGACCCAAACGTGAGGGTCAGCTGGGAACGTCTGGCGGAATCCCCTGTCAGGAAGAGCTTCAACTCCCACCTCCGGCAGAGCTTTTTCCACGTCCCGGGGGAGGCGGGGGACATTGAGTCCAAGTGGACCTTGTTCAGCGCCTCCATTGTTGAGGCGGCCGACCGGAGCTGTGGCCGTAAGGCGTAAGGTGGTGCCTGTCGTAGGGGCAATCCCCGAACCCGCTGGTGGACACCGGCGGTAAGGGATGCCGTCAAGCTGAAGAAGCAGTCCTATCGGGCCGTTTTGGCCTGCGGGACTCCGGAGGCAGCTGACGGGTACCGGATGCCTGAGCGGAACGCGGCTTCGGCGGCTGCTGAGGCAAAAACCCGGGCGTGGGAGGAGTTTGCCGAGGCCATGGAGAATGACTTCCGGACGGCTTTGAGGAAATTCTGGTCCACCATCCGGCGTCTCAGGAGGGGGAAGCAGTGCAACGTCAACACTGTTTACAGTGGAGATGGCGTGCTACTGACCTCGACTCGGGACGTCGTGTGTCGGTGGGGAGAATACTTCGAAGACCTCCTCAATTCCACCTACACGCCTTCCATTGTGGAAGCAGGGCCTGGGGACTCTGAGGCGGACTCTCCAATCTCTGGGGTCAAAGTCACTGAGGTAGTTAAAAAACTCCTCGGTGGCAAGAGATGAGATTCGCCCGGATTTTTTAAGGGCTCTGGATGTTGGCGGGCTGTCATGGCTGACACGTCTCTACAACATCGCGTGGACATCGGGGACAGTGCCTCTGGATTGGCAGACTAGGGTGGTGGTTCCCCTCTTTAAGAAGGGGGACCGAAGGGTGTGTTCCAATTACAGGGGAATTACACTCCTCAGCCTCCCTGGTAAGGTCTATTCAGGGGTGCTGGAGAGGAGGGTCCGTCGGGAGGTCAAACCTCGGATTCAGGAGGAACAGTGTGGCTTTCGTCCTGGCCGTGGAACAGTGGACCAGCTCTTCACCCTCAGCAGGATCCTCGAGGGTGCATGGGAGTTTGCCCAACCAGTCCACAAGTGTTTTGTGGACTTGGAGAAGGCATTCGACCGTGTCCCTCGGGAGGTTCTGTGGGGCGTGCTTCGGGAGTACGGGGTACCGAGCCAACTGATAAGGGCGGTTCGGTCCCTGTATCACCGATGCCAGAGTTTGGTCCGCATTTCCGGCAGTAAGTTGGATTCGTTCCCAGTGAGGGTTGGACTCCGCCAAGGCTGCCCTTTGTCACCGATTCTGTTCATAATTTTTATGGACAGACTTTCTAGGCGCATCCGAGGCGTTGACGGTGTCCGGTTTGGGGACCTCAGCATCGCGTCTCTGCTATTTGCAGACGTTGGCTTCTTCAGGCCGTGATCTCCAGCTCTCACTGGAGCGGTTCGCAGCCGTGTGAAGCGGGCGAAATGAGGGTCAGCACCTCCAAATCCGAGTCCATGGTCCTCGATCGCAAAAGGGTGGAATGCCCTCTCCGGATCGGGGATGAGATCCTGCCCCAAGTGGAGGAGTTTAAGTATCTTTGGGTCTTGTTCACGAGTGAGGGGAGGATGGAGCGCGAGATTGACAGGCGGATCGGTGCAGCGTCGGCAGTAATACGGACTCTGTACCGGTCCATCGTGGTGAAGAGAGAGCTGAGCCAAAAGGCAAAGATCTGAATATACCGGTCGATCTATGCTCCTACCCTCACCTATGGTCACGAGCTATGGGTTATGACCGGAAGAACGAGATCCCGGATACAAGCGGCCGAAATGAGTTTTCTCCGCAGGATGTCCGGGCTCTCCCTTAGAGAAAGGGTGAGAAGTTCGGTCATCCGGGAGAGACTCGGAGTAGAGTCGCTACTCCTCCACGTTGAGAGGAGCCAGATGAGGTGGCTCGGGCATCTCATCAGGATGCCTCCTGGTCACCTCCCTGGGGAGGTGTTCCGGGCATGTCCCACCGGTAGGAGACCCCGAGGATGACCCAGGACGCGCTGGAGAGACTATGTCTCTCAGCTGGCCCGGGAACGCCTTGGGATCCCTCGGGATGAGCTAGATGAAGTGGCTGGGGAGAGGGAAGTCTAGGAGTCCCCCCTGAAGCTGCTGCCCCCGTGACCCGACCCCGGATAAGCGGAAGAAGATGGATGGATGGATATTTATCCAACCATCCATTTTCTGAACTGCTTAGTCCCCACGGGGGTCGCGGGTGTGCTGGAGCCTATCCCAGCTGTCAACCGGCAGTAGGCGGGGGATGCCCTGAACCGGTTGCCAGCCAATCACAGGGCACACAGAGACAAACAACCATTTGCACTCGCACACTTTGGAGTGCCCAATCGGCCTACCAAGCATGTTTTTGGGATGTGGGATGAAACCGGAGTGCCCGGAGAAAACCCACGCGGGCCCGGGGAGAACATGCAAACTCCACACGGGGAGGGCCGGAGGTGGAATCGAACCCGCACCCTCCTAACTGTGAGGCGGACTTGCAAACCAGTGGATCGCCATGCCGCATTGTGATAATCCCATTATTTTCTTTAATTTTATTTAATTACATAAGAAATTAGGTGTGTTTTGACTGATCCTTCACTTTTGTGTTTCAAATTTGGGCAGGTTTAATCAAATTTATGAGCACAAATCCATAATGAGAAATTTTATGAGCAAATACATAATGTTCTCTCATTAAATTCAAGTAGGGCATTGCAGCATGATGGAGGTGGAATCGAACCCGCACCCTCCCAACTATGAGGTAGACGTGCTACCCAGTGCCCCACCGAGCCGCTATATATATATATATATATATATATTCTCATCCCCATCACTGACTTGTCAGCTCTGGATGAAAGTTGCCAGTTGTTTCCTCAGACCCGCCTGCAATTCGTTGATCTTATCTCTTCTCAGTTGTCCTTGCAAGCCGTCATATTTTTCCCTGTGAAGAGTCTCGTAGTGGCTTCAAATATTATATTCGTTCAATACCGAAACTTGTTGCAAACACACCAAGCACAAAGGTTTTCCGTGCTTATCTATAAATAAATAGGACGTGGTCCATTTTTCATTGAGAATTCTACACTCCGTATCTACTTTTCTCCGTTTGGAAATTGACATTTTGGCAAATGAGGGTGTAGGGGAGGGGTAGAGACCAGGGTTGAAACAACATCGTAACAAGCAGCAATTGGGCCATTGTTACCGTCTGCTGTGTTGGGTCTGTCTTCTCTGATCAAAACAATGTGGTCTTCTACTCTGATCAGAATAGTGTGCCCCATAGCGGATAATCCATGAATTGCATATTAAAAATATTAATTCCGTGTATTTAATGCATTTTTTCACTTTTAAATTCTCCTGCGGGCTTGATCGAACACGGTCCTGATCGAACCTCCTTGCGGGCCGGTACCGGCCCGTGGGCCGTATGTTTGACACCTCTGGTCTACACCAACGATTGCTCCTCAGGTGACTCTTCTGTGAAGCTCCTGGAGTATGTGGACGACGCCACTCTCTTCGGTCTGATCCGGGACGGTGACGAGACTGTGTACAGACAGGAGGTGGAGTGGCTGGTCCACTGGTGCAGCCAAAACCACCTGGAGCTGAACCATTTCAAGACCGTGGAGATGACAGTGGACCTCAGGAGAGACCCTTTACCACTTCCACCCCTCACTATACTCAGTAATGCTATTCTCTCCACAGACACCTTTAAGATCCTGGGATCCACAATCTCTCGGGACTTGAAATGGACCGGCCACATAGACTCTGTTCGGAAGATGCCCCAGCAGAGGCTGGACTTTCTGAGATCGCTCAGGAAGTTCAACCTGCCAGAGGAGCTGCTGAAGACCTTCTACACTGTCATCATCCAGTCTATCCTCTGCACCTCCATCACTGTCTGGTTTGAATCAGCCACCAAACAAAACAAGCACAGACTGCGACGGAAAATCAGGACTGCGGAAAAGATAATTGGGACCAATCTCCCATCTATCCAAGACTTGTCTCTGTCCAGGACCAGGAAACATACAAATAACATCTCTAAAGACCCTTCTCACCCAAGTCACAGTCTGTTCGAACTACTCCCCTCCGGACGGCGTTACAGACCGCTGTACGCCAAAACCAGCAGACACAGACACAGCTTCTTTCCCCAGGCTGTCTCTCTGATGAACTCACACCACTCATAGAGTTTCAGAGTCATCACTGGGCAATAATATCCTGTTCTTGCCACTTAAATGTTGTTAGTCACTTAAATGTTGTACAGAGGCTGAGATCAACCGGAGTCAAATTCCTTGTTTGGCATGCACAAACTTGGCCAATAAAGCTGATTCTGATTTCGAGCACATGTCAAAAAATATTGCTGCGAGTCAAACGCCATGCGAATCATCTTTCGGGATTAGTCTGTTTAGTTCTGATGACGTAGTGAGGCCTTTGATCGAGATTTATTCGTTGAGCTCGTACGGTCTCTATTATTGTCGTTTTGTTATTTATTCAAAAGTAAAAACAGCCACAATTAGCCTTTGAATGCAGAGGACTCTCCACTTTGTCCGAGCCAAAACCAGTCTGTAGCGACAATGCATACAACGAATTTTCAAAACGAGTTGTGCGCGCTGTGCACGAGTGTGAAGGAAAACTGTGCGTAGCTTTAAGGCCCACTTCAACCTCTGAAAACAATTAGTCTGTTATTTACCCTTTCTTGTAATTCTGGCACTAGTTTTATTCTTGCACTCATATTATTTTTGCACTCATATGCGCTGCTGTGACAAGTGAATTTCCCCGCTGTGGGATGAATGAAGTTCTATCATCATCATCATCATGGCTGACTTTAAAGTGTAACAAATGAGCACCGTCCCTGCAGCCAAAATGCAGTCTTTGTCACATCTGTTTTTCTTTCATAGTCACCAAGATACGCAAACACAATGTGGTCCGAGACGGTCTTTGTTAGTTGAATTGTTCATAAGTGGTTAGCTATTCAACTGAAATCTGTAAGGGTTAATTTACATTTCCCCTGAAGTCCACGTATGACTCCCTCCATCACCTATCTGAAAAAGAGGTGCTTCAAGCAGCCACACTCAGCTTTCCACACATCGCTGGAATTCCAGTGCTAAGAATCTTTCCAAGTTAAACTTTCAACAAGCCAAGCATCGAGGGTGTTCTTGCAGTTATTTA